>NC_041391.1:142455027-142462683 GCF_002162155.2 Triticum dicoccoides
TCGGTGGTGTCAGGCCCGACAACTACAGTGTTGTGCAACTTCTTTCACCGCGCGTTCTCGCCGCCGCACCCCTCCCCCCGGCGTGCGTGTGCTCGAGCTCTCTATCCAAGATACGCCAGAGCACAACTAGAAGGGAGGGGGGTCTCCTCGGCCTCCTCCCCCATGGCCCCAAGCCGCAACGCCTCGACAACGGTGCGACTTGCCTCGCCTTCGATGCAGAAATATCCTCTTGTATACGGCCACCGGAAGGAGTGCGCCATGATTGCCTCCGGCCTCTGCCCTGAGACGGTATGCGCCGTCGCGGTGGTCAGGGCGAGGGCCGACGCCGCTCCTCGCCTCTGATGCGGAGAGCTCCTATCGGGTGTGGCCACCTGAGGGAGTGCACAGTGGTTGCCTTCGGCCTAAGCTCCGAGACGGTAGGCGCCGTTGTGGTCGCCGGCAGCCTCGCGACCACACCGTTGTTATCCACTCTCTGTGCTCTCACTCGTTTGCAGGCCAACGAATGAAAATGAGCAGCGGTGCGGAGTGGTAGGGAAAGGGAATACGATACGTGCGGCGTTCGCGACGGGGCGTTGCTTTTCCGAACGAGAAAAAGTGTGATGTGGCTGATCCCCTGCTCTACGATTCGTGCTAATGATCCAAGGGTAGAAAAGACGTTCAGGCTGGGGTCCTGGAAATCTGACATTCGGGGGTTATAGATTCCGAATAATAATGGTTGGATACAGCGACCGCCGTGGGCTCAGTCGGCTCGGCTGCCGGGGGCAGCGGCGGCCGCCGGCAGCAAACCCTAGCCGACCGGCCTCTCGCTTAATTCCGTGAACAATTAGGCTCACTCCCTCGCTACCTAGCTGCTCTGAACTCCGCCCGAAACCCTAGCCGCCCCCATCATCCCCTTCCTCCCACTCCGCCGCCATGCCCACGCCGGCGCCGCACCTCGTCGACGAAATCCTGGAGGAGATCTTCCTCCGCCTGCCCACCCCGGCCGAGCTCGCCCGCGCCTCAACCGCCTGCCCCCGTTTCCGCCGCATCATCACCGACCGCTCCTTCCTCCGCCGCCACCGCAAACGCCACCCACCTCCGCTCCTCGGCCTCGTAAACGTGGATGGCAGCTTCCAACCAGCCGAGGCGCCCCACCCCTCCGCCCCGCTCGCCCGCGCTCTCGCCGACGCCGCTGATTTCACCTACTCCTTCGTCCCCGTGCCCAGCAGTGGCATCCCCTGGCATGTCCGCGACGTCTGCGATGGCCGAGTCCTCCTCGAGGCCTGCCAAGTTTTGGAGACCCTCAAAGACATGGCGGTGTGCGATCCCTTGTCACGCCGCTACGTGCTGCTCCCGCCCATACCGACGGACCTCGCTGTCCAGGAAGAGTACCCATTTGATATCGTGCCCATCCTTGCTCCCATCGGGGATGATGAAGATGATGTGTCGTTCAAGGTGATATGCTTAGCCATCTATGGTTCCAAGCTAACCGCCTTTGTCTTCTCGTCTGTCACACAGCAATGGTGTATGGCTGCATCTATCGGTTGGAGTTTGTTAGGCGTGCACCACGGTCCCCTTGGACCGTGCATGTTGTCCACTTATGGGTTCTGTGGCTTGTCCGGTTTCGACAACGAGGGCGGATGCTTCTACTTGGCGTCACCTTTGTTAGACAAGTTGTTCGTGCTGGACACACAGAAAATGGAGTTTTTCACTGTCAACCATCACACTGGCTACTATGTACTCCTCAAACTTCTGCCTGGCCGGATACTCGAAGTTCTCGCCAGATACGATGATCCCCATAGAATTCAAGACAGAATTATGCCTGGCATTGTAGTAGGTAGAGAAGGATACCTTGAGATGTTTTCTCTCATCGGTGATCACAGCCCAAATGGCTCATTTGATCTCTATCATACGACTCAGCAAAGCAATGGTGAATCTTCCAATGAATGGCGGATGAAGAATATTATACCGTTGCCTGGAGGGCATGACTATTTCACCATGAGTGCTGCTGAGGGATTCTTATTCCTTGGAGCCACTACAAAAGATCAAGTGGACTTTGATAGAGAGTCTGGACCGCCGTTGTCCAGGACTGATTGGGATGTAGATTATTTTTCGCTTGAGGTCAAGACTTCTGAAGTGAGGAAGGTTTGCACGAGCAAGGGGAAATTCTTCCATGCTGAACATGTTCACTGGTACTTTGGCTACCCCCCGCCGCTGTCAAAACCGAGTGTATGAAGTGGTAAGTTAATTTGTTTTATGATCGTTGTGCTCTGCTGGCCTAATTATTCATGTAGATGTGATTGCTTTATGCTGTTACAAGACATTGTCAAAGTAGGGAAAGTTGGCATGGTCTGTTTCCTGGTCAATAATTGCCTTGCAACATGGTAATAAAGTTAACAATTTCATTTCATACAAAGAAGGTTGTATATATCCCACCAAGTTTGCATAACATTTGCTTCAGTTAATGTCTGAGGGCCATTTACATCTAAGGAAAGGCGTTAATTTATCCTTCGTGTATTAGTTTCTGCTACATTTTGTTAACTGGAATTGGCTAAATGATCATTTGTCCCTCTTATAGACATACTACCTCTATTATTTGCCCCTCTTTAGATAGCATTTGACCATTAATTACTCTTGTTTAAATTTTTGTGCGTACTATTTTCGCCTTTCTAGTTAGTAGGCACCAACCCATGCAAGTATGACATCGGTTACCTGCAAAAGAAGTATGACATCAGTTACCTGTAAAAGAAGTATATGAAATAGAATTATAGGAAAGGAATAGGAGTACACTCTTGCAAGATTTTAAAACTGCATGTATGTTTCGAGTTGTGGTGAAGCCTAGAACTATATTTTCAGTAACTTTATACAGCTTTGTGAAGCTACTGTTTGGTATTTGTTTGTGAAAATATAAATGTTCTGATATATGCTAGCTTAATTAAAATTGAGGCATATCATGCTTCATATTTCGTTAATAAACTTAACTGGAAGCCATTCATATTAAGGTTTTCGGCGCAGTTTTGCCTAGAAAAGGTGCAGCTCCATTCTCTTTTCATAAATTGCAGGAAAACCCTACCCATTTGGAACAAAAAGCTGCCCATATGTCTTCTATTTTTCTTTTCTTGTTTGAATATGATTTGGCACATGCTCCGGATGACTGGACAGATTATAGTTAGACTCCATTGACATGGTTCTCTTTGTAGCACATGAATAAGAGTCCACATGATATCTAAGACGACACATATGTAATCAAAGATTCACATCGTGAGATTTAGGGCATCCATTTCTTCAAGCTACGTGTTATTTTTATCTATCTCTAAGGAAAAGGGCTAGCTGTAGGGCATAAGTGAGCCTTCAACCTATAAACTCCCTAGGACTTTTAAAAGCTATCATTTAAATATATCAAAATAGTCTTCAAACACAATTTGGAACACTAATGGGTGATTAGATATATTTACGTGCCCTGTCAAATTTGATATTATCACAATACTGTTTACAACGAATACACAGACATTATTCCCAAGTAGTAATATAAATATTTTATATAAAATATTATTATTCAAAGCGTAGAAGGTATAACCTCACTAAGTTTCCAAAATCTGGGGAGTAATCAAATAATATTATTGCTCTTAACATGATATGAATTTGCTTTATTGGGTACATACATGAACGTACATCAATTTGAAGAGCGTTTGCTTCTTGAATTATTTTCAAACTTTTCCTTCTACTGCACTAGCACGGAAGCTGAATTATCCGTTTGCATCCAATTAGTTGTGCTATTTCAGATTTATTAGTACAGCAGTACAATTTTGGTCAATTCAAGCAGCTCTAGTCAATCCAACGGGCGAAAAGACTCAAAGCACATGCATCTATCTTTAATTCTTTATCATGAATGCATTGTGGCATTCGATGGTTTCCACTAAAGAAAGAAAAAAAGCTGATTAATTAGGCAATTTTAAACGTACACATGGACCTTATTACTTCATTAGTATGGGAGAATCCCATCCCACCTTGTATTTTCCAATCAGCTTGAACGCCTTTGGCAGGTTTGCTACAATGCTACTGAGATGTAGCCATGTAGGTGACTTGAACTATTATTCTGATTGATCTGATATGGCCGCCACGATCTGTACGACGTCCCAAACGTGGAGTTATGGTGGATTCATTACGATCTGGACCATACAGATAAACCCAATGGGTTACCATCAATTAGAATCTAGGTTATGCGTGTTAAGTAATGTGGGTATGTTCATAAGAGGCTCAAATAATCAAATATCCTACGTGGAATAGAGGGACTCCTTAGAACCATGAATGAGGAGCTTACGTGCCTTTAGTTTTGAGCTGTGAATCTGTGATTTACTTACCGATTTTGTACGGAGCTCTTTATTGAGAAACCCTTGGAAGAACAGTTCTTTTGTTGCATCCACATGATTCTAGTTTGTTCTAACTAGTAAGTATATCTCTGCAGGACTGATGAACTCGCTTTGCTTCTGGTGTCTCTTTTTGGGCCATGCATCTGGAGCCTTTGAGGAGAAATGGAGGATGGGCAAAAAGATGGTGCCGCAAATAGTACTTGAGCATGGTATTATTTACGGGGAAACATTGGTACTTGAGCATTGATATTAGTATTTGAGTCGATGTACTTTGCTATATATGTTGATGTTAAGCGTGTCCAAGCAAGACATGATGGGAGCAAGGTGAATTTTGGCGAACGTTTGTATGTAAGATGCTTGTTGTTGTGTGTGTTTGGAAAATGGTCGTATACTGTTGTCGAAACTCTCAGTGGTTGCAGCACATTATCCTCTCTGCTCAACATGTTCATGGATCTGATGATTCATTGCTGCTTTCATTGCTCGTGCTGGTTTTGAGTATTCACAGTTTTGTGTTTTTTTGAATGCCTTTTGAAAGCCACGTTCCGAGGCAATCAGCTAAAACAAAACGGGCAAGCTGCATGCTTCACGCCGACATTCCTTTATCCAACATCTTTACAAGAGATATGCATCTTTTGAATGCCCTGTTGGATTAGATACATACTACTCCCTCCGTTCGGAATTACTTGTCGATACATCCATTTCCGAGACAAGTAATTCCGAACGGAGGGAGTATGTTTCAGTCAACAAGTGACCAGAAACTCAATAATGATGATACTGCTTATCTAGCTGTGCTGGGAGCTTCTTTTTGTCTTCCTACTCTTTTGGCAAAGTTTTGCCTGGTAGTCGTTATGCTTTTTAACCAAGCTAGCATATAGACTATAGACTTAAATGGTCACTAAATTACAATTTAAAACTGCATATATTTTCTTTTCATTGTTCTTTCTTTACTACTCTCTCCGTCCCACAAAACGTCTTATATTGTGGGACGGATGGAGTATTTATTTGCCTATGTTGAGGTTCCAAAAAGGAAGACTTTGCATAGCTGAAGCACTACGACCTTTAGAGGTAACGTATCATCGTTGTCAAGAATAATATAGATTGAACTGTACATGAGACCGGTAAAAAACATCTCTTGCAACATGCAAGCCATAATGTGTTCAAGATCAACTTCAATAAGAATGGCGACTGCTGCGAAGATGGATGAGCGACTTGATGATGGTTGGTTCTCTGTCTGGGTGATCCCTCCTCCAGAAGTGTTATTTTCTCCTCATGTAGCTCCTGGCGTGCAAGATTAGGTTTCTATGGCGATACATTGCGATTCTGCGTCACCCTGCATTGTCCTCAGGGCTACACAGTGACGCTGTTATCCGAAATTGAAATCTTAGTTTCAGGCAACTATAGATAGCTAACTTCTTCATATAATAACTAAAAAAAGCTGACACGATTGTATTTCAATCGACGGCAGTTTGCATTGCTGGTCTGTTTTTGTTTTTGACATCTGTTAGTGCGATTCTTTTTAAAGACCGTTGCTTATGTGATTAGCAAAGCATCGTTATGTTTTTTCAAGGGAGTTGCTGTTTTTAGAAATTTTTAGGAGAGCTAAGGACCCGCTGTGATCTGGTGCAATGCGACATGACTCAGCCATAAAAGGGAGCTCATTTTTTTCTAAAATTATTAAATAACTTTATTAATTGAAAATAACAGCTACATCGTCTATAAAAAAATATACAATATCGTCCATAGGCTTCTCAAACCACTCGTTTGTCGCAGAAACTTTAGCTCATTTCCCTGTTACAGTGTTCAAAACTAGTGAGGGAAAAGTCACAAGCCAAAAAATAGCAGTCATCGAAAACTGTCGTCGCCGCTCCCGCAAATTATCCTCCATTCTTAAGAAAACTGTCGTCGCCGCTCCCGCAAATTGTCCTCCATTCTTCAGAAAACTGCCGCCGCCGCTCCCGCAAATTGTCCTCCATTCTTCATTGTGTCAATGAATTCCATGTTATCAGAGTTAATTACCAGAGGATTGCATCCTGCCTTATGTGCCAGAGATAAGCCAAACCTTAGAGCCACAGCTTTTGCCGTCAGAACATCCACATACAATCAATCCTTCAATTTCCGCGGAGGATGAAATTTCCTTTATCATCTCTAAGGACAACTCTTGTCGTGCCCCTGTGCTGGTCATGATCAAAAGATGCATCAACGTCGACCTTACCCTCCCATTACGGGAGTAAGCTTTAACAAATTTAGGCGTGATAGACCGAACCCCATGGATGTGTGGTATGCATCTTGAATCTTTGCCTTATTGACCAGCTTACGTCTATCCCACCATAGATATACCACGTGGTTATAACGATCATCTCGTGTACATCCTGAAATCCCAAAATAGATAGGTCCTGGTCTTGCATAAGGAGTAAGAATTCAAGTACCGCCTCACCTGCACGATCAATAGCACAAGCTCTTTTAATCACCTCAGTCATCCCCAACTTCTCCCAAACCTTCTTCGCTTTCTGACAAAGAAATAGAACGTGATTTGTATCTTCTGGCCCATTCGAACATGATGGGCAGATTGACAAAATTTTCATGTGTCTATTTGTAAGGGTAACCCAACACGGGAGAGTTCCATGCAACGTACTCCAAATAAAGATCTTTACCTTTGTCCGACATGAAAGTTTCCAAATCTTAGACGAGATAGGGTTAACATGTTGGGGAACGTTGCATAAAATAAAAAATTTCCTACGTTCACCAAGATCAATCTATGAGTTCATCCAGCAACGAGAGAGGGGAGTGCATCTACATACCCTTGTAGATCGCGAGTGGAAGCGTTCAAGAGAACGGGGTTGAGGGAGTCGTTCACGTCGTGATCCAAATCACCGGAGATCCTAGCGCCGAACGGACGGCACCTCCGCGTTCAACACACGTACGGTCAGCGTGACATCTCCTCCTTGATCCAGCAAGGGGGAAGGAGAGGTTGATGAAGATCCAGCAGCATGACGGCGTGGTGGTGGATGCAGCAGGGATCCGGCAGGGCTTCGCCAAGCGTCTGCGGGAGGGAGAGGTGTAGCAAGGGGGAAGGGAGGCGCCAAGATGCAGGGGTGCGGCTGCCCTCCCTCCCCCCCCCCTCTTTATATAGGGTCCCCAGGGGGGCGCCGGCCCTAGGAGATGGGATCTCCTAGGGGGGGCGGCCAAGGGGGGAAACTTGCCCCCCAAGGCAAGTGGAGGCGCCCCCTCCCCTAGGGTTCCCAACCCTAGGCGCAGGGGGGCCCAAGGGGGGGCGCACCAGCCCACCAGGGGCTGGTTCCCCTCCCAC
>NC_041391.1:142463156-142475294 GCF_002162155.2 Triticum dicoccoides
GAGAGGTTGATGAAGATCCAGCAGCATGACGGCGTGGTGGTGGATGCAGCAGGGATCCGGCAGGGCTTCGCCAAGCGTCTGCGGGAGGGAGAGGTGTAGCAAGGGGGAAGGGAGGCGCCAAGATGCAGGGGTGCGGCTGCCCTCCCTCCCCCCCCCCCCTTTATATAGGGTCCCCAGGGGGGCGCCGGCCCTAGGAGATGGGATCTCCTAGGGGGGGCGGCCAAGGGGGGAAACTTGCCCCCCAAGGCAAGTGGAGGCGCCCCCTCCCCTAGGGTTCCCAACCCTAGGCGCAGGGGGGCCCAAGGGGGGGCGCACCAGCCCACCAGGGGCTGGTTCCCCTCCCACTTCAGACCACGGGGCCTCCGGGATAGGTGGCCCCACCCGATGGACCCCTGGGACCCTTCCGGTGGTCCCGGTACACCGGTGACCCCCGAAACTCTCCCGATGGCTGAAACAGCACTTCCTATATATAATTCTTCACCTCCGGACCATTCCGGAACTCCTCGTGACGTCCGGGATATCATCCGGGACTCCGAACAACTTTCAATTTGCTGCATACTAATATCTCTACAACCCTAGCGTCACCGAACCTTAAGTGTGTAGACCCTACGGGTTCAGGAGATATGCAGACATGACCGAGACGCCTCTTCGGTCAATAACCAACAGCGGGATCTGGATACCCATGTTGGCTCCCACATACTCCTCGATGATCTCATCGGATGAACCACGATGTCGAGGATTCAATCAACCCCGTATTCAATTCCCTTTGTCAATCGGTACGTTACTTGCCCGAGACTCGATCGTCGGTACCCAATACCTCGTTTAGTCTCGTTACCAGCAAGTCACTTTACTCGTTCCGTAATGCATGATCCCGTGACCAGACACTTGGTCACATTGAGCTCATTATGATGATGCATTACCGAGTGGGCCCAGAGATACCTCTCCGTCATACGGAGTGACAAATCCCAGTCTCGATTCTTGCCAACCCAACAGACACTTTCGGATATACCCGTAGTGCACCTTTATAGCCACCCAGTTACGTTGTGACGTTTGGTACACCCAATGCACTCCTACGGTATCCGGGAGTTGCACAATCTCATGGTCTAAGGAAATGATACTTGACATTTGGAAAAGCTCTAGCTAAACGAACTACACGATCTTTGAGCTATGCTTAGAATTGGGTCTTGTCCATCACATCATTCTCCTAATGATGTGATCTCGTTATCAATGACATCCAATGCCCATAGTCAGGAAACCATGACTATCTGTTGATCAACAAGCTAGTCTACTAGAGGCTCACTAGGGACTTGTTGTGGTCTATGTATTCACACGCGTATTACGATTTCCGGATAACACAGTTATAGCATGAATAATAGACAATTATCATGAACAAAGAAATATAATAATAACCATTTTATCATTGCCTCTAGGGCATATTCCCAACAGTCTCCCACTTGCACTAGAGTCAATATTCTAGTTACATTGTGATGAATCGAACACGCATTGCGTTCTGGTGTTGATCATGTTTTTCCCTAGGGAGAGGTTTAGTCAACGGATCTGCTACATTCAGGTCCGTATGTACTTTACAAATATCTATGTGTCCATCTTGAACATTTTCACGGATGGAGTTGAAGCGACGCTTGATGTGCCTGGTCTTCTTGTGAAACCTGGGCTCCTTGGCAAGTGCAATAGCTCCAGTGTTGTCACAGAAGAGTGTGACCGGCCCCGACGCATTGGGTATGACTCCTAGGTCGGTGATGAACTCCTTCACCCAGATTGCTTCATGCGCTACCTCCGAGGCTGCCATGTACTCCACTTCACATGTAGATCCCGCCACGACGCTTTGCTTGCAACTGCACCAGCTTACTACCCCACCATTCAAAATATACACGTATCCGGTTTGTGACTTAGAGTCATCCAGATCTGTGTCGAAGCTAGCATCGACGTAACCCTTTACGACGAGCTCTTCGTCACCTCCATATACGAGAAACATGTCCTTAGTCCTTTTCAGGTACTTAAGGATGTTCTTGACCGCTGTCTAGTGTTCCTTGCCAGGATTACTTTGGTACCTTCCTACCAAACTTACGGCAAGGTTTATATCAGGTCTGGTACAGGTCATGGCATACATGATAGACCCTATGGCTGAGGCATAGGGGATGACACTCATCTCTTCTTTATCTTCTGCCGTGGTCGGGCATTGAGCCGAGCTCAATTTCACACCTTGCAATACAGGCAAGAACCCTTTCTTGGACTGATCCATATTGAACTTCGTCAATATCTTATCAAGGTATGTGCTTTGTGAAAGACCTATGAGGCGTCTTGATCTATCTCTATAGATTTTGATGCCTAATATGTAAGCAGCTTCTCCAAGGTCCTTCATTGAAAAACACTTATTCAAGTAGGCCTTTATGCTGTCCAAAAGTTCTATATCATTTCCCATCAAAAGTATGTCATCCATATATAATATGAGAAATGCTACAAAGCTCCCACTCACTTTCTTGTAAACGCAGGCTTCTCCATAAGTCTGCATAAACTCAAACGCTTTAATCATCTCATTAAAGCGAATGTTCCAACTCTGAGATGCTTGCACCAGCCCATAGATGGAGCGCTGGAGCTTGCATACCTTGTTAGCATTCTTAGGGTCGACAAAACCGTCCGGCAGAATCATATACAGTTCTTCCTTAAGGTGACCGTTAAGGAATGCCGTTTTGACGTCCATCTGCCATATCTCCTAATCATAGTATGCGGCAATTGCTAAAATAATTCGGACGGACTTCAGCTTCGCTACAGGAGAGAATGTCTCATCGTAGTCAATTCCTTGAACTTGTCGATAACCCTTAGCGACAAGTCGAGCTTTATATATAGTAACATTACCATCCGCGTCCGTCTTCTTCTTAAAGATCCATTTGTTTTCTATTGCTCGCCGATCATCGGGCAAGTCTGTCAAAGTCCACACTTTGTTTTCATACATGGATCCTATCTCAGATTGCATGGCTTCAAGCCATTTGTTGGAATCTGGGCCCGCCATTGCTTCTTCATAGTTCGAAGGTTCACCATTGTCTAACAACATGATTTCCAAGATAGGGTTCTCGTACCACTCTGGTGCGGAACGTGTCCTTGTGGACCTTCGAAGTTCAGTAGGAGCTTGATCCGAAGTATCTTGATCATCATCATTAACTTCCTCTCTTGTCGGTGCTGGCACCACAGGAACATTTTCTTGAGTTGCGCTACTCACCGTTTCAAGAGGTAGTACTTCATCAAGCTCTACTTTCCTCCCACTTAATTCTTTCGAGAGAAACTCTTTCTCCGGAAAGGACCCATTCTTGGCAACAAAGATCTTGCCTTCGGATCTTAAGTAGAAATTATACCCTATGGTTTCCTTAGGGTATCCTATGAATACGCATTTTTCTGACTTGGGTTCGAGCTTCTCAGGTTGAAGTTTCTTGACATAAGCATCGCATCCCCAAACTTTTAGAACCGACAGCTTAGGTTTCTTCCCAAACCATAATTCATACGGTGTCGTCTCAACGGATTTAGACGGTGCCCTATTTAAAGTGAGTGTAGCTGTCTCTAGAGCGTATCCCCAAAATGATAGCGGTAAATCAGTAAGTGACATCATAGATCGCACCATATCCAATAGAGTGCGATTACGACGTTCGGACACACCATTTTGCTGAGTGTTCCGGGAGGCGTGAGTTGTGAAACGATTCCATATTTTCTTAAGTGCGTACCAAATTCGTGACTTAAATATTCTCCCCCACGATCTGATCATAGGAACTTTATCTTTTGGTCACGTTGATTCTCTACCTCATTCTGAAATTCCTTGAACTTTTCAAAGGTCTCAGACTTGTGTTTCATCAAGTAGACATACCCATATCTACTCAAGTCATCAGTGAGAGTGAGAACATAACAATATCCTCCGCGAGCCTCCACGCTCATTGGACCGCACATATCAGTATGTATGATTTCCAATAAGTTGGTCGCTCGCTCCATTGTTCCGGAGAACGGAGTCTTGGTCATCTTGCCCATGAGGCATGGCTCGCATGTGTCAAACGATTCATAATCTAGAGACTCTAAAAGTCCATCAGCATGGAGCTTCTTCATGCGCTTGACACCAATGTGACCAAGGCGGCAGTGCCACAAGTATGTGGGACTATCGTTATCAACTTTACATCTTTTGGTATTCACACTATGAATATGTGTCACATTACACTCGAGATTCATTAAGAATAAACCATTCACCAGCGGGGCATGACCATAAAACATATCACTCATATAAATAGAACAACCATTATTCTCGGATTTAAATGAGTAGCCATCTCGAATTAAACGAGATCCCTATACAATGTTCATGCTCAAAGCTGGTACTAAATAACAATTATTGAGGTTCAAAACAAATCCCGTAGGTAAATGTAGAGGTAGCATGCCGACGGCAATCACATCGACCTTGGAACCATTCCCGACGCGCATCATCACCTCGTACTTCGCCAGCCTCCGCTTATTCCGCAGCTCCTTCTTTAAGTTACAAATATGAGCAACCGCACCGGTATAAAATACCCAGGAGCTACTACGAGCACTGGTAAGGTACACATCAATTACATGTATATCACATATACCTTTGGTTTTGCCGGCCTTCTTGTCCGCTAAGTACTTGGGGCAGTTCCGCTTCCAGTGACCACTTCCCTTGCAATAAAAGCACTCAGTCTCAGGCTTGGGTCCATTGCTTGACTTCTTCCTGGCAACTGGCTTACCAGGCGCGACAACTTCCTTGCCGTCCTTCTTGAAGTTCTTCTTACCCTTGCCCTTCTTGAACTTAGTGGTTTTATTCACCATCAACACTTGATGTTCCTTTTTTATCTCCACCTCCGCTGATTTCAGCATTAAATATACCTCAGGAATGGTCTTTTCCATCCCCTGCATATTGAAGTTCATCACAAAGCTCTTGTAGCTTGGTGGGAGCGACTGGAGGATTCTGCCAATGACCGCGTCATCCGGGAGATTAACTCCCAGCTGAGTTAAGCGGTTGTGCAACCCAGACATCTTGAGTATGTGCTCACTAACAGAACTGTTTTCCTCCATCTTACAGCTAAAGAACTTGTCGGAGACTTCATATCTCTCGACCCGGGCATGAGCTTGGAAAACCATTTTCAGCTCCTCGAACATCTCATATGCTCCGTGTTGCTCAAAACGCTTTTGGAGCCCCGGTTCTAAGCTGTAATGCATGCCGCACTGAACGAGGGAGTAATCATCAGCACGAGACTGCCAAGCGTTCATAATGTCTTGGTTCTCTGGGATTGGTGCTTCACCTAGCGGTGCTTCTAGGACATAATCTTTCTTGGTAGCTATGAGGATGATCCTCAGGTTCCGGACCCAGTCCGTATAGTTGCTGCCATCGTCTTTCGGCTTGGTTTTCTCTAGGAATGCGTTGAAGTTTAGGTGGACATGAGTGTTGGCCATTTGATCTACAAGACATATTGTAAAGATTTTAGACTAAGTTCATGATAATTAAGTTCATCTAATCAAATTATTTATGAACTCCCACTTAGACAGACATCCCTCTAGTCATCTAAGTGAAACATGATCCGAGTCAACTAGGCCGTGTCCGATCATCACGTGAGACGGACTAGCTAACATCGGTGAACATCTTCATGTTGATCGTATCTACTATATGACTCATGCTCGACCTTTCGGTCTTCCGTGTTCCGAGGCCATGTCTGTACATGTTAGGCTCGTCAAGTCAACCTAAGTTTATTGCGTGTGTAAATCTGGCTTACACCCGTTGTATTCGAACGTTAGGATCTATCACACCCGATTATCACGTGGTGCTTCGAAACAACGAACCTTCGCAAGGTGCACAGTTAGGGGAACACTTTTCTTGAAATTATTGTGAGGGATCATCTTACTTACTACCATCGTTCTAAGTAAACAAGATGAAAAACATGATAAACATCACATGCAATCATAATAGTGACATGATAT
Source organism: Triticum dicoccoides (assembly GCF_002162155.2). Lineage (NCBI taxonomy): Eukaryota > Viridiplantae > Streptophyta > Magnoliopsida > Poales > Poaceae > Triticum > Triticum dicoccoides. The sequence goes on from NC_041391.1 coordinate 142,469,136, forward strand.
GGCCAATATCATATAGCTCCTTTGATCTCCATCTTCGGGGCTCCATGATCATCTTTGTCACCGGCATGACACCATGATCTTCATCATCATGATCTTCATCATCATGATCTCCATCATCGTGTCTTCATGAAGTTGTCATGCCAACGACTACTTCTACTTCTATGGCTAACGCGTTTTAGCAATAAAGTAAAGTAGTTTACATGGCGTTCTTCAATGACACGCAGGTCATACAAAAATAAAGACAACTCCTATGGCTCCTGCCGGTTGTCATACTCATCGACATGCAAGTCGTGATTCCTATTACAAGAACAAGATCTCATACATCACATATATATACCATTCATCATTCATCACAACTTTGGCCATATCACATCACAAAACACTTGCTGCAAAAACAAGTTAGACGTCCTCTAATTGTTGCTGCAAGTTTTTACGTGGCTTCTATAGGTGATCTAGCAAGAACGTTTTCTTACCTACGTTAAAGCCACAATGTGATTTGCCGACTTCTATTTATCCTTCATAAGGACCCTTTTCATCGAATCCGCTCCAACTAAAGTGGGAGAGACAGACACCCGCTAGCCACCTTATGCAACTAGTGCATGTCAGTCGGTGGAACCTGTCTCACGTAAGCGTACGTGTAAGGTCGGTCTGGGCCGCTTCATCCCACAATACCGCTGAAGCAAAATAAGACTAGTAGTGGCAAGAAAGTTGACAACATCTACGCCCACAACAAATTATGTTCTACACGTGCAAAGAGAACTACGCATAGACCTAGCTCATGATGCCACTGTTGGGGAACATTGCATAAAATAAAAAAATTCCTACGTTCACCAAGATCAATCTATGAGTTCATCCAGCAACGAGAGAGGGGAGTGCATCTACATACCCTTGTAGATCACGAGCGAAAGCGTTCAAGAGAACGGGGTTGAGGGAGTCGTTCACGTCGTGATCCAAATCACCGGAGATCCTAGCGCCAACGGACAGCACCTCCGCGTTCAACACACGTACGGTCAGCGTGACGTCTCCTCCTCCTTGATCCAGCAAGGGGGAAACTTGCCCCCCAAGGCAAGAGGAGGCGCCCCCTCCCCTAGGGTTCCCAACCCTAGGCGCAGGGGGGCCCAAGGGGGGCGCACTAGCCCACCAGGGGCTGGTTCCCCTCCCACTTCATCCCACGGGGCCCTCCGGGATAGGTGTCCCCACCCGGTGGACCCCCGGGACCCTTCCGGTGGTCCCGGTACAATACCGGTGACCCCCGAAACTCTCCCGATGGCCGAAACAGCACTTCCTATATATAATTCTTCACCTCTACACCATTCCGGAACTCCTCGTGACGTCCGGGATCTCATCCGGGACTCCGAACAACTTTCGGTATGCTACATACTAATATCTCTACAACCCTAGCGTCACCGAACCTTAAGTGTGTAGACCCTACGGGTTCAGGAGATATGCAGACATGACCGAGACGCCTCTCCGGTCTATAACCAATAGCGGGATCTGGATACCCATGTTGGCTCCCACATACTCCTCGATGATCTCATCGGATGAACCACGATGTCGAGGATTCAATCAACCCCGTATTCAATTCCCTTTGTCAATCGGTACGTTACTTGCCCGAGACTCGATCATCGGTATCCCAATACCTTGTTTAGTCTCGTTACCGGCAAGTCACTTTACTCGTTCCGTAATGCATGATCCTGTGACCAGACACTTGGTCACATTGAGCTCATTATGATGATGCATTACCGAGTGGGCCCAGAGATACCTCTCCGTCATACGGAGTGACAAATCCCAGTCTCGATTCATGCCAACCCAACAGACACTTTCGGAGATACCCGTAGTGCACCTTTATAGCCACCCAGTTACGTTGTGATGTTTGGTACACCCAAAGCACTCCTACGGTATCCGGGAGTTGCACAATCTCATGGTCTAAGGAAATGATACTTGACATTTGGAAAAGCTCTAGCTAAACGAACTACACGATCTTTGAGCTATGCTTAGAATTGGGTCTTGTCCATCACATCATTCTCCTAATGATGTGATCCCATTATCAATGACATCCAATGCCCATATTCAGGAAACCATGACTATCTGTTGATCAACGAGCTAGTCTACTAGAGGCTCACTAGGGACTTGTTGTGGTCTATGTATTCACATGTGTATTACGATTTCAGGATAACACAGTTATAGCATGAATAATAGACAATTATCATGAACAAAGAAATATAATAATAACCATTTTATCATTGCCTCTAGGGCATATTTCCAACATAACATTGGTTCTACCCATACCATTTATATATTGCAATTTTTTCCCACATTGATGATTCATTTCCACCAAATAAGCAGATCGAACAGTGAACAAACCATTTTTTTGTATAGCTCCAATTAATGAAATCCGACATATTATGCATAGAGAGAGGAATAGCTGGAACTCGCCGAGCATCAATTGTCCACAATGTTTGTCTCACCAAATCTTCATCCTAGAAGTTCATGATTGGATCAATAAGATCAGAGATCTTGGACAGAAGGTGCCCTCCTCTAGGAGTAATAATTTTTCTATTTGCACAATTCAAGATCCAAGCATCTTTTTAAATATTGATATTCTGTCCATTTCCAACTCTTCAGATATAACCATTTTTCAGTGAATTAACTCCCGCCATAATGCTTTGCCACGTAAAAGAAGAGCCATGTTTTAAGCTTGCATTCGTCAAATCGCCATCGAAAAAAAAATAGTTTCAGTAGACGAGCACATAGAGTCTCCGGATTACCAAGGAGATGCCATGCTTGTTTAGCTAGTAATACTAGACTGAAACAATGAATATCTCGGAATTACATATCTCCTTGATTTTTTTGAAACACACATCTTCCACCAAGCCATCCAATGCATCATCTTCTGACTGTTCTTGTCTCCTCATCAAAATTACGACATTGCGTCAATGATTCCCTTCCATTTTTTTGGAATTTTAAAGATGGACATGACATAGGTGGGATAGCTTGTACAATAGATTTGAGCAAAATTTCCTTCCCTCCATGAATAATAATTTTTCTTTCCATCCATTAAAATTTTGTATAATACGATCAATCAATTGAAAACACTTGGTTTTGTCCACACTCATGTTGGCAGGCAGATCCAAATATTTGTCATTGAGAGCTTTAGTTATAATATCCAGAATCAAACAAATTTGCGCCTTGTTGTCCACTTTTGTATTGGGGCTAAAAAAGATGCTAGATTCTTGAACACTCACCATCAGCCCTGAGGCAGCACAATAAGAGTCCATGATTGATTTCAAAGCTTCCCTGTTCATGGTATTAGCTCACATAAGAATCAAAGAATTATCAGCAAAGAGGAGATTCAAAATCCATGGGGCATCTTTGCAAACGTTTACTCTAGTCATGTTTCCATTCTCCTCTACATGGGTCAAAGAGAGAAATCAGGCCCTCCGTACATAACAAGAATGAGTAGGGTATAGAGGTTCTCCCTTGAAATGATCTAGATGACGACTAGAGGGGGGGTGAATAGGAGTTTTAAAACTTTTACAGATTTGGCTTTATCCTAATGCGGAATTAAACTAACGGATACTTTTCAAGCACAAATCCTAAATATGCTAGGCTCAACTAAGTGCACCAACAACCTATTCTAAACAAGATAGGCAATTAAGCAAACTAGCAAGCACAAACTATATCACAAGATATGGAAATGAAGGAACAACTAAGCAATTCAACTATCACAAGATATATCAATATGGGCAAGTATGAATTGCGGAAAGTAAAGGGTGTGGGTATGAGATAACCACAAGTGAGTCGGGGACGCGGATTTATCCCGAAGTTCACACTCGTGAGAGTGCTAATCTCCGTTAGAGCGGTGCCGTAGCCAAAGCTCCGGGGCGTCACCAAGTGACTCACCGTATTCTCCCTTTTGAGTCACCCCCAACGGATGAGCCTCGGTTCACTCGGGGTTGGTCTTGAAGGCGACCACCACACCTTTACAAACCTCTCCGGAGCACACCACAACCACGGAAGCTTTCGGAGGAACTTGACCACCTAGGCCACTTGAACACCCTTCCTCGGAGCACACCACAAAAGGAAGCTTCCGGGGGAACCTTGGCCACATAGGCCTCTTCACAATCTTCTCAATATATCACCAAACCGTCTAGGAGGCGAAGCCTCCAAGAGTAATAAACTCACAGGCTCTCACACGAACAAATCGATGCGGGGAGCTCAAACCAATGCAACAAATGCAATGCAAGGTCAAGCAACAAATGCTCAACTCACTCTCTCAATCTCACAAGATGCAACTCAAGAAAGTGGGAGATTGAAGAGAGGGGATGCAATGGAGGAAATCAACAAATGACTCCAAGATCCATCCACAAATCCCCCTTCACTTAGAAGGGAGATAGGGGTTTGGGAGAGGTGATAAGAGGCACAAAATGATGTTTAGAATGTGAATGAACAACCCCCAAACCGGTGGGGAGGAAGGGCTCTTTTATAGCCAACTTCCAAAACTAGCCGTTGGGGCTCCAACGGACACTTCCTGGACACCCCGTGCCCACGGGGGTTTAGACCCCGTGCCCACGGGGGTCAAAAACCCCGTGTCCACGGGGTACCCAGAACAGCTTGCAGCAGCCCACTAAAACAGTGATAACTTTGGCATACAGACTCCGAATTCGATGATCTTGGGCTCGTTTTGAAGCTATGGAAAAGCCCAAGGTCCTCACATAGAGAACCACCCAAGATCAACAATAAATAGTGATGCAAGTAATGCAAAGGTTTGAGCTCTCTACATGCGACATGATCAAGCTACTTGCCCGAGAGTCCCTCTTGATAGTACGGCTATCAAACCTATAATCCGGTCTCCCTCCAAACATTATGAGACCGGAAAAACTAGGAAAACCTAGCTAAGGTATACCTTTGCCTTGCATATTCAACTTGAGCTTGGTGATGACTCCAATGCTTGTCTCAAGTTGGAATCCCTTTCTTGTCCACAGCCACTTGGTGAAGATGCTTGAATTGATTCCTCATATTGCCATGAGGGAAGCCTTAACTTAAGTCCATCTTCACATGAGCATTATCATGATGTGGACCGCAAGCTTCAAAGCATATAACCTCCGACTTCTCATCTTGCACTTGGACTCCTCGAACCCGATGACCATCACCACTTGATGTCATCCACACAAGGCTACTTGAGATCTTTCCTTTTGATGCAAGCCCATGAGAAACACCTAACCCACATAGACATACCAAACACATAGCATGGGTTAGGTAACAAAGCACAATTCACAATTACTTACCATACCATTAGATCACTTGATCTCACGTGGTACAATGTTTGTGCTTTGAGAGTTGACCACTTAGATATAATCTTCGAGCTTCATCTTGGTCAACCAACATCTTTACTCGAAGCTCCATCTTGGTTTATTGAAAGCCACAATGAACTCTTCATTTCCCTTCATTGCTTCAAGACTATATCACCAAAGACTCTTACATGACCATATCAAGTTCCACTATGAATATCATCTTGGTCACCACTTGCCCTTCTAAAAACTCCATCACAATCTCTTGAGAGGCATAATGAATTCGTCACTCTAATTGCTTGCTTCAAGACTTGATCAACCGAAACCCAACACATGAGCTCACCATGATCTTGTCTTGAGACCATGACTTGAATTCTTCTCTTTGATTATTCTCTCAAGCCCTTGATCCTTAAAAGCCCAAATATATCAATCTTTGAGATCCTCCAATGCACTCCATCATGAACATAATTAGATTAGGCATTGAAACCAATCTTGATGGCTTCAATAGAAGTACTCGAAGAGCAACTTGAAACCTCACTGGATATGGGATCTCGAGAGCCAACACCTAGGCCCCATGAGCATGGGGTATCCAGAGAGTTGACACTCGACCCCGTGTGCACGGTACAAGCCCGTGTGCACGGGGTATCTAGAGAAGGATACCATGAGGACTTCTTCGGATGCTTTGATGGCAGACTTCACAAAACAGCCCAATGCACTTCAAGCATCACTATGGAACATATCTTCATATAAGATTCAATGCACTTGATGCTCCATAGGAATTGTCATTTAGTACCAAAGCATAGGGCAAATATATCTTCATATTATGGACTCCATCCTTTATTCTGTCCAATATCCTTGAGGCACTATC
>NC_041391.1:142475602-142497178 GCF_002162155.2 Triticum dicoccoides
CTTCATCCTTGACTCCGTCCAATATCCTTGAGGCACTATCTATGGACAAAACCTTCAAATATATCTCACTTAAAACATTAGTCCATAGAGATTGTCATTTAATTACCAAAACCACACTTAGGGGCTACATGCCCTTTCAATCTCCCCCATTTTGGTAATTGATGACAATCTCAACAAGAGGGTTTATATAATGAATTTAAAACAAGTATGCAATCTATCCGAGAATAAATTGTATACTTGAGGTGGTTTTGATAGCTTCAAACATCACAAAGATAGTTGATGTTATCAAAACCAGTTGTACTAGCGTCGAAATACTACACAAGAATTTGATGCTAGTAGAACCACAATATATAGAGCAAACTCCCCCACAATATATGCACAGGAAATAACTTGGTGGAATTTCCTCTATATACACATCCATGCAATGAGCAAGCACAACAAAAGTAGATAAGCATGAATGACAGGAAGCAACCCACTTCACCTAAACCCTCTAAGCTTCTCCCCCATTGTCAACAAGTGCCAAAATGGAAGAAAAATCTAGACGGCCAATATAGTATGAGTTCCTCCTTAATTTGTGCATTTCTCATATTATGAGTGGAATCAAATGCACATATCCAGTTATGAACAAACGAAGAAATTCACACTATATTGAGCATCCATAGAATGCACCAAAATGATATGACAATAGAATCAAACATTCAAAGGATCCAAAGAACATATTTTGGACAAGGGATAATGGAGATATCCAATATGATAATCATGCTAAGCATGGGTCCAAAATATATCCAACAACTCATGAGTGCAAACATACATGCAAAACATACAAGCACTCACTCAACAAGTACTAATCATGCCATGATGCAACACACACAATGTTGACTCTAACTTGAATAAATGAATGAAGTAAGTACTTGTTACCAAGAGAGAAAGCATTGGTTCAAGAGGCCCTTGATCTAGTACGCGAACATGAGGGACTTGATCTTGTTCTTGGATAGGTATATGATCTCCCATAACATATTTCTCTTGTGTTGGGGGTGATGACTTCCCTTATGGTCGATCCACAAGAGGGGCTCTTACTCCTTCTTCTTCTACATGGACAAGGGGTGTTTCTTGTGGAAGAATATGACCAATCCCCATTGTACTTGTAGCTTGGGAAGGAGCCTCATCACCTACAACACTTGAAACAAATTGCTCCTCATGGAAGCCGTTATTCTCATCACACTCCACATTCACCATTTCCTCAACACATCCCGTGGATTTATTGAGAATATAGTAAGTGTGGGAGTTTGATGAATATCCAACAAAAAGACCCAAATTTTGTATAACCGGGTTTACATGGTGAGAATGAAACACTTACAACCGAACCGGGTTTTCATTTATCTTCTCTCTCAAATCAATGAATCAACCAAGCTTGGCTCTAATAATTTTCCATGGTGTCTCCACCTTCCTCATGAATAAGCCAATCATCCAATGCTTCTCCAATGTACCTAAAACACATTAAGGTACAATTTTGGTCCCCAAACTTATTGGGTCCGAAGTAGTTAGTCCAACCACAATACATAGGGCAAACTCCACAATAAGTATGTGCAAAAGGATATGAAATTGAATTTCATGCACACCTTTAACCATTAATTATATTATGGAGTTTACCCTATATAGAGGATCAAGAGAGCAAGCAAGGCATGAAGAAGTATATAAATAAATATGCATGCACATGCCTACCAAGATCCAAAGAGATACAATTTGGACAAGAGAACACTTAAACAAAGAATACTCCAAAAATAACATAAAGCATTCAAGTTGTCCAAATTATATCAAAGAGACGAATCCACACAGGACCGCAAGAAAAGTACAACATATGAACTAAGCAAAAACCAAAGAGCATATAGGATATACATTACACACATGCTCAAAGGCTTATTTCACTCAAGTAGATAATAGATAGTACAAGGAGTGAGATAAGGCAAGTTGAAGCACAAGCCGAGAAGAAGATGATCATAAAATTCTACCACAAGAAGAAATACCAATTGGTATTTGGAATTAACACTCGGTGGTAGAATCCGAAGAAGCACAAGATCATAATCAACAAACACCCCATGCGCACGGGGGTCAAAAGACCCCGTGCACACGGGGTATCCAGGGAGTTACACAGTACCCCCTGCGCACGGGGTACCCAGAGAGTTACGCAACACCCCATGTGCACGGGGGTCAAAAGACCTCGTGCGCACGGGGTATCCAGAACTTTTCTGGTGCAACTTTCTAGATACCACGGCAGGCATACAACAGAGGCAAATAACCACCTACAAGAGATAATTAATGGATACTCTGAGAATCTGAATTTCAAATGAGCTTGACATACCACATAGTGACTAGATAATATTGAGTATCAATACTATGTGGTATTTCTCATATTCACATTTTGAGTTTGTGATGCGCACAAAACATAACACTCCCCCATAATGTGATGATCCACTAATATCTCGCAAGAGCCAAACAACATACAAATAAGGCTCAAGACAACAAGCAACACTATATGATGTGCAATGCAACCTACACATGCTAGATAACACAAATCAAGCATACTAGGAAGTACAACATATAAATGCACATGCTAGATACAAAACCTAAGCATGCAGGGGGCGAGTAACTTTCAATGTAAGCAATACAAATACAAGTTACCACAAGGAGGAACACTGGATAGATAATATGAAGATAATCCACATGACTTGGCTCGAACAAATAAATGGTGAATATTCTTTTCTTCATGAACTAGCCAAATCTCCAATGTCCTTCACACACCTATTGATCAAGGTTGAGCTTGATGGTCCCCAACCAAGTTGGGTCCTAAGAAGTTAGACACAATAGGCTTGGCAACCCAAATGGCCTTTTCCATTTCCAAACCACTTTGGGCGCCAACAAACTTGGCAAACAAATTGCCAACAACATCCTTCCTAAGCAAATAATGATCATTGACTAGAGGAGGCTTAGGGATGTTACCGTTGGGACAAGATGAAGATATGTGTCCCTTCTCACGACAAATATAGCAACATGTGCTCCCCCTTCTCTTCTTCTTTACTTTCTCAATTTGGGGAGCATTTCCTTGGTTCATTATTGGTAGTGGCCTTTCTTCAGCTTGAGGTTGACCTTGAGATTGAACTTGAGGTTGACCTTGAGATTGAACTTGAGGCCGCTTCCTTTGTTGCTTCACATTTGAAGCCTTCTTCTTCAATGGACAAGATCTCACATGGTGTCCAACATTCTTGCACTTGAAGCATGTGATGTTGGCCGGATTCTTGACTTGGTCTTGTTCCTTATTCCTTTTCTCGGACTTCTTGTTGTTGGAGATGAAACCAAGTCCACCCTTGTCATGAGGGGATTTTTTACCACTCAAAATATTGTTGAGAGTGGAATTTCCTTCATGACACATTTCCAAGTCTTTCTTTAAAATAGTGACTTGAGCCTCAGCTCTTTGTTTTCCTCTACAAGGTTAGTATCAACAAAAGTACTAGAGGAAGTAGAAACTTCATTATTAGAGCAACAAGGCAATGAGAGCAATTCATCACAAGAATCAGCTATAATATGTCTAGATGAATTACTAGGACTAGCACATGTCAATAAATCATTTTGAGTAAATTAGTGCTAATGCCCACATGAGGCTCACGAGATGTTACCTTAGTCACAATAGCCTCATGAGCTAACTTTAGCCTTTCATGGGATATTAGAAGGTCATCATGAGAGCCCGAGAGCTTTTCATGACTTTCTTCTAATTTCCCATAATTGCTAGTTAGCAAAACAAGTTGAGCCCTGAGCTCAACATTCTCCTTCAAGATAGATGCTTCACAAGGAGTAGAGTTAGTAGCACAAGCATCATTGACAATATGAGAGGAGCTAGAAGAAACTAGAGACTTCACATAAGTAGCTTGAAGCTCCTCATAAGACTTAGTGAGTTTGGTGAGCACTACATTGACATTCTTGTAGACAAGGTCAAGGTGCTCAAAATCCTCTTTAAGTTGATCATGAGCAACTTCAATCTCTTCTTTAGAAGATTCTAAGTCTCTAAGAGTTTCAAGAGCATCAAGAAGGTTACTATCAAGTTTTTCATTTTGTTCTTGCTCTTCGTGAAGTAAATCATTACACTTTCCAAAATGAGTAATAAGATCTTAAAATATCTCATAAGTGTTCTTATTTACCCCATGGAGAGAATTGCCAATTTCATATATTTCTTGACTCATATCCCTATCGCATTCATCATCAGTCTCATCATTATCATTATTATGAGTAGATGATACCTCGGTAGTACCTCTTGCCATGAGGCACATGTGAACATCGGAGATTGATGATGATTCTTTTGGAGAGGGAGATTCTTCATCGTCAAGAGTAGGATATCCGTGTCCATCCTCTTGACACACATAGCATTTCCTCTCCAACGTGGTGATGTCCTTCTTTGCTCCTCTAGCAATTTCCTCAATAATGGTGTGTGCATTATTTTCTCTTGTTTCCTCTACATGGTTAGTCAAACAACAACTAGAGGAAATGGAAGCATAGAGATCATGGAAATAAGGAGTATCAAGCATATCATCACAAAAGATATTCAAGGAATCTCCAAATGATATGCATGGACTATCGACACAAGAAAGTAAGTCATTTTTTCTAGATATGCTCAAGTCCATAGAATCTACAGCACTAGCATGTATACATGAAAGATAATCAATGTTTAGCACAACATCATCATCACAAATAATATTTCCACTCACCGTGTCATTACCTTGGGACATGCCATATGATGGTGAGGTGGAAGAAGTAGAAATGTCCAAGCACATGGATGAAGAAGCAATATGGAGTTCTTCATGATTTGAAGATGTGGAGAACTCCTCAATTGACTCCTCCGACATATGATGAATATCAACAAGATTGGACCCACCATATATTTCTTCAAGTTTGGTCCACATAACATGAGCCGTCACACAAGTCATGATAGACTCAAACACTTCGAGGGATATAGACCGGATAATGGCATTCTTAGCACCATACCCACAAAACATATCTTCATTTTCCTCATTAGTTGGAAAAAGGTCATGCTTCCACGGAGAAGCCCCTACAAGAACAATTCGCACAAAATTTGGACCCATGGTCCAGAAATGACAAAGCATGCGAATTTTCCACAAGTGATAGTTTGTGCCACTAAAACAAAAGGTGTCATCGTGCACTATACCACTAGTCGACATCTTTACTCTCTAGGCAGTGAAGCCTACCAAGGAGAGACCAAAGCTCTGATACCAATTGAAATGATCTAGATGACGACTAGAGGGGGTGTGAATAGGAGTTTTAAAACTTTTACGGATTTGGCTTTATCCTAATGCGGAATTAAACTAACGGATACTTTTCAAGCACAAATACTAAATATGCTAGGCTCAACTAAGTGCACCAACAACCTATGCTAAACAAGATAGGCAATTAAGCAAACTAGCAAGCACAAACTATATCACAAGATATGGAAATGAAGGAACAACTAAGCAATTCAACTATCACAAGATATATCAATATGGGCAAGTATGAATTGCGGAAAGTAAAGGGTGTGGGTATGAGATAACCACAAGTGAGTCGGGGACGCGGATTTATCCCGAAGTTCACACTCGTGAGAGTGCTAATCTCCATTAGAGCGGTGCCGTAGCCAAAGCTCCAGGGCGTCAGCAAGTGACTCACCGTATTCTCCCTTTCGAGTCACCCCCAACGGATGAGCCTCGGTTCACTCGGGGTTGGTCTTGAAGGCGACCACCACACCTTTACAAACCTCTCCGGAGCACACCACAACCACGGAAGCTTTCAGAGGAACTTGACCACCTAGGCCACTTGAACAACCTTCCTCGGAGCACACCACAAAAGGAAGCTTCCAGGGGAACCTTGGCCACATAGGCCTCTTCACAATCTTCTCAATATATTACCAAACCGTCTAGGAGGCGAAGGCTCCAAGAGTAATAAACTCACGGGCTCTCACACGAACAAATCGATGCGGGGAGCTCAAACCAATGCAACAAATGCAATGCAAGGTCAAGCAACAAATGCTCAACTCACTCTCTCAATCTCACAAGATGCAACTCAATAAAGTGGGAGATTGAAGAGAGGGGATGCAATGGAGGAAATCAATAAATGACTCCAAGATCCATCCACAAATCCCCCTTCACTTAGAAGGGAGATAGGGGTTTGGGAGAGGTGATAAGAGGCACAAAATGATGTTTAGAGTGTGAATGAACAACCCCCAAACCGGTGGGGAGGAAGGGCTCTTTTATAGCCAACTTCCAAAACTAGCCGTTGGGGCTCCAACGGACACTTCCTGGACACCCCGTGCCCACGGGGGTTTAGACCCCGTGCCCACGGGGTCCCGTGCGCACGGTACAAGCCCGTGTGCACGGGCCCCCGTGCCCACGGGGGTCAAAAACCCCATGTCCACGGGGTACCCAGAACAGCCTGCAGCAGCCCACTAAAACAGTGATAACTTTGGCATACGGACTCCGAATTCGATGATCTTGGGCTCGTTTTGAAGCTATGGAAAAGCACAAGGTCCTCACATAGAGAACCACCCAAGATCAACAATAAATAATGATGCAAGTAATGCAAAGGTTTGAGCTCTCTATATGCGACATGATCAAGCTACTTGCCCGAGAGTCCCTCTTGATAGTACGGCTATCAAACCTATAATCCGGTCTCCCTCCAAGCACCATGAGACCGGCAAAACTAGGAAAACCTAGCTAAGGTATACCTTTGCCTTGCATATTCAACTTGAGCTTGGTGATGACTCCAATGCTTGTCTCAAGTTGGAATCCCTTTCTTGTCCACAGCCACTTGGTGAAGATGCTTGAATTGATTCCTCATATTGCCATGAGGGAAGCCTTAACTTAAGTCCATATTCACATGAGCATTATCATGATGTGGACCGCAAGCTTCAAAGCATATAACCTCCGACTTCTCATCTTGCACTTGGACTCCTCGAACCCGATGACCATCACCACTTGATGTCATCCACACATAGGCTACTTGAGATCTTTCCTTTTGATGCAAGCCCATGAGAAACACCTAACCCACATAGACATACCAAACACATAGCATGGGTTAGGTAACAAAGCACAATTCACAATTACTTACCATACCATTAGATCACTTGATCTCACGTGGTACAATGTTTGTGCTTTGAGAGTTGACCACTTAGATATAATCTTCGAGCTTCATCTTGGTCAACCAACATCTTTACTCGAAGCTCCATCTTGGTTTATTGAAAGCCACAATGAACTCTTCATTTCCCTTCATTGCTTCAAGACTATATCACCAAAGACTCTTCCATGACCATATCAAGTTCCACTATGAATATCATCTTGGTCACCACTTGCCCTTCTAAAAACTCCATCACAATCTCTTGAGAGGCATAATGAATTCGTCACTCTAATTGCTTGCTTCAAGACTTGATCAACCAAAACCCAACACATGAGCTCACCATGATCTTGTCTTGAGACCATGACTTGAATTCTTCTCTTTGATTATTCTCTCAAGCCCTTGATCCTTAAAAGCCCAAATATATCAATCTTTGAGATCCTCCAATGCACTCCATCATGAACATAATTAGATTAGGCATTGAAACCAGTCTTGATGGCTTCAATAGAAGTACTCGAAGAGCAACTTGAAACCTCACTGGATATGGGATCTCGAGAGCCAACACCTAGGCCCCGTGAGCACGGGGTATCCAGAGAGTTGACACTCGACCCCGTGTGCACGGTACAAGCCCGTGTGCACGGGGTATCTAGAGAAGGATACCATGAGGACTTCTTCGTATGCTTTGATGGCAGACTTCACAAAACAGCCCAATGCACTTCAAGCATCACTATGGAACATATCTTCATATAAGATTCAATGCACTTGATGCTCCATAGGAATTGTCATTTAGTACCAAAGCATAGGGCAAATATATCTTCATATTATGGACTCCATCCTTTATTCTGTCCAATATCCTTGAGGCACTATCTTCATATATATATATATGGACTTCATCCTTGATTCCGTCCAATATCCTTGAGGCACTATCTATGGACAAAACCTTCAAATATATCTCACTGAAAACATTAGTCCATAGAGATTGTCATTTAATTACCAAAACCACACTTAGGGGCTACATGCCCTTTCATCCCTGTATCAAACCTCTCGTTGGCTTAAAATTCTTAGTTCCTCTATATTGAAGCAAACCCGGTACTCCACCATGGATACACATTGCATAATTAAGTTCACCCAGTTTTCTTGAAAACCTAGTCTCAACATAATCTCCTTCAAAAAAGGCCACTCCGCTTGGTCGTATGCTTTGTGCATGTCTAGTTTTATGTGCCAATTAGGGGTTCCGGCGCCCACGCAACCACACTCTTGGGTCCGGCCTAAAATGCGTGCTCCCTGGCTCCCTCCTGGCTCGGTCACATTGCTTCACAGCCGGTGGACATGGTTGACCGGTCAACCATTGACTTTAGAAAAAATAAAAACATGAACTCAAAACTGTACTTGACTTTTTAAACAAGTTTACAAATTTGAAAAAGTTCGTCGGTTTTGAAAAAAGTTCATCAAATTCGAAAAAAGTTCATTGATTTACAAAAAAAAATCATTGAATTTCAAAGTTCATCGATTTTGAAAAAAAGTTCATAAATTTTATCAAAAAAGTTATTTGATTTTTAAAAAATATTCATAGTTTTTTTAATTAAAAAAATCATCGAATTTTTAAAACAAGAAATTCTTGAGGGAAAACCAAATAAAACCGTAACTGAACCGCAAACAGGAAAAACTGGTTTGGGAAGCTTCCGGCTTTTGTGAATGTGAAGAAAAGAAATAAAAGGAAAAAGCGAAGTATTTTTGCACTTGTGGGACGATGGCCTGGTGGTTAGAGCGGAGCCATTGCAACGAAGGGGTTGCGGGTTCGAATCTCGATGCATGCACCTTTTTTATGTTTATAAGAAACAGACAAAAATAGAATGGGCTGACCCATAGTTGAGCGCGGGGTATGCGTCGGTTTTGCAGAAACAAGTACAACCGGCGCCTGAAGCGCCATATAGGAATCGTCGCCATAAAAAGGCATGCCACGAAATGAGCATGTAGGGCCTTCTATAAAAGGTCGTGCCCTGCTGGCCCAAAGGCTTCGCCTCGTGGACAGGCCCAACATATGAACTAAAATCCTGAGTTGATTTTCGGCCTTTCACCTCTAAAGAGGCCAAAAAGCCCTACCAAGGCCGAAACAGTGTTAAAAGAGCAGACTTCGGCTATGTGTCAGACCATTCCTGGGTCGTATCATGCTTACGCGAGAATAGAAGGGCCGTGCCAGGCCACAACTTTGGGAATCTGCTTTGTTCCATGGCGGGTCGAAGGCCGGTTCGCCCCTTTTATTCGTGTGCCATGGCAGACCAACACATGTGTATCCACCGCCCGCCTTAAAAGCACTACCCATATGGTTGTAATTACCGACCGAGTTGGCCAAACGGGCCGACACAACCCGACCCGTGATAATCATGCCTGGAACGACACGACCCACCGAGGCCCGATTAGTAAACAGATCATGTGGTGTCGGCACGCGCGCTGTGCTCTCAGGCCCAAGCACGACCCGTTTGCTATTGAGGCCGGGCCGTCAGCATGCCAGGCACGCAGGCCCACGGGCTTTTTGTCCCGCTGGGTTATTTTTTGTACCATTTTTGGCCTAGTGGGCTGTTTTTAGGCCATATATATAATAAAAAAAATAAAAATTAAGAAAAGATAGACAGGCCGTGTTGTGCCAACTCGCGTGCCAGCCTCACGGCTCCTAGAGTGCCGGCACGGCCCATTTAGCCCCGTGTCATGCCCAGGCGTGCTAGCAGGCCGGCTTGGCTGGCACGGCCCAGATGGCCAACTCTGTTAGCGACGCAACAGCTGGACCAGCACGGTCCGGCCTAGGAACCCTCTCGTCACTCCCTGTTGTTGTGTGACCACTCCAACGAAAATTTGTGAACAAGAAATTCTTCAAAAAGAGGAAAAACCAAATAAAACCGTAACTGAACCGCAAACCGGGAAAAACTGGTTGGGAAGCTTCCTAAAATTGGGCTTTCGTGCATGTGTAGAAAAGAAATAAAAGGAAAAATTGAAGTATCTTTGCACCTGCGGGGCGATAGCGTGGTGGTCAGAGTGGAGCCATTGCAATGAATGGTTTGTGGGTTCGAATCCCGATGCATGCACCTTTTTATGTTTAAGAAACAGGAAAAAATAGAATGGGTCGACCCATAGCTAACTGCGGGGTATGCGCCGGTTTTGCAGAAACAAGTACAACCGGTGCCTGAAGTGCCATATAGGAATCGCCGCCATAAAAAGGCATGACACGACACAAGCATGTAGGGCCTTTTAGAAAGGTTGTGCCCTACTATCCCGAAGGCTTCGCCTCGTGGATAGCCCGACATATGAGCTAAGACGCCGAGTTGATTTTCGGCCTTTCACCCCTAAAGAGGCCAAAAAGCCCTACCAAGGGGCAAAACAGTGCTAAAAGAGTTGACTTTGATTGCGCGTCAGACCATTCCTGGGTCGTACCATGCCGACCTGAGAATAGAAGGGTCGTGCTAGGCCATGACTTTGGGGATCAGCCTTGCTCCATGGCGGGTCGAAGGCCGGTTCGACCCTTTTATTCGCATGCCATGCTAGACCAAACATCTGTACCCGTCGCCCGTCCCTAAAGGCACGGCCCATATGGCTGTGATTAACGACCAAAGCTGGCCAGACAGGCCGACATGACCTGATCCGTGCTAATCGTGCCTGGCATGACACGACCCACCAAGGCCCGATTAGTAAACGGGTTGTGTCGTGTCGGCACGCGTGCTGCGCTCTCAGGCACAGGCACGAACCCTTTGCTATTCAGGACAGGTCGTCGGCATGCCAAGCATGTAGGCCCATGTTCTGTTTGGCCCGCTGGGTTGGTTTTATCATTTTTGGCCTAGTGGGCTGTTTAGGCCATATATGTAATAAAAATAAGAAAAGATACATGGGCCGTGCTGTGCCCAACTCGCGTGCCCAGCCTCACGGCCCCTGGAGTGCCGGCACGACCCATTTAGCCTCGTGTTGCCAGACGTGCTAGCAGGCCGGCCTGGCTGGCACGGCCCAGATGCAGCGCTGTTACCGACGCAACAGCTGGGTCAGCACGATCCGGCCTAGGAACCCTCTCGTCACTCCCTCTTGTTGTGTGTGTGAGGCCAACTCCATCGCACAACCTCAAACGGACGTCCGGATTGACCGGATTTTGTCCCTTTGGGGCGCCGATGGGTTCGCCCGTGTCCGGCTTTGTCAGCTGGGTCGTGCGTGCGCCCACCGCGCGGCCACACCCCAAATCGTTTCCGGGGTGGACGTGAATAAAAAACTATAAAAACTAGAATGAAATAACTAAAAAGATAAATAAACGCATTTAAAAAACATAAAACATATATAAGGGTCGGCCACAAAACGGCCTAGTTTCCACGGCCACTTAAAAGGCTCACTTTCATAATTAACATAAAAACAAAATAAAAAAACGCCTCCCGCGCACTCCTGCCGCGCCCGTTGGTGTCGTGGCCGTCGCCGTCTTCACTGGCCGCCGGTGTCGTCGTCGTCGCTGACGAGGTCGACGTAGGCCAACGGCGTCCACAGGTGGGCCGGTGGTGCGTGGTAGACGGGGGCGGGCTGGACGGCGGGAGGTGCCTGCACCACCTCCTCCCGTGGCGACGCCTCCCGCTCCGGTGACCGCGGCGGAGTGGGGCACCAGTTCACGCCCACGCCGGCGGCTATCTCCGGAGCAGTGCAGGACCAGCCCCACCCCTGGCCCAGCAGCTGCTGGAACACGGCCGGCGGGTCCTCCTCCATCGCCTCCTCCGTGACGGCCGCCATCTGCAGCTCCGGGAAGGCGACGTCGCCGGCGGCAGAGAGCGCCATGGCCTCCTCCAGGCCTTCCCATTGCCGCTCGTCGTGCGTGTTCATGGAGTCATCCATGACACGCTGCACGAGATGGGCCTCCTCCTCCACTGTCATGCGAGGAGGTGGAGGTGGCGAGGGAGACGGGGAAGGCCACGGCGTGGGCGTCAGGCCGCGCACCCGTGTACGCCCGCGCGTCTCTGCACGTGGCCTCCGCGGCCCCGACACCGTGCCAGCGAAGTACGACGCGCGACGCGTATCGTGCTCGTCCTGGAGCCATGTGTCCCACAACGGGGAGTCGGGGGCATACCTGTGGTCGTAGTACAGGTCGTCGGGGAGGAGGCGGCGGCGGCGCGCGATCTCATCGCGCCGGGCACGGCCGGTCGCCGGCACCGGCTGGATGGGGACCCGGTCCGCGAAGAGGTGCCATCCGTTGGGGAGGTGGGCGTCGCTCCACGGGACCGGCGTCCTCGTCTCCCAGTACCTCCGGCACACGCCCGCGCAGATGTACTGCCGGTCGCGCTCGCCGGCGGGCCTAGGGACAATGGTGAAGGGGGCCGGCGCGGGGGCTCGACCGGAGGAGCGTGGCGGTGACGCTGGGGCTCGACGGGAGGAGCGCGGCGGTGACTCGGGCTCCTCCTTCTTCACGGATCCGCGGCGGCGGCCCGAGGAGGAGCCGGCCTCACGGTCGTGCTTCCCCTTGCGGCCGTAGTTCCAAAGGCCCATGGCTGCGGCCGGCCGGCGAGGTCGATGACCGGGAGCGGAGGGTTAGGGTTTCGAGGGTGTCGGGTTTCGAGGGGGCAGAGAGGGGCCGGAGTGGGAAGTGTGGACGACGACCGGTCCACGGCTTCCCATTTAAGAAGGACGACGACCCTTCGCTGTGCGGATGACAGGTGGGGCCACCCGTCCGTGCACATTTATGTTGGCGGGTGGGAGGTAGGTGGCCGCCTACCACGCGGCCCCGACGCCGACGTTCGAAGCGTCCGTTCGCTGTCCGCTGCGACCCAAACACGGCGCAAGTTTGCGCTCGAAATGATCGGCCCGGACACAAAACAGACCAGATGGGTCCGGGCCGTCGCGCGCTGTGCCGCCTGTTTTGTCCGTTTTGCGGGGCCGCACAAGATAGGGTCGCGCGGTGGAGTTGGCGTGACCACTCCAACGAAACCCCCGTCCCCTTCTCCTCCCACCCCGGGGGCCGCACCCCCGCCCGCCATGCCCCCGCCGGCGCCACACCTCGTCGACGAGCTCCTGGAGGAGATCTTCCTTCGCCTGCCCACCCCGGCCGCGCTCGCACGCGCCTCAACCGCCTCCCCCCGTTTCCGCCGCATCATCACCGACCGCTCCTTCCTCCGCCGCTTCCGCAAACTCCACCCGCCGCCGCTCCTCGGGTTCGCCGACGAACGTGCAGGCTTCCACCCCGCCGAGGCGCCCCATCCCTCCGCTCCGCTCGCCCGAACCCTCGCCGACGCCGCTGATTTCACCTACTCCTTCGTCCCCAAGCCCAGTAATGACCACTCCTGGCGTCCCTGCAACGTCCGCGACGGCCGCGTCCTCCTCGAGGGCAGCCGATACGAGATCTTCAGAAAGCTCGCGGTGTGCGATCCGTTGTCACGGCGCTACGTGCTGCTTCCGCCCATACCCGACCACATGTCCGTCCAGGAACAGAGCCCTTGGGAATTCAGGTCCATCCTGGCCCCCATTGCCGAGGAGGATGAGGATGAGACGTCGTTCAAGGTGATATGCTTTGCGGACTACGAAACCAAGCTGGATGTGTTTGTATTCTCTTCCGTCACACGCCAATGGTGCATTGCTGCATCTCCCAGCTGGAGTTCTTTGGGCGCGGACCGCCCATGGGGGCTGCGCGTGGTGTCTCAGGGATCCCGTGGCTTCTCCTGTTTTGACCATGTACGTGGCTGCTTCTACTCGGCGTCGCCATGGAAAGACAAGCTGCTCGTGCTGGACACGCGGACAATGGAGATTTCCACCGTCAATGATCGCACTGGCTACCGTATGCAGCTCAGATGGCTCCCTGGCCAGGCAGAAGATGTTTCTGCCAGAGACCATATGCTGGACAGACAACGCCCTGCTCAAGTAAGAAGTCTGCCTGCCATTGTAGTAGGTAGAGAAGGAGCCCTTGAGATGTTTTCTCTCGTCGGTGATCACAGGCTTAATGGCTCGTTTCATCTCTATCACACCACTCAGGATACTAACACTGAATCTTCCAAGGAATGGCAGCTGGACAATATTGTACCATTGCCCGGACAGTATGACTATTTCACCGCAGGCGCAGCTGAGGGATTCTTATTCCTTGGAGCCACTTCAGAAGACCAGTTGGACATTGATGAAGACTCACCAGTGTGGTTGTCGAAGACTGACTGGGATGTAGATTATTTTTCGCTGGATGTCAAGACTTCTGAACTTGCAAAGGTTTGTAGGAGGAAGAAGAAATTCTTCCATTATGAAGATGTTTACTGGTACTGTGGCTTCCCTCCATCTTTGTCAAAACCGAGTATATGACGCGGAAAGTCCATTTTTGTTTATGTTCGTTGTGCTTTGCTGTCCTAATTGTTCATGCAGCAAATTATTGTTTTATGCTATTATGATAACTTTTCAAACTAGGGAAGGTGACCATGATTTCATTTGTCTCCGTCTTGTTCAGCAACTGCCATGTGACCGCAATTTCATTTCGTTCCAGCAAAGGCATTGTAGGCCTTGGGAACATGAGGCTTTAATTTACCATTCAGATCTTTTGTTTTTGCTACCTTTTGTCTGTATCGCTTCCTAACTGGAACATGATGGCTCTTGGACTCTTTGAAATAGTGACCAAACAGCTTATGTGCTTTGATTCTTTAATACACTGTTTTCAGTTTTGCATATCAGGCCTTAGCCTACCTATGGTAGCAAATCAATTGCATATTGTGAGTTTCTTATTAGAGCTAACTAAAACACATCTGCAGGGACAAACACATTTGGAGTCTCTTGTTTGGGCTATGCGATGCTTTTGAGAAGAAATGGAGGATATGCTGGCTAGATATAGTACTCGAGCCCTGGTATTATTTGTCAGGAACTATCCATTATGTGCTTCACTATATATGTCCATGTGCAGCATATTTCAGGAAGACATGTTGTAGGAGGTGAATTTGTATATGTACTTTGTTGTATATGCAATTATTAAGCATGTTTACGCAAGACATGATGTTAGGCAAGCTTAATTTTGTCGAACTCTAATATGTAAGAGTCGTGTTTTTTTATCGTGTGTTGGGAGAATGACACACCCTAAACCTGTTTGTGGTAGTGTGTTCACATGCCTGGACCTAGTTGTGGTTGCAGCCACAAAGAATATGCTGTGCCCTGCTCGCCATGTTCATCCATCATTCCGCATCTGATGGTTCATGACTGTTTTAGTTATTTTTGCTTCAGTGTTTATTCCGCATCTGATGGTTCAGTACCTTTTCAAAGTCATTTTCACAGTCAGGAATGCAAATTTGATAATGTCCTGTTCAAGTATATTTTGAAGCAATCCACAAAATAGTCATTATCACTCTAATTTTAGGCTGGCATAACACACTCCACTCTGCCAAAATAGTCATTTGATGACAATAGCAAATGCAGAAGTTCCAAGGATAAAAATTCCGTGAACAGTCTAAAATTTTGCATACTGAACCTGAAACGTTAAGCCTTAGAAATCAACCACCTGATTGAACAAGTCCAAAACCTTTTTAAGCACCGACAATTGCCTCTGAGTTATTTTCATCCAACAATCACTGACAAGTTATGAACATTCTACAAAATTAATACCTGCAGAAGGTAGATGACAAAAAGTCATGAACGTTCCAAAGAATTTTGAGCTATCTACATATCTCAAGCAAATTTCGCAGCCTTCCTTGATGACCAACAAAGATTTTGAGCTATCTACGTATATCACCAACATAGAACATCTCAGTGCCAGTTCACCTTGGTGAATTCCATCCCCAGTATGAAATGTATCAGCTCCTTCTTCCTCACTGTAATGGAGTCGAAACCAACTGGCGAGTTTTCTCCTTGATCATGTTTGAGATTGGCTGCCAGCCCATCAGCCATGGCTTCCTACTCGCAGGGAGCGCAAAATTGAGCTCAAACATCTCCTTGCTGATGTTCCCACCCTCACAAAAGCCAACCAGCCGGGCCACTATGTCGGCGCTCTCCTCAATGTGCGCTTTGTCGTTGGGATCTGCCCAGAGCTTGTTCACAAGCTGCAGCTTCCTCTGCTTCGCCTCGAGGGGGACTTGCCATTTGATGAAGAGGCGCTCCCGCTCTTCTTCTGTCAGCCTTGAGCCCATCCTTCTCGCAAGAAATTCTCGCTCATTCCTCAACGCCTTCATACTGCAGCAATGCACAAATGAATGGAATTTGTAAGAAGAAAACCATTTGGAGACAAATAACACCTACATGGGACGAGTTGAATAATGCAGATAACGAAGCAGGGTAGCAATATGACCAAAGGACACTTGACAGCATGTTGGCTCATCATAATCTTTACCTTAAGGCTAGAGAAACTGCAGGGTCATCACCAAGTGCAGCAGGGCTTGCGTCACCGACCTCGGCGAAATGCTGCTGCAGCCATGCCAATCTTCTGACTTCAACCTCGATGTATATCTGATCAGCCATATCCCCTCTGAATAACAGGTAGAACTGGGTCCTGTGTATGATTGATACATGACAGAGATCCCACAATTGTATAATGTGCTGCATCTGCTCCTTAAATAATATCTCCCATGATTCAGGACCATCCTGTTGAGATCCGGCATTTTCAACTGGATCTTCATCCATATCATTTGCTTTGCCTTCGTTAGATTCCAACTCCAATACCTGTAAGAACATTCCAAGAGAACATGTTTTAGCAGGGGAATAAAGATAATTTCTCGACATAACAAATTGAATGTGTGTGCAAGATCAAGTGGGATCAGAAACCAGAACCTGGCAGACAAGTAGCTGTTTTTGGTACTGAAGTTTTGCCACTCTCTCCTTCAGTTCAGTGACATAATCCCTAATACTTCTCACGTTTTCTTCGGCAGCATTTTGGAACATCTTCTGCATTCTTTTCATGTTCACTGAGCTGGATCGCCTGCGTGGAGTTTCATCACGTGATGATAAATCCCCAGTGTCTTCACTCTTGGTGGGAGTAGCCTTTTCTGAACCCTCATGGGACACCTTCTCCCCCTCTGGAGCCCTATTTTCAACTTCCGACTCCAAAGGCCTGCTAGAAGAGTGGGGAGTGCAAGGTGCTCTTATCAGATTTGGTCTTTTGCTTACACCCAGTGGAAGAAGCATCCTCTTCTTCTTCTTTGATCTGTTGGACTTCGGAGTAGTCTCAGCATTCGGAAGTGACATTACCAATTTGTCAATAGATCTCTGTACATTTTCTAGTTTTGCCTCAAGTTTGGCAATATCACTGTCTTGCAGATGAAGTCTAGTAATTTCATCTTTCAAGTCAGACCCATTTCCTTCATCTGTAACCATCTCAACATCTCTGTTCTCAGATCTAAAAGATTGCATCTCCCTGATTTCTGCCTGAAGTTTAGCAATAGTTTCTGCTGCATCTTGGTTCCCATGTTTGTGGCATTCAACCTCCTTGTGCAGTACATCAATTGCTCGGTTCGCTTCAACCTCAAGTTGTTGTTGTAGCTGCTCAAGCTTGCGAATTTCATGTTTTAACATAAATGGAGCAGTGGATGATTGTCTAACCGAGCTCCTCATCTTAATCTTATTATTACTTGGCTCAGAGAATGTGAGGCACTTTCTGGTCTTTTGTGGTGAGTCAAAGGGATTCCACCCCTGCAATGAAAGCATGGATTTGGATAATATTTAGTTTACAGTTGCAAGTCAGAACTTCAAAAGTTCTGGAATAAGAAAGAAAGAAAGGGCCTTACTGGCTGGTTATCACCCGTCCTTTTTTGTATTTCTTCAAGTGCTAACTGTGCGCTATCTCGTTGCTTCCGTAGCTCTTCCATCTCCATTTCCATCTGCATGGTTGTTTAGACCAGTTACAAAATGATAATGTTCTTATTCAATGAGTTCTGAAAAGTCAGAGCATTTCACCCTTGGTCAGAGACCTTACCTGCTTAATCTTTCTGGCGAGGATATCAGAAGGGGAGGCACGGTCAGGGGTCCTCAGTTCTGCTTCTAGCCTAGCAACTTCTGTCTGTAGATGCTTAACAAGTTGCTTATCAGATACAACCTGTATGGGCAATGGAGTGGTAAATTGACTTCAGCAACTAAAGGTAAGACAAAGAAATGCAGTCTCACTAGACTCTTACCATGTTAACTTTTGCAGTATTCGTGACCTCCTTGGCACATGTCGCAAAGAATAAAGTATTCCTAGATTGTTCTGCATGTGTTAGGGCTGGGCTCATGGTGCAGATGATGGCTGTTCTTGCATTTCCGCCCAAAGAAAGCTGCAGAATACGGGTGAGCTTTGAATCCCGGTAGGGTATGTGGCCACTTCTCTTCTCTGAGCTGCAATGTAAGTTTACAATTATTTCTTTTGGAGTTCCAATAAGGATGGCCTGTTCTCACTAGATTTTTGCTATTTAAATCGAGAAAATCGATATCAATGACATGCAATACTTTTACACACATAATGTGAATGACATTTCAGCAATTATATGCATTCTAAATGAAAATGTAGCCACTTTTGAAACATGAAAAATATATCTGCTTAGCAAGAATATGTTCATCTTAATAATTTCAGCAATTTTAGATTGTAATAATTAGAAGTGCAAAACCTTAGTGTTTCACTTAAAAGAGTAGCTTAGCAAGAATATGTTCTGTCTGATGCAGTTCATGAGCACTTGTGCTGTGCACTCTCTTGTGAAACTCATTAGGAGGCAAGTGCCCACTAATTTGCTGAGAGGCGCTACATATCCAACAGATAACAAATGATGTATATACTAATGAATTAGTTGCAAGTAATTTGGGGACTCATTTCATGATAGTGCAGAGAAGAGGCTACTAACAGTAAATACATCTGATCCAAACCAATGATGTACAAGCGGAAATTTCGTTTTTGAGAAATCCAAACCTTAGCTTTCGGATGACAGTAGTCAAAGTCAACAAGCTGCGATTAATATGGCCGCCTTCTTTCAATCTTGCACCAATTGCATGTGTTTGTGCAGCACGCTCGCTTCCAGCAAGGTCAACAAAATTCTGCGAACAAAGCAAAAGTTAATTTGAACGGATTAACCATAATCAGCATACCATGCTCCAAAAGCAGCAAAGTAAGCTTACCAGGTTAGCAACAAAAGATTTAACACAGCCTGATGCTTCACGGAGCCTACTCTCCACAGTCTGGATATACATATACACAAAAGAAAGGTTAATCATCTCCTCTGTATGCTTTCCTCACAAAGATTGAATCTAAACAAGAATGGTTCTTCTTATACATACCAGCCTAATGATTTGGTGCGAACGTGAACTTGCATCGTTTAGTGCAGTTTCCCCAACCTGTCTTTGTTCTGCAGTTATTTGGAAGCTCATTAGGTAACTATCACTACACTATCTTCTTCTTTTCTAAGATGGTAGGCTATACATATGTAGCAGTACCTTCACAAATGCCTATTAGATGCCTTAGATGTTGGCTATCCTTGGCGATTTCTTCATCCAACTTCTCCACGATGGTTCCTTTCTGTTTAATCATATATATATTGTTTCATTGCTGCGGCATGAAATAGGACTTATAGTGTATTAATTCGACAAAATTGCAAACCTCAGGATCATCTAACAAGCGAAGGGGACCAGAGTCAGGTCGTAGAAGATCCTTCACATTCTCATTGTATATTTCCATAGCTGATATCTTGATAATAAATTCCCTTTCAGGATTCTAAGCAATCAACAAAAGCAAGAAAAGGTCATGATTTGCTTCAAACTTGTTAGAAAACATTCTTGGATAACTGCTCAAAATGATTTGCTTCAACTGATGTGCACAACTGAGCTTAAAAGAAGACAGATGGTAAACGTTTTGCCACTACTCACATTTTCGATGTGTTTGTAAATGTCACGGACAGCGCTCTCTGTCACACCTCTCATGGTGAATGTTTTGCCACTACTTGTCTGACCATAAGCAAAGATTGTGGCTGCAAAACCAAGACAAGGAAAGGGTCACTCACAGATCAACGTTCCACTACAACCAAGCTACAAAGTGAGCAGCAGTATACCATTAATGCCTGTCAATGCTGACATAGCAACATCCTTAGCTCCATCTTCATAAACCAAGTCCGTCTGGCAAGCTGGCCCAAACACCTTATCTGCAAGGAGATACAGGCATCAATTAGTCAATTAGAAGGTCACTCTTACAATACAGAATTGCTTCAGCTATTCAATGATGAATCGTTGGACAGTGTACCAAAAGTGTAAGAGGTGGGTGCTGCCCGATCCTGTTGTGGGCCCTTGTATAAGATTGTCTGACTATCAGCGCATTCCCATGCCACCTTCTGGTCCTTCATGGCCAATTCCCTCTTGCTCAATGGTCGCACCCTCACAGTGACAAGGATCTTCTCCTCCTGGGCCCTGGAGCTGCCACCAGGGGTAACCGTTGGTGTGCGTTGAATCTTTGACGCAGGGGTGCTTGGCGTTGGGGGTCTCGATGTACTCATTTTGTAAAATCTCAAGGTCTGTGGAAAACTAGAGGTCTTTCAAGCCTTCAATGTGAAGTGGACCCAGGAAGGATGTGCAAAATAGCAATTATCCAGCTTTCTCAAGAAATTGTTCTGGGAAGGGACGCGGTGATCTGCTACAATGAAACAACGGTCAGGTTCAAAATTCCTAGAACAATAAGATTAAAATTATATAAAATGAAGTGGCAGGTCATCACCATTCATTCATCATAAACACAAATATTAACAAATTGCCAAGGAAATTGAAGACCTTGTTGGGGGCCTGAGAAATACTTTACTTCCGGAAGTAGTATGACACAGCGATCTAGCTAGCTAACAGCAGTTCGATGTTTCAAAAATGTGTATGATCGTTGGAAAGGAAACGCCAAATTCAACTACGCAGCAGCTCAAGCACAGATCCGGCTTTTCTCCATTTCAGAGAGCGACGATCACATGAAGCGAATCCAAAGAAACGAACTAGTACTAATTTACAAGCAATCTGTCCTAACCACGTCGCACGTCACGGGTCACATTCCCATGCCACCCAATCAAATCTATGACGGACCGGACCGGACCGCCCAATCAATCGCCGGGGGAAAAGGAAACGTACTAATTAATAGCAACGCTTATGCAGAAACAGAAAAGCACTCCCGGCAACTAATTTCCAAATCTGCAGCGCCCGCGGACGGCAAAACCGTCAGCCACTTGTTCATCGGTCGAGCGCACGGCATCTATGGCGCCGCAGATCGGAGCGCCGGGCGGCCTGCCTCAAGAGGGTTCCACCGCCCGTTCCCGGGTGCGGAGTCCACAGGGGTCGTTCTACTTCGAGCCGCAGAAGCCAGATGGCGCACACACGAATTGGGGGGAAAGTCGGCTGCGGGTCAGGCTCCGCCACGAGGGTAGCGTAGAAACCACTCACCAGAGCGGCGGTCTGAGGACGCCCGCCGCCGCCGCCGGTGCCGGTGCGCGTGCGAGGCCGAGGACGAGGAGGCTTGTGCTGCTCGCGTTGGCGGTGCGGTGCGGCGCTTCC
>NC_041391.1:142497415-142513941 GCF_002162155.2 Triticum dicoccoides
GAGGCGAGGAGGCCGCAACGGCACTTTGGGAAGGGAAGGGCGTTTCCGCAAGTCGCCGCTTCTTGATGGCGCCGCGGGCGCAGCTGGGCAGTGGGCCATGCATCGCCGTTCGCCGTTCGTTTCGGCCCCACGTGCTTCCCGATGGGGTTTGCTCCTAGGTGCCAGCCACTTGGCTCGTGGACCCAAACGAGGTCCAACGGTCGAGTCCACAGCTTTGAATTAATCATGCTAAATTCCATTTACCTCATTCTTACACCAAATTAATTTCATTTAGTGTTTTGACTCTTCGCTGCTAAGTAGTACATCAAGCGTTTTTTTCCGACTTACTGCCTCCGTCCTGCCTACGAAGCAAAATGAGTGAATCTGCACTCTAAAATATGTCTATATACATCCGTATGTAGTTCGTATTGAAATCTCTAAAAGGTCTTATATCTAGAAACAGATGGACTATAAGTTATACGTAGCAAAAATAATGCCATTGGAAAGTACATTCAAATACGAATCTAACAATATATATTTTTATGACATGCATTAACTTTTACTAGGAGTACTAGTCAAATATATGGTCAAAGTTTAAGCCAAACTACAATGGGGACTAATAAATTCAGACGGAGTAGCAGCGTTTCTAGACCGGTTCAACTCAGTAGAGCATTTTTGGACCAATTTGAATCGTTGAGTGCTTTTAGATCGAGTCAAGTCGCTCGAACATTTTGGGGCCAATTTGAATCGGCCGAGCATGCTTAGATCGATTCAATTCATTCGGACAATTTTAGAGCAAAT
Organism: Triticum dicoccoides; assembly: GCF_002162155.2. Lineage (NCBI taxonomy): Eukaryota > Viridiplantae > Streptophyta > Magnoliopsida > Poales > Poaceae > Triticum > Triticum dicoccoides. The sequence continues at coordinate 142,498,196 of NC_041391.1, forward strand.
TTATCCGTTGAGCATTTTTTAGAGCAAATCTATTCTCTTAACCTGGTTGAGGATAGTCATACTTGGGGTCCGGTTCGGTTTGGTTCATGTGAGTATATATAAGTAGTGTTAATTAAAGCATGATTTATATTCCCATTTTTTAATGGTTCAAGTGGTTATTGTTATATTCTCCAACTAGTAAATGTGTATTTGCAATGCACATTGATATTAGGGAGAAAGTTAGTTGGATGGTGATATTGAGTAGGATGTCAATTACACTTTAATTACGGGGATAGTGTATATGTATATATTTGGTATAATATTAATTACACACTAAACATGTTGAGCACTTGTCATTGAAGCAATATAGGTCGTCGGATTGACATGGTTTAATGGCCAAGATTTGTTGGATCTGTCCCTTTGGATCTTTTTATATTGCTATAGATAGATTATAGATATAGATGCTTATCAACCAACAATTCCTTCGTCGTGTGATGCATTATTGAAGACTGTAGCTCATTCAGCAAATATTATTTACCAAAGACGATGCTACAAAAGAAGACCATTAGGTGGGCATTGTCAATAACATATCATTCCACAAATGAACAACGATAAAAACTAATTTCTTGAAATCACACTGCCGGTCTAAAGGCTATCAATCAAAGTACACAATATCTATTGAAACAAACTTTGCTAGTGCTTGTGGCGTAGGTGTTTCTTGATATTTCAGAATCATGCCGTAAGCTCCATGGACGTAGTCGAAACAATGTCTATTCATCTTGAGAGATTCCAATTAGCCAATATACCGTAAAGGCGGGATCATTTATGCAAGAGGAGTTCATTATGTAGTCAAACGGGAGTGGAACATTTCCTCATGCAAAGGCAATAAAATTGTACATCCCTACATAGTTTATGCGGGGCTAACAGCGAGCCCCCTGAAGCCATTTGTCGGCTCACTGCCTGTGGAGCTGCATTGGCTACCACAACGTGTCCTCCACTACTTGTGGTTGTGGACTATGTTGTGCTAGGGGCCGGTGCATTGGGCTACTGTCGTTGCTTCGTGGGGCGGCTGAGCTAGCCAGGTATTGGTCTACTTGCCCCATCGCCTGTCCCAGCATCAAACATCAAGATTCCTCTAAAAATAATCAAGATTCCCCTTTCAAAAAACAAACTTTAAGGTCAACACACTACCGCCGTTGACCTCCTTTCCTTTTACATTCAAAACCCTCTATTTATTCATTTGCGACCAAAGAGACGTCATCTACAATATATAAGAGGGATGGTTGATGGTGAAGCATCATGAAAATTTAGCTAGTGAGGCAAGCTCATGTGCTGCCACATTAGCCTCTCTATGGCAATGCTCAAAAGTAATCAGTGATATGTCCCTCAACATATCATAACAGTCATCAAAGATCGCTGCTCCATTGCCGGCAAAGCTTCCTCCCTCTTAATTTCATCGCCTTAATAACATGCATATTGTCAGAAATTACTAGCAAGCTATTGCGCCCCAAAGATTGAGCAGGATTAAGCCCATTTTAAAGTGATAACCTCCATAGATAATACATCGGAACACCATTTAATAAGATTATTCACGTCTGATAAATAGGGCTGCAAATGAGTCGAGCTCGAGCGAGTTGGAGTTGGCTCAGCTCAACTCATATGAAAATTTGAGCGAGCTCAAACTGAGTTAAGCTCATGATCGAGCTACAGAACATGACTCGTGCTCAGCTTGTAACGATCTCGAGCTAGTTTTGAGCTAAATGAGATGGTAAAAAATTATATATCTGTGGATGTAAAACAACAAAAAAATAAGGTGAATATGCTTGGAACCTTTGCCAAAAATATAGGATATTTAACACATAGTCGACCACGTGCCATATTAGGCCTAAATCTTCTCTGCACTTAATTAAGTTTCCATGTTCGTTGGTAAATAAAATGGAGAAAAGTTACAGACAACATATATGGTAATAATTATCTTATTTCCATTTAATATATGACATGATCTTATAACATAATGATATTTTGTCGAGCTATCGAGCTAAAATCGAGCGAGCCAACATTGGCTCAAGATCGACTCGTTTCTCGGTCGAGCTACGTAAAGTGTTCAAACTCAGCTCATTCCTTTTCGAGTCGATCCTGAGTTGAGTCAAAAAACGAGTCGATCTCGAGCGGCTCACGAGCCTCGAGCTTTTCTTGCAACGGTTTAATTGTGGTTCTCGTGTATTTTTTTAATATTTGAGAGAATTTTGTCATTCAAATATTATTATTTTTAAACCAGATCTTTTTCTCTTTCAAATATTATTACCTCAAAGAAGGTGTATCTATTTATTGTACTTGTTAGCCGTAGGAATCACAGGTAATTACTTGTAAGTTCCTGAGTGCAGTCCATACAAGTTGGCTCAGAAAGAAGACGCAGCCTGCATCCAATTGATGACCGTGTGATTTAGCTCTCTTGCTCGATAGAGAACGTGTCATCAAGATTCATGCCTTGGACGTACTCCCTCCGTCCGGAAATACTTGTCATTAAAATAAATAAAAAAGGATGTATCTAGATATATATTAATTCTAGATGCATCTCTTTTTATCCATTTTGATGACAAGTATTTTCGGACGGAGGGAGTATTATACAGCAAGGTGTGCTCCGCCATGCCCATCATAGTTGTTAGAAATATAGTGGTGAAGATATAAATAAGGTAACATTTGAGACTTAAGTGCAAAACAACCAAAGAAATAAGGTTCTCTATCCTTGGTGTGATTTGATGATCCATCCATTCTGTTGGCTTCACTGTTCAAACACAAATCATCTCGTTGCTTGCTCGTCGGCTAGTGGTTGTAGGCCATCCGTCACACGCAGGAGGGCACCGTTGTTGCAGAGCCGAGAGCCAGGGACTAGGGCGATGCTGCCACGTCTGGATCACTCTGATTTTGTATTTTTCCTTGCTTTTTTTCTTAAGCATCAGTACAGACACAAGCGCTCATATACACGCGCATACACTCATCCCGATGAACGCACACACGCACACCTTACCCCTATGAGCACCTCCGAGAGACTGAGCCGGCATATCATCTTGAGATTTACGAAGTCACCGTAGGCACCTCGTCATTGACGAGAACGTCTTCTCCCACTGAAAGCGCATCGCCGGAAATCCTGAAATAAATCCAAGAATAATGCGAGCACCAGGATTTGAACTCTGGTGGGTTGGGGATACCACTGTCCACGTATGCGTGCTAATTTTCTTGTAGGTCGAGTCTTGGTCAAACATACTGGAAAAAGAGTCGTGCTATACACACGACATAAATAGACGATTCATGCACGATGAATGAAATCAGGCCGGACATACGTATGATGGAAAGAGCATCAGCCGCTGGATTTTGTGTCGTGCATACGTCGGGCACGAGGATCGTGCATGGAGCAGTTTCGCTGGAAAAAAAACTGACGCCTTGCGACAGATGCCATATGCACGTCTGCATGACATAGGCACACGAGCGACAAGTGCCTCAGCGGCCTCCCATCAAATCCGAGCAACTAGTTAGAGTGTACCCTCTGGATTGGGGTCATTAGTAGGGAGCGCTCATCCGTTGCCACATGACGTGTGCTGGATGCTTTTGGCATGGGGGCGTTTTTCTGGGTTTTTCTCATTCTCCAGATTTTCTCAGAGTTTTTATTTTTATTTATTTTTTATTTTCTCATTTATTTTTCATTTCTGGGTGCTCCACGTGTAGCATAAGTGCGTGGGAAGCTCGGTTGCTCTCCTGTAGAGCACATGTGTGCTTCACCCGCAGAAGCATGCACGGCTTAGTTATTTGGGAAGTACTCCGTATGTTAGCCGTAATTGAACCTACATACGGAGCAAAATAAATGAACTTACACTCTAAAACATGTCTACATACATCTGTATGTTGTAGTCCATTTGAGATGGCTAGAAAAACAATTATTTAGGAACGGAGGGAGTATACATGTTAGTACAGTTTTGAAGCACATATTATTACACTTTGGAGCATATATTAGTACAGTTTGGAAACACATGTCAGTATACTTGGGAGCACAGGTCGGTATAACTGTGCGTCACGCCCATGTGGGGAGTACAGACTAGTACAACTTGGGAGCACATGTTAGTTCACAAATTTGTCCGGAACCTATATAATATGAGATATAGTTTTAAAGATTTTGACAAGGGGAATGTGACGGTGTAAACGGTTTGTAACTTTGCATGCCACCACCGGCTCTCGGAAAGAGGCGCCTTCGCGGAAGAAGCGATCTGTATTTCCTCTCGTCCCTGGCGGCTGGAACCCTAGCCGCTGCCAGAAGAGGCTGATCTTTCAACGCCGTTCTCTGGCGGCTCCCCTCCGCCGGCAATCTTGGTCGTCGGTGGTGAGGGGAGTCGTCGGATCCACGCGTGTGGATCGTTTTTACTCCTTCGTAGTCTAAGTTTTGTTCATCGTCTTTGCTCCGGCGGCAATGATGACGGCGCTGAATAAATATTCTTCGGATCCTTTTCAGACAAGGCCATCGGTCCTATGGTTGGGGATGAATTTGAAAATCGATTTGTTCAAGCAAGGATGGTGTGGCGGTGGCGGCAGCCTCGTGGTGGACCTGTGTCCTCGGGCTCCGTCGTTGCGACGACGTTTGCTCCAACGTCGGCGCGGAGCTTGGGAGGTAGTCCAGAAGCGGATGCAGATTATGCTCTGCATCGACGACATCTGGTAGACGAACATGTGCTGGGCTCGTGGTTCGTAGATGACAGGTATGGTTTCCTCCTCCGGCGTCTTAGCCGTGGTGGGGGTGCCAGATCTGGAGTTCGATGGCGTGTCCCGAGTGTTGCCCCGGTCTGATTCGTTCAACGGCAAGGGCTTCACTTTTGGTGAGCCACCTTGGAGGTCCGTAAAGTTGCATATCAGCGATGGAGCCGCATCGAGCTCGGTGAGGAGGTGATTCATCATTCTTTTCTTTGGTGGCTGGTGTGGTGGTGCCGGAGGAAGGTGACGGGCGTTGGTGTCAAGCTCAGAGATGTTCTGCTATTTTTTCAGTTTTGTCATGTAGGTCTTTACGTGGCTTGTACTTTGTTCTTTATGATATAAATGAGACATGTATTACCATGCAAAAAGAAACTTTGCATGCCTAGTTCACAGGATATTTCATTTTGAAAAAGGAAATTTTACAAGGAAAAAAAACTGACAACCTCCCATTGCAAAAGTACACCTTAACCAGTAATTTCGGCAATCCCCGCGTAAACATGAAGGAGATCCACTCCACGCGATCGATCGGAAACACAACGACACATTACACGCATGCATGCCCTCTTTCAAACTCAACACGCATCACATTTTCTTATTATTGTTCCAACCAAACAAAGGAAGAGGACTACGAACGTATGTACGTAGATACATACGTTCATCCGCGCACATACATAGATCACATGAACTAAACCGGAGATTTATTTTACTCAGTACCCTGGAAGAAGCTAGCTTCCAGATTGATCATGGGTTCTGCTTGCTAGCCAAGCCATAGCCAGCTGCCAGCTAGCTAGTTGTGCACCTCAGTGCGGTCCATGGCCTCCGGGACGTCGTTGGCGGCCCTGCAGCATCGGATGCAGTCGCCGTGGTACCCACGGCGGCAGCAGCCCCACCGGCCGCAGGGCCCGTAGCCGCCGCCCCCGCGGCCCGGGTACCCTCCGCCGCGGCCGCCGCCACCCCAGCCGTCCTGGACGCCGGCACCGTTGGTGGCCACCTTCCCCTCCTTGTCATCTGCACGCGACCACACATATAAGAAGTTATTATGAACACGTACGCACGCGCATGTTGAACAGTACATAGGCGAAGAGCAGGGAAGACAATGGAGCTCACGAGTTTGCTCGGAGGCCGCGGCGGCGAGGAGGACGGCCGACGCGAGGAGAACGGCGAGCACGAAGAGAGCCTTGGTGGACGCCATTGCCGATCGACCTAACAAGAGCTAGCTAGACGGTGGTGAAGAGTGGAGGATGCGTTGCTTGTTTGTGGAGAGTAATGGGCAGGGTGAGGCCTTATTTATAGGGCAAAGCGGGGCACAGGTGAGCGTGGGAGCCGGAAGAGATGAGGAGTGGGCGAACGTGCATGCATGCAGCGATCAGATTCACGTGCATGCAGCGACCAGGCAACGCAAATTCCTTGAACGGTTCGTGCAGATTCATATGCGCATCGTTGTGCACACACCCCTTGATTTGTTCCCCATGCGGATATCGTACTTACTGACAATTTTGTAAGAGCTTTACTCCTTTGCCACCAAGGACACAGTGAGCATTCAGGAGTTTTTACATACACCAGACATAAGTGAAAATTTCTTCCTCCCACTCTCAGCTCAAGCACACAACCAGTTCATATATCTCCAGGGCACCCTTGAGTCACTGCAACTTACAAATCATGGTGATCGATGAACATATCCTTGGGGAACATCTTATTCCTCGATCAAGATGTATAAAGAGCTAACAAAGGGCAACAAGCTGCGCCACTTTTCAAAAAGCTCTGGAAGAGTGCAACCATGCTTCGATACAAGATCTTTTTCTGGCTCTTATTGCATGACAGGGTCAATACCAGAAACATGCTTCAACGAAGATCATTTCACTTGCCTTCCTATAATTGTGCTCTTTGTCAAATGAGCACGGAGGAAACATCTCAACATCTATTTTGGGACTGTGACTTTGCATTTAATTGTTGGCAATCCCTTTTGGGTCCCAGACACAGAGGATTCTCCATCTTTGATGAAGTCTCATTTTCCATTCAGACTTTGCCTGCTGCTTTTGCCATGCAAATCATGATTATGGGATGTTGGAACATCTGGATGCAAAGAAATGATAAAATCTTCAAGGCAAAACAGGCCACAATCCAAGCTTGGAAGGCCTCACTCAAGACAGACCTACAGCTTCTGTTGCACAGACTGAAGACTAGATTCAGAGACCAATTTTCCAGCTGGATTGAGCAACATTTAACTTAATAATGCTAGCTTCAGGTTTCAACAAAACAGGAGTGGGTTGAGCCATTCTTTGGTTCACTTTGTATATATTGAAAACTATTTATTTTAATGAAATTCCCGTAGAACGATTATTCTCGGCTAAAAAAAAACCAATTTTGTAACTAAACTCATCCACCTCTTTGGTGAAGCGGTGCTTCATCTTACACATTGATGACGACGGATCTCGATGGCATGGCGCAGTGCAGATTCGGCGTCCGATGTGCGCGGATGGACTGGCGCAGGAGGACGACGTTGTCTGGCGTCGTGGTGGCGTCGATGGCAGAGAGACTTGGCAAGGTAGATGCAACAGTACAACTCTGAAGATGGATTGATGGCAGGTGGCTGCAGCGGCCTCATACCCGACAAGCGTTCTGGTTGAGGAGTGCGCCGGACTGGTGGGTGCCCCATACCCGACAGGCGTCCTGGTTGAGGAGCGCGCCGGACTAGTGGGCGCCCCATACCCGGCAGGCGTCCTGGTTGGGACCTCATGTCTTAAATGTTTAGGTTTGGCTGTGAGGTCTGTTTGGTAGTAGGGCCATACTATCAACATCCCTTCATCAACTGGATGGGAGTAGCGACAGATGTTGCCTAGACGGTGGCTTTAGTCTTACTGTTGTATGACTTTGTAAGGTCTTGTGTGAATAATTAATAAAGTGGCTGCATGCATCGTCCAGATGCAGAGGCCGGGGGTCTTCCTCCTTTTCTAAAAAAAACCTTCGGGTAAACAAGCTCCTCATCTGATGAATCCATCGCGTCCCTACAAATGTAAAAAAGAAGCTACAAAACAGTTTGGACGTTTCATCGAACACATAGTGAGCGAGGCGCATAATGGGCAGACTAGGACTTACTAGGGTGGCATAGGGGAGGGGGGCGGTGAAGCTCTGGGTAGGGGATGACAACGAAGCTCTGGGGAGGGGCCGGACAGAGGACGATAGTGGAGCCCCGGGTGGTGGCACGACGAGGAGGGCGCAATGTGGACACGAGCAAAATAGGAGAGGAAGAAGGTGGGTCGGGCCGAGGGATTGGGGTCGATTTGGGGTGGTCTTGGCATGTCGGGTCTGATGTGATGAACGCATGCACACGACCCCTAATTCACCCACATATGAGCTAGGTTTGGGCTGTCGGACATCCCGGACAAATGAATTTTGTTAGGGGACACCACTACAGAAGCTTTTTGTTACACTGTTGCAGAGGCTTTTCTTGATCCTAGCACTATCCGGACTGTCCGCGGGTACCAATTAACGACTTAGCTCGCATTGTGGCAGACGGTTTGTTCGTGCCCCCAAGTTAAACGGAATAGATGTGTTCAAAAAAAATTTTAAAGAAGGAGAAAATAATGGCAAGCGCATACATACGGCAAATGTCGTACTGTACCCCCATGTACGTACGCGGTCACATGGAGCACACTGCGGCACTGGTCCTACGACTACGAGCACACATCGGAGTGTCGGAAGGAGACCACTTCTCTTTGGCATCTCTGAATTGAGAAGTTTGAATTGGGTTGCCCTGGCTGCTTCTGATTCCCATGTCCGAGCCCATCATCCGTTGTCCCATCTGCACAAACACAGGCATACGCTGCAGCGGTGTCATTCTGCGAACAGGGCCGGTCCTGAAATTTCGGGGGCCCGGAGCGAAACTAGATCCCAATCCCAAGGGCCTTAACATAAACGTAAAAAAATTTCGAGAAAATATGTTGAATTGTGAGCCAAACAAAATATAGTTTTTTTCTCTTATAAATCTCTTTCTTTACTATATATCGAATTGAGATTAACCTAATTTTTGGATCACAATCTAGAAGCGGGTCCATTGGCAAGACTAGCAGATGATTTAAATGCCCATGATCACTGCTTTGATATGTAAAACCTCTAGTGTTATTCCTCCATTTCAAGTATCAGCATGTCACCAAACTAAAAAAATTGATAACCCTAATCATAACTATGTATAAACACTATCTAATTCCCAGCGGCTAGTTGCCACAGTGAATAGGCAACGTTGATAATCATTTATAAATTTTGATCATTGATCATGGTAAAATCTTATAGGGATAGACTACATGTATAAGTAGAGATCAGAGACATACCTTCTGTTCTTTGTAGCTTGTATACATTTTTTGCGGGTCTTTGTAAATTGTCTCCGGAGAGTTAGCATGATCGCACGGGAAGCAGCAGCGTGGTTATCTCCGGCAGCCATGCACGCACAGGGGATTAATATCTATCGCAAGTTCAGAAAAAGGAAGTTGAATATCAATCACCACGCAGGGGGCAATCTGTTCCCTCGCTGTATAGGCCAGTAGTCTCGAGGAAGGAAGGGACTTAAGAGATTTTTATTCATAATTACTCCTAATTAATCCCATACAATAACTGCTATACGTGTTTCCTAATCGCACCTTCGCTGGTAAGGAAGGAAATTAAGAGTAAACATCACCCCTGTTAATTGGATCGTAGATTAAAGAATGAAATAGCGGATTATGGAATGAAATCGTAGCAAAAAAGGGAAAAGGAAATCAAGGACAATATGTAAACTTCAGCATTTGGGGGCCCTCTGGCAATGGGGGCCCGGGGCGGCCGCCCCGTTCGCCCCCCCTCAGGGCCGGGCCTGTCTGCGAACCTAACCCAGCTAACTAGGGCTGCAAAACGAACCAGCTCGAACTCTGAAAAAATACATTAATAACCAGTAAAAAGGTTCGGCTCGGTTCGTTTGTGTTGCTGGTTTGGCTCAGAAATAATTGTGCCATTGTACGAAAATTAGAATTTTGTAAGGTTAAGCTATGTGCAACATGAGAAGGACTGAAGGGTTGAACTATCTTCTCATATCTAACATGTGTATGCGAGTGACGTTCGTGTTCGGTTAGCCAAGTTTTGACATAGCAACAATTGAAGTACTCCATTCACGACTACTCCCTCTATAACTTAATCTAAGACGTTTTTTAACGTTGCCATAGACTCTAAAAACGTATTGTAAAAAGTTACAGCTGTAGTATAAGATGTTTTAGATATTTTAATATAAACTACAAATGAGCGAACAAAAAAAATAAAACATGTACTCACTTCATAACAACATGTTAGACGTTTTTTATGCCCTATGCAAAATTAAAAAGCGTCTTACATTTTTTCCGGATAGAGGAGTATCTGGGAATGAAGGGAGTAGCATGTTTGGAGCTCCGTGTTGACTCGTAAACGCGGTGCCCGGCCGTGCAAAGTGGGCACCACACCGGACAAAAGAAATGTGTCTCGGTGGCGCTGAATAAAACAACCATTCAACAGCACCAGCTACCAACTGTTAGTCTATCATCACTCGCTACTGCTCACTGTCAGCAGAGCAAACGCTCGAGGACGGAAGGCCGCGGCTTCATCGGTGATTCCTGAAGTTGAAGCTCATGGGCTTATCAGGAGGCATGGTGAAACTGTTGCTGTACTACGTGTCAGGATATGATAATCTGCAACACAGTCCGTGCACAGTGACTTAGAGCATCTTCAACCGACACGGGTTACGCGACGCACTATTTTTTTACTTTCATTTTGCAGCACCGAAATAGCATTTTAGCGCGCTCAGCCCGACCTGCAGCAGCCCATATTTTACAGCACGCGCGAACGGACGCATCAAATAAGCAGCGCACGATGTCATTTTTTCCAGCGCGTTGAACCCACTTTGCCGCTCGCGGGATTTTAGCGCGTTTGCTCGAGCGCCAGTTTCGGTCGCGGGCGCAATAGTCATTTTTTCAGCGCGCGGCTAATCTAGCGCGTCTATTAGAGATGCTCTTACCAATTCAAGGAAATTTTCAACAAGATGGATCGCCAATCCTGCATGGAGAACTCTGAACCAGCACATGCCATAGCAACATCGCAATTTATATACACAAGTAGAGAGGGATTCCTCATGGACAATTCAAATGCTCCAACCAAGTTAAAAGACAAGCAAAATCGGCTCGTTTTCCGCCAGATAGCAAGCAAGCAACCGCGACATCAGAAGCAGGGCAACGGACGGGCTCTGGCATATGATGTGTTTGATCTCCAACAACGGTCCGAGCGCTCAATCACGGGGCTGCAGCCTTGATATGTACTCGTCATACAGCTTCGCTGCTCCTTCCAAGTCGCCGAGATCGGCGCAGCAGTCGGCTATCGCGCCGTAGGCCTCGGTGCAGCCAGAATCCTCGCCGGTCTCCTTTGATAGCGCCAGAACCTTGTAGTACCAGCTCATTGCTTCTCTGTACTGTCCCAACCTTTGTAGTGATGCGCCTAAGACAACAAATATCAAGCAAAATTAGGCATCAAATTTCTATTATATAAAACTGGAGAATACATCAAACTCTGGGTGGATATAAATCTTGCTACGTACTACTCCCTCCGTAAAGAAATATAAGAGCGTTTAGTGATTAGTGATCTAAAAGTAATTCCTAGTATATGCAAAGCTGAACGCCTCGAACTATGAAAGCAAACATACATGCAGATAATAATCCCCCTGTGAACACCTTAAGTGCAGAATCCCCATCTATTGGAATAAATAGGATGATGTTTTACTTGCAAGTTAATTACTCCCTCCGTCCAAAAATACTTGTCATCAAAATGAACAAAAAAGGATGTATCTAGAACTAAAATACATCTAGATACATCACCTTTTATCCATTTTGATGACAAGTATTTCCGGACGGAGGGAGTACTTGACAACTGCTCATTCTGATTTCACTCACTACAGAATCTATTCAAGTGGGGAGCAGTAATACAATTGCTTGCAGGAGTAGCTTAAACGTAAGGATGGGGAAACTGCAACCTAGATGAAACAAAGTCAAACATTACACTTATTTCTTGGGATATTCCGACATTCTGCTATTCTACAAGTTAGTCACCAACCTTGTAGTGGCCTAACCACAGAATTATACTCCCTCCGTCCGGAAATACTTGTCGGACAAATGAATGAAAATGGATGTATGTAAAACTAAATTGCGTCTAGATACATCGGTTCCTCCGACAAGTATTTTGGGACGGAGGGAGTACTTACAATGGTGGAGGGTCGGTATTAATTAAATGCACTTTTGTTTATCAGTGAACAAAAACAATGTGATGCATGATTTTCATTATCAGGAACGGGAAGAAATGAACCTAATCCTCGCGCAGCTTTCTTCTCCTCAAAGCGATCCCCTATGCTTTCTGCAAGCTCCAGAGCTGTCTTGAACTCCATTACTGCCTTATCAAGGTCCTGATTCCTCATATAATTCTTCCCATTTTTCAAATTTACCACCAACTGCTGCTTCCTGGGATCAACAATGACCTCAATTTCTCCTGCTCTCCCTACAGGCGCATAAGTAAGGCCGGGGGCAAACGATTCAATCTGTGCCTGCCTTCTAAGGGCAGTATTAATCTGACGAAGTTGATTATTCAATCGCTTCAGTTCGTCCTTTCTTTGCCGTGCTAATAATCCTAGAATGTAACATCCGAGAGGAAAACAAAATTAGCACAGCGTGAGACATCTCTCTTCATCAACTATACATAATAGATACTATCAGTTATGCCTGTGGACATTGGTTTGAGCGTCTTACCACCCACAGCAGCTCCTATTAGAGCGACAGCAATGAAAATCGGCATATTGGCAAAAGAACTAGTTGGTTGACATGTCTCCGCTGATGCCTCAAGAGGCATTATGAGCATCGACATTGTTGAAAGAACAGCAGTTTTCAGCAGGTTAGCATGCACCATTTTCTGCAGGCATAGATTACACAGGCAGATAGTAAAGCACAGTCAATAGCAGAGCTGCATCACAATGTTACGGAAAAAAACAGAGTAACAACACATAAGTAAAGAGTGTACATTCTGAACAAGATTGCGATTCGCTCTTGAAATGCTACCAGTAAAAATTGCTTCAAAATATGATGGCTGTATTCGCTGTGCTCCCAGGCAAGAACATGGCGCAGGACAGTAGCGTCTCCCCCAGGTGGGAGAAACTTTGTCTACTTTAGAAGCCATCCCTCTATGCTAATCGTAGTTTTCTACAAACCACAGTCCACAGCCATGTTCACAAGAAACGCAATGCTCTATTTGGGTGTTGGGCATCAGTTCACCAACTCTACAGTCTACAGTTTACACCATGACAGAATCCATTTGGTTGTCTTCGCGAGTCAGAAGCAACCCAAACCCCAAAGGACCGTACCTGGTGATTAGGAAGGATTAGCCCGAGCGCGCGCGTCAGCTGCCACGCCTCCCCGTCCCTGGCATCCAGGCGCGCGAAATCGCCGCCGCCGCGAGCCCGAGGAAGGGGCAGGGAGCCGACTCGGAGCGGAATCGCCGCGTCTGCACCCGCACGGAGACGCCGGCATGAATAAATCGACGCGACGCTATCAGAGTGGCGTATATGTATGGTACTCCAGAATCGGGAGCGTTAAGAGTACGAGGGGCTCACCGGAGAAACGGCCGACGCCGGCGACGCTGACGGGTAGAAGAAGAGAGGGACCGGGAGGGCGCCGGGAGGGGTGGCCGGCGCGGCGGTGGGCCGCCGCGCCCCGGTAAGAGGCCGCCGCCTGCATCGCCGTCTCCGGCAGCGCCTCGCGTTGGCTAAGCGGCCGTAGGTGTGGAAGAGTGGGGAACTGGGGATGGTGGTGTCACTGTCACGTGACACGCGCCTGCTGAATTGGAACGGCTTGGGAGGTGTGATTGGCCCCGTGGGCTGTGGCACATAGTTTCAGTACTACCTCCGTCTTGATTTACTAGCCGGATAATCCTATTCGACGCATATATGTCCCCGCAGGCGCTATGTACATTTTAGGCCGGCCATTAGCTTTTTCCGATTTTGTACTGGTTTTTAGTGTGTTCATTCTTATGGTCTTCCTATTTTTTATGTCATTTACTTTCTTTTAATTTTATTTGGTTTTTATTTCCTTTTGTCATGTTTGTTCTTAATTTTACTTTTATATTAATTGGTCAGAAATCTTGAATATTTTTTGCATTCGCGAACATTATTATGAAATCATGAATATTCCAATTTGCGAGTATTTTTTACAAATTTATGAACATTTTTCGAAAACCATGAACATTTTTGTGAATCGACGTACATTTTCTAAATTTGGGAAAAGATTTGGAAAATTCATGGACATTGTTTTGCTTTGACGAACATTTTCTGAATTGATAAAGATTTTCTGTAATACATGAACATTTTGTGGATTTTCAAATATTTTTTCAGAAATCATGAACATTGCTAAAATTCACAAACATATTTTAAAATTCACTAGCAATTTTTTAATACACAAATATTTTTCAAAATCATGAAGTTTTTAAATTTCCCAAAAAATATTCAAAATCATGATATTTTTTTGAATATGCAAAAAAATGAATACACGGACATTTTATGATTTGTTGAATTTTCTAAAAAATCTCAATATTTTTAATTTAGAGCTTCTTTGAAATCCTTAATTATTTAAAGAAGAAAAAATAGGAAAGAAAAACAGCAAAAAAACAGGGCACCCCACACATGAGCCGGCCAAAAAAAGAACACGGGGGAAGCGGGCGCGTGCTGGCTCGTTCGCCAGCCCCTGACGCGCCAAATAGGAGGTCCCTTACTAGCGCGCTTGTATTTTGGGTCATATGTTAATCATGATTTCAACTAATAAAATATAAATTATATGTAGCAAAATTAGTATCATCGAAAACTATATTAAACATGAATCCAACAAAAAAAATTATGACATGCATAAACATTTTTCTAGTTAAATATAGGATTAAACTTTGATCCAAAATACGATGGGTACTAATAAACACATATAGAGGTAGTAATATACAGCAACCGGCCGCAACATATGAGAGAGAGAGAGAGAAAGAGCGAGAGTATTTTTACTTTCATATAAAGTTTTTTTTGCGAAAAGGATTCAAATCTATTATAAAAGTTCACCTGAAGTACAAAACACCTCAAACATAATACAAATTACATCTAGATTTTGAGACCATGTAACAACCACTTCCGCCACCAGAACAAGCCATGGGCGCGCCGTTGACACCGCTTCCATACCCGAGCCGGCTTGACCTTGTCGATGACAGTCATGAAGTCTTCGTGTATGTGCCCATAAGGACCACCGCCCTGGAGACGTAATTGTCCTCTGTTGAACCCTTGAATATACTTGAAGTATCTGACACCAAATCTTGTCACACGATAAGAAATCCTAACCTCATTGCCCCAAGGAAACAACAAGAAACTACGTCGTGACTCCATCGCCTACGTCCAGACAAACAAACTCGAGGAGGATAAGAGACCAGAAGACAAACCCAAAGAAGAAGCGTCGCCATTCGCCCGAACACCGCATCTGCGAGGACTAAAAAACTCTAATCTAAACTTCTAGACAAAGTGAATGGACCTGGATTGCCCTCCCCGCCACCGTCTGGTGGAGCAACAGGCAGAGGGGAGACGAACCCACAGGCTTGCGTGCGAAGCCTGGAGGATAAGGGAGGAACTGCTAGACACAGAAAGTCCATAATAAATACATAGTGATAGTTTTTTATTGTACAAATGAGATTTGAGATTTACACTCACAACTAGTTGTGACTAAAAATGAAGGAAGTCCACTTTTCATCTTTGAACCTCTCCAAAAGCTCACCTTTCTTCTTGAATCTTTTGTTTAGGCCAAATATACCCTCAACTTTCTAAATCAAATGCTAACATGTTTTTCTTAATTTTTCGTTCATGTGGACACCGTGTTATAAAAAAGCCGTGGGTTGCCCCACCCAAACTGGTTTATAGTTCAAATGGTTGAATCCAATGTAATCAAACCACGATCCCTCAAAGGTCCAGAAAAATCTTCATCTCA
>NC_041391.1:142514092-142522242 GCF_002162155.2 Triticum dicoccoides
CCCCACCCCTTGTTGATTTCCCCTCGAGAATCACACATCCCCAGTGCCCCAATAGCATTGCACCGCAACCGCCATTCAAGAATGAGCAACTCACCACCTGCAACTAAAAGGAGCATGGCGTAAGATAGAGTAATTGATATTTCCATCCACGTGCATGGTCAAAAAGGTAAGTAGGTTATCTTGGCATCTCACCTTGTTTTTCTTCTAGATTTTTTTGTACTTGTACTGGAATGAGATATGGTTTTTATTCATTGGATATAGAACGCACATCTTTTTCAATAAAATATCTCCATGCCATCTACCACATATGCAAGTTTTTATTCACTGTATGTGCTTATGTAGGTGCAAGAGGTTGGGGTTGGGGCTTTTAGATAGATGCCCTTAGATGTGTATGACTGGGTTAGGCCCTGTTTTGGTTTAAAAAAATCTTAGTTTTCGGTAAATGAATGTCCATGTGAGCACGAAATCGTGTGAGAGATTGATTTAGAAAGTAGTGTGTTTATTTCGAACCAAACTAAAATTAGGACGAAGTGAACTTTCAGTAAAGTTTAACGACGAATAGTAGACCTTTTCCGCTGAGAACAGACCACATTATTATGTGGGTTGTGTGTATTGTTGTCCATAAATAATTTGGTTGGATGTTACAACAGTAAAAATAAGCTAGGACGGCTAGCCAACCTCCCAAACCGGGGTTCCACCATCTCAATGGCACTGGAAGGCACTCGAAGGCGGTGGCGACACTTACGTGGAAACCTAGCCGCCTTTCTTTGGCGAGAGGTGCGAGACAAGAGAGGATGTTAGTTTTCTAATGTGTAGTTTTTGTTTTCTATCTGAGTATAAGCTAGTTTTAAGTGACAACTTGTAAGATGTCATGCCTTCTACACTCCTATAACTAGCCAATACCTCGCGTATTGCAACAGGATGGTAGTGTAATAAACAATTTAAAAGAGAGGGGCACATGATAAGGAGAAAAGAGTAGGACATAAAAATAAGAAATATTTTTGTAGTAGAAGATGGCTTGGATTTAATATGTAACTCTGAAATAGAGTAGTGAGGATGACTCTCTTCCCGCGCGTTGTTGCGGTAACTTTGTTAAAAAAATGCGTAAGTAGTTGACAAAAATAACTAAATCTAATGAAAAATGTATAAGCTTGAAAATCAATAAAAGAAAGTGTATAAAAATAGAACAAAAACTTTTGAATTATAGTTAGAAATGTCATTTCGAACAAAAATGTGAAGGATGACCAACATGCTTCCATGGTTACAACTCAAGTAGAACAAGTACTTAAGGCACAAGATGATTTGCTTAATGAGTTGAATAGTAAGAGTAATGATAATGTTGTTAGAGTTATGACTAGAGGTGGTAAAATGACACATGAACCTTTGTATCTGGAAGGTCATCCTAAGAGAGTTGAGCAAGATTCTCAGAGATTTAATACTGATGCACCTGGTTATTCAAATAAAAAGAAGAAGAAAACTGATAGGACTTTGCATGCTAGTGAACCTGCTATAGACACACCTGAGAATCCCAACTATTTCTATTTCTGATGTCGAGACACAATCTGGTGATGAACATGAACCTAGTGATAATGTTAATAATTATGTTCATGTTGATGCTCAACCTAGTAATGATAATGATGTAGAGATTGAACCCGTCGTTGATCTTGATAACCCACAATCAAAGAATCAATGTTATGATAAGAGAGACTTTGTTGCTAGGAAATATGGTAAAGAAAGAGAACCATAGATTCAGAAACCCATGCCCTTTCCTCCTAAGCCATCCAAGAAAAAGGATGATGAGAATTTTGAGCGATTTGCTGAAATGATTAGACCTATCTTTTTACGTATGCGTTTGACTGATATGCTTAAAATGCCTCCTTATGCTAAGTATGTGAAAGATATTGTTACTAATAAAAGAAAGATACCAGAAGCTAAAATTTTCACCATGCTTGCTAATTATACTTTTAAGGGTGGAATACAAAATAAACTTGGAGATCCAGGAGTACCAACTATACCACTCTTCATTAAAAGAAACTATGTTAAAACTTCTTTATCTGATCTTGGAGCCAGTGTTAGTGTTAGGCCTTTCTCTTTGTATCGTAGACTTGAATTGAATAAGTTGACACCTACTGAAATCTCTTTGCAAATGGCTAATAAATCAACTGCTATACCCATCGGTATTTGTGAGGATATGCCTATTGTGGTTGCAAACGTTACTATCTTAACGGACTTTGTTATTCTTGATATTCCTGAGGACGACAGTATGTCGTTCATCCTTGGTAGACCCTTTTTGAGTACTGCAGGGGCTGTTATAGATTGCAACAAAGGCAATGTCACTTTTCATGTTAATGGTAATGAGCATACGGTACACTTTCCGAAGAAACAACCTCAAGTTCATAGTATCAATTCTATTGGAAAAATTTCAACTATTAGGGCCCATTCTGAATCTATCTAGCTTCGAGCTTCCAAAATTCTCGGAGTGATTCTAGCCCGAACGGTTTTTCGGAGAGAAGCTAGATTCACGAAGCGTTACTGGGCCGTAGTGCAATTTGGTGGAGCAAGCTTTTCCCAGCTCCACGTTTTCCCGAAACAGAAGTTCCACTTATTTATGAGGAGAATGCCACCGCCAAGGAAAACGTTTCGGCCTTCTCTTCCTCGCTCGAACAGGTATACCCATGCCCATAGTGCACCGTATCTATTCCTCTCTCTCTCTCGTTCTGTTCCTCACGAAACCCTCACCGCCGCCGCCACCCCCGCCCCCCGATCGCCGGACGGAACTGCTCTTCCGCGTACAGATCCAGCCTTCCCAGGCCTTGTCCCTCCGATTCCCGTACTCGCCGCCGCCGTTCCCGCCGTAAGGGAGGAGTAGTGACCCCATGGGAAGGAGCAGCACACCCCCACGCCATTGACGGCCGAAACGCCCTCCCGAGCAGGAGCAGCATCCCAGCGACCGAGCCCCCTCCCCCAAATCTCAACGTGAGCTCCCTTGCAATCTTCCCTATGTTCTGCATGGTAGTATAGCATTATTGGGTCCTATAGGTTGTACTGTTGATGCAAATTGGGTGCTATGGCTACTGAATGTGTAAATGTTTTGTTGGCTGTGTAGTGATATGTGTGAAAGCAACATATGTGTGCATTAGGTTGCTAATAAATGTGCAATTTTTATTCCTACTGAATGGCTGCTGAATGTGCTATATGTGTGCAAAAATTTTGGTGGCTCTGTAGTGCTATATGTGTGCAACAATTCTGCCATGTGTGTAGTAGGTTGCTGCTGAATGTACAATTTTTATTATAGCTCAATAGCTGCTGAATGTGCATTTTTTTTATAAGTGTACTCCTTTATATGTGAAGTGAGATGTTGAATGGTTACTGAATGGAGTGTTGAAAACACTTGGATTATCTCCGAGTTGTTTGCTGAGCAAGTGAAAGCTGAAAATAGGCCAGGCAATTACCAAATGCGTTTGATGAGTGTGGAAAGCAATTTAAGATGAGAACTTGGCTAGACTACACATATACGCAATTGAAAAACAAATGGGACAAGCTTAAAGGTGATTTCAGCCTATTCAAGAAACTCAAGTTTTGGGAGACCGGAGCCGGATGGGACTATGTGAACAACACCGTGTCACAAGATGATGAGTGGTGGAAAAGGCTAAAGTTGTGAGTTCTCTCACTGATGTATCGCATATCTTAATTCCTCCATACCATTTTATTTACTAATAATGTGTTTTCTATGTTCTATTACAGGACATTAAAGGTTGTGGCAAGTTCAAGAAGAAAGGACTTGCTAATGAGGAAAAATTGCGGGTTATATTTGGAGATATCACAACTGATGGTACTAACCATTGGAATCCCTCTTATGGCATACCTCCCCCCTCTAGTGTGGCGGTGAAAGCCACCATCAATGTTGATGACATCGAAGATCTTGATTTGGATGATACCGGAGAAGAAGCATCTCAGGTAACACCTACCTCATCTAAAGTGAGGCTTGGGATCATCATTCCGGAGAAGAACAAGAAACCAAAGACCGCACAAGTGATGTGTGACCAAGTTACAAGAATTGGTGACATTGCCGAGGCTTCTCACTCATCATTTCAGTCTTTCATGAAGCAAGATGAGGCAAACTGTGTGAACTCGGTCATGGATGAAGTCATTGCTTGTGGTGCAACAGTCGGTACCGATGAGTTCTTCATGGCTAGCGAGTTGTTTGTGAAGAGGGCTCAAAGGGAGATGTTTCTTTACACCTCTTGAGTCCCGAAAGAGTTGGTTGCATAGGAAGTATGACTTGAAGTATGGGAACTAGTTTACATGTCTACCATTCCATCTATGTGTGATGGCCGATTATCTTTTATGTTGAACTTGAACCTAGTGCTTGGTACCATTTCATCATTTATGTTGAACAATCTTTTATGTTGTTGAACCATCTTTTATGTTGTCGAACCAATTGTGAGCTATTTATGAATGCATTTTTCGGAACCATCTTTTATGTCCATGTTGTTGAGCCTACTAATTGCTTTTTATGAATGCATTGTGGAACATCTTTTATGTTCATGTTCTTGATCCAATTGGTGCTAACTTGTGTTTCATATGTTGACGGTTGTTTATTTGGAGATGTCATCGGATAGTGAAAGTGATGATGACACTAATTATGAGAGAAAGAAAGCTATGGTTCTTCAATATCAACATGATATGATCATGCTTTATTCAGGTGTGTCATCCATAGTTGGGAACTATTGTAAAAGTTGGGTCATGAAGGCCGATCCTAGGACATCTAGGTTGAGTGGATTTGAATGGTTGCGAGATACTATTGGTACACCCGGAGAGACATACACAATGTTGAGAATGAATGCAAATGTGTTCTTTGATCTTCATAACAAGTTGGTGGTGGAGTATGGCCTCAAAGAAACATGCTTTGTTACCACTTATGAGTCTCTTGCTATGTTCTTGTGGACATTGGGGGTGTGTGAATCAAACAGGAGAACCCAAAACCGTTTCAAACATGGAGCAGATACAGTGCACCGTAAGTTCCATGAGGTTCTACAATGTGTGGTCAAGATGTCATCTCACTACATTAGGCCTCAAGACCAAATTTTCACATCGTCCATGATAGGATTAAGCGTGACAAAAGGGCTTACCCTCATCTGAAAGATTGCATTGGTGCAATAGATGGGACACATATTAGAGCTTCTATTCCGGAAGGACCTTCAAAAATAAGGTACATTGGAAAAACCGGTGCAACAACACAAAATGTGATGGCAGTATGTGACTTTGATATGCATTTCACCTACGCTTCAATTGGACAGCCGGGTTCTACGCATGATACAAGTGTGCTATTCCATGCAATTTAAAATGACAAGGCCACATTCCCACATCCTCCGAAGGGTTAGTATTACTTGTTATTGCAACTTATGTAACATATCCTCGAACTCACAATCATGTTTGTTGTTACTTTGTGTAGGCAAGTATTACCTTGTATATGCTAGCTATCCTAACCGGGATGGCTATCTAGCACCGTACAGAGGAGAACGCTATCACATCCCTGACTTCCAGAGAGGTGCACCGCCAACTACTCCTGTAGAGAAGTTCAACCGGATCCACTCCTCCAAGCATAATACCATAGAGAGAACCTTTGGTGTGTGGAAGATGAAATGGAAAATCTTGCTCAAGATGCCAAACTACTTGATTAGCACACAAATAATGATTATTGCGGCTACCATGACACTACACAACTACGTCCATCTCCATGACAAAGAGGATTGACGGAGTCCCGGACTAGGGGGTGTCCGGATAGCCGAACTATCATCATCGGCCGGACTCCAAGACTATGAAGATACAAGATTGAAGACTTCGTCCCGTGTCCGGATGGGACTTTCCTTGGTGTGGAAGGCAAGCTTGGCGATTCGGATATGTAGATCTCCTACCTTTGTAACCGACTCTGTGTAACCCTAGCCCTCTCCGGTGTCTATATAAACCGGATGGCTTTAGTCCATAGGACGAACAACAATCATACCATAGGCTAGCTTCTAGGGTTTAGCCTCCTTCATATCGTGGTAGATCTACTCTTGTAACCCACATCATCAATATTAATCAAGCAGGACGTAGGGTTTTACCTCCATCAAGAGGGCCCGAACCTGGGTAAAAACATCGTGTCCCTTGTCTCCTGTTACCATCCGCCTAGACGCACAGTTCGGGACCCCCTACCCGAGATCCGCCGGTTTTGCACCGACATTGGTGCTTTCATTGAGAGTTCCTCTGTGTCGTCACTGATAGGCTCGATGGCTTCTTCGATCATCAACAACGATGCAGTCCAGGGTGAGACCTTCCTCCCCGGACAGATCTTCGTATTCGGCGGCTTCGCACTGCGGGCCAATTCGCTTGGCCAGCTGGAGCAGATCAAAGGCTACGCCCCTGGCCGTCAGGTCAGATTTGGAAGTTTGAACTTCACGGCTGACATCCGCGGGGACTTGATCCTCGACAAATTCGAGCCACAGCCGAGCATGCCGTACTGTCACGATGGGCATGATTTAGCTCTGCAGCCGGACAGTACCCTGGAGGCTGCACTCGAACCCGCTCCGATCTTCGACTTGGAGCCGGCCGCGCAGACCAAGGATGGATGGCTAGACACCACCTCGGGGGCTGCAACCTCTACGGCGATAGAGCCGAACACCGATCTTGTCCCCCATGAAGCTCATGACTCTGAGGTGCCGGACTCCTTGCCGGACTCCAGACCTCCCGCGCCCCCTCCAGTCGAATCCGATTGGGCGCCGATCATGGAGTTCACCGCGGCTGACATCTTTCAACACTCACCTTTTGGCGACATCTTGAGTTCGCTAAAGTACCTCTCGTTATCAGGAGAGGCCTAGCCAGACTGCGGCCAGGACGGTTGGGATGCGGACGACGAAGAAATTCAGAGCCCACCCACCACCCACTTGGTAGCCACTGTCGACGATCTAACCGACATGCTAGATTACGACTCTGAGGACATCGACGGTATGGACGATGATGCCGGAGACGACCAAGAACCAGCGCCCATCGGGCACTGGAAAGCCACCTCTTCATACGACATATACATGGTGGATATCCCAAAGGATGGGAACGGCGAAGGAATAGCAGAGGATGACCCCTCCAAGAAACAGCCCAAGCGCCGGCGTCAGCAGCGCCGCTCTAAATCCCGCCATAGCAAGAATGAGGATTCCGACACCAGAGACAATAATACACCGGATAGCGCCGAAGACAACCCACTCTAGCAAGATCCAGCACAGGAGGAGGGGGACGCCAGCCCTCATGAGAGAGCGGCCGAAGAAGAGGTAGAGGACTATATGCCTCCCTCCGGAGACGAGGCAAGCCTCGATGACGACGAATTCGTCGTACCTGAGGATCCTGTCGAACAGGAGCGTTTCAAATGCAGGCTTATGGCCACGGCAAACAGCCTCAAGAAAAAGCAGCAGCAGCTTAGAGCTGATCAAGATCTTCTAGCCGACAAATGGACCGAAGTCCTCGCGGCCGAAGAGCATGAACTCGAACGCCCCTCCAAAATCTACCCCAAACGTAAGCTGCTCCCCCGATTAGAGGTGGAGGCATATGATCCCGCTTCACCAGGAGACAATACGGCTGATCGACCACCCCGTGGTCGCGACAGAGAGGCCTCAAGGCCCTTCACTAGACCCGTACCCCGGCATCGCTCGAAAAACACAAGGCCACAGGGGAACACTCCGGACCTGCGAGACATATTGGAGGATAAGGCAAGACAATCAAGATCGATCTATGGATCACGTGGGCGCCCCACGATACGTGACGATAACCATCACCCCGGACACAGTAAGTCCGGCCAGGCCGAACACAACAGACAAATCTCTTTTGAGCTCCGTCGCGATATCGCCCAGTACAGAGGCGCCGCACACCCACTGTGCTTCACAGATGAAGTAATGGATCATCAAATCCCAGAAGGGTTTAAACCCGTCAATATTGAATCTTATGATGGCACAACAGACCCCGCGGTCTGGATCGAGGACTATCTCCTCCACATCCACATGGCCCGCGGAGACGATCTTCACGCCATCAAATACCCCCCCCCCCTCAAGCTTAAAGGACCAGCCCGGCATTGGCTCAACAGCTTGCTAGCAGAGTCAATTGGGAGTTGGGAGGACCTGGAA
>NC_041391.1:142522691-142543644 GCF_002162155.2 Triticum dicoccoides
GGCACAACAGACCCCGCGGTCTGGATCGAGGACTATCTCCTCCACATCCACATGGCCCGCGGAGACGATCTTCACGCCATCAAATACCCCCCCCCCTCAAGCTTAAAGGACCAGCCCGGCATTGGCTCAACAGCTTGCTAGCAGAGTCAATTGGGAGTTGGGAGGACCTGGAAGCCGCATTCCTCGATAACTTCCATGGCACTTATGTGCGACCACCAGACGCTGATGACCTAAGCCACATAATTCAGCAGCCAGACGAATCGGCCAGACAATTCTGGACATGGTTCTTAACCAAGAAAAACCAAATCGTCGACTGTCCGGATGCCGAGGCCCTCGCGGCCTTCAAGCATAACATCCGCGACGAGTCGCTTGCCCGGCACCTGGGACAGGAAAAGCTGAAATCCATGGCAGCCCTTACATCACTCATGACCCGCTTCTGTGCGGGTGAGGACAGCTGGCTAGCACGCAGCAACAACCTCAACAAAAATTCTGGCAGTCCGGATATCAAGGACCGTAGTGGCAGGTCGCGTCGCAACAAAAACAAATGCCGCATTAATGACGATAACAGTGAGGATACGGCAGTCAATGCCGGATTCAGAGGCTCTAAACCCGGTCAACGGAAAAAGCCATTCAAAAGAACAACTCAGGGTCCGTCCAATTTGGACCAAATTCTCGACCGCTTGTGCGAGATACATGGCACCCCTGAAAAGCCAGCTAACCACACCAATAGGGACTGTTGGGTGTTCAAGCAGGCAGGCAAGTTAATTGCCAAAAACAGCGACAAGGGGCTACATAGCAACGACGAGGAAGAGACCCGACCGCCGAATAATAGAGAACAGAAGGGTTTCCCCCCACAGGTGCGGACGGTGAACATGATATATGCCACGCACATACCCAAAAGGGAGCGGAAGCGTGCACTCAGGGATGTATACGCGATGGAGCCAGTTGCCTCGAAGCTCAATCCATGGTCCTCTTGCCCGATCACCTTTGACCGAAGGGACCACCCCACCAGCATTCGCCATGGTGGGTTCGCCGCATTGGTTCTAGACCCAATCGTCGATGGATTTCATCTCACCAGAGTCCTGATGGACGGCGGTAGCAGCCTAAACCTGCTTTATCAGGACACGGTGCGCAAAATGGGCATAGACCCCTCAAGGATTAAACCTACCAAGACGACCTTTAAAGGCGTCATACCAGGTGTAGAAGCCAATTGTACAGGCTCAGTTACACTGGAAGTGGTCTTCGGATCCCCGGATAACTTCCGAAGCGAGGAGTTAATCTTCGACATAGTCCCGTTCCACAGCGGCTATCATGCCTTGCTCGGACGTACCGCGTTCGCATAGTTCAACGCGGTGCCGCACTACGCATACCTCAAGTTCAAGATGCCAGGTCCTAGAGGAGTCATCACGGTCAATGGAAACACTGAACGCTCCCTCCGAACGGAGGAACATACAGCGGCTCTCGCGGCAGAAGTACAAAGCAGCTTTTAAGGCAATTCTCGAGTCCGGCTGCCAAGCGGCCGGACACAGCTAAGCGTGCCCGGAGTAACCTACAACACGACCACCTGGCACGTTCCGAGCACGCGTAGCAGTGCGGCCCCAACCCCAGCCCCTGTAAAACATTAAGACAGACCCTTCGCGTACTCCATTACTCTCTGAAGATACCATGGGCATGGGGCAAGGGGCTCGACCACGATAAGCCCAGACTGCGGCTCAACCGCACCAGGGGCTCTTAAGTGTGTCGTTTCTTTTCCTTTTCCTTTTATTTTTTACCTACATGACTCCGTTCATCAGAGGCCCTGTCCGGCAGCAGACATGCCGAACCCACGATGCAACAGCCAGGGAAGGAGAAAGGCTACATCGAAAATCCAGGTGGTCTCCATCATGAGCATTAAATCTGTTTTATGCATTATTCCGTAGCCTACCCCTAGAGGGGGACATGTTAAACAGTCCCATCCCTTGCTTACCGCACCACTTGTATCGTCCTGCACTTACAGCAGTTTTTATTGAATAAAGCAATGCATCACATTTTTGCTTCTAATTGCATTTCTTTCTTACACATATGTTCATCTATGACATGTTGCATCCGTACGTTTTGGTACGGCTAAATACTCCAGGGGCTTATGTTTCCCGCGTTATGGTGTGATAAGTCCGAACACTTTCACAAGTGCGGCACCCCGAACTTATAGCATTATATGCATTGGCTCCGACTCATGTTCTTGGGTCAATAGTTGGGTTTGCCCGGCTCCCATGTTTTGGTACCTTATGTTCCGTTCTATCGGCTAAGGTAGCACTGGGAGAACCACTGCGATTGCGCCCCAGTTGAGCTGGGTTAACGCCTCAGTGGAGAAAGCTAAAACTGACCGTCATGATGAGGCGAGAGCTGGTCGCTGTTCGAGAGGTTCTTTGCGAGTTCCTAAAGACTTATGCCGCTTCGAGCAAGGAGCCGGATTCTGTCCGGCCAAGGCGTGGATAGCGCCCCAAATTCGGCCATCCGAAAACTAGGGGCTTCGCCAAAATTTAAAATTATAGAATTCTATGGCTAAGTGAGAGTGTTCAAGCATTATAAGTCCGGTTGCCTTGTTCGTTGTGTTGAGCGCCTCCCTAGATGGACCCAAAAATGGGAACAAGAGCGCTCGAGTTTATCCCGAACACCCCAGCACTCGTGGCATGGGGGCTGAAGCCGACAACTTGCCATCTCTCAGATTTGATAAATAGCCGCACAGAAGGTAATATTTTAAATTAGCAAGCGTTGCTTAGCGCATATGAACCAAGTTTTCAACGCACAGGATAACAAAATGCAAGTCTACTCAAATTTACATCTTTGGAGCACTCACCCGCAATAGTGCGGGCGCCCTTCAGCACACTCTTATAATACATCTCCGGCGTATGATACTCCTTGCCCTCTGGTGGTGGGTCCGTCACAAGCTTCTGGGCATCCATCTTGCCCCAGTGCACCTTTGCACGGGCAAGGGCCTGACGGGCACCTTCAATACAGGCGGAGTGCTTGATGACTTCAACCCACGGGCACGCATCCACCAGCCGCCGCACCAGGCCGAAGTAGCTCCCAGGCATGGCCTCCTTAGGCCACAGCCGAACTATGAGGCCCTTCATGGCCTGTTCGGCCGCCTTGTGGAGCTCGACCAGCTGCTTTAGCTGGTCGCTAAGGGGCACCGGATGTTCGGCCTCAGCATACTGAGACCAGAAGACCTTCTCCGTCGAGCTCCCCTCCTCGGCCCGGTAGAATGCGGCAGCATCGGACACGCTGCGAGGAAGATCTGCGAGCGCTCCTGGAGAGCTCCGAATTCGGGTAAGCGACAGGTAATTAACACTCACATGCTTACTTTGCATGAAAAATGCCTTACCCGCTGCTATTTTCTTTACCGCCTCGATCTCCTGGAGGGCCTTGTAGGCTTCGGCCTTAGCGGCTTTGGCACTCTCAAGAGCCGTGGCAAGCTCAGACTCTCGAGTCTTCGAGTCACGCCCCAGGCTCTCATATTTCCTCACGAGATCCTAGAGCTCTTGCTATACCTCCGCCACCCGCGCCTCCTGTTTCTCTCGCTCGGTGCGCTCCGCGGCCACATTGCATTCGGCCGTGGCCACCGCCTCCTTCAGGGTCGCCACCTCGTTAGTGGCCCCTGCAATACCCCAGTTATCCTTGTCATTTTTCTTGCAACCAAATCCTTTTCTGTAAGGTACAATTTTCATAAGGTATTAGTCACCTTCTTTTTCCTCGAGTTGCTTCTTGGCATGGCCGAGCTCGTTCTTGGACCGCTCGAGGGTTTCCTTCAAAGTTTTGACCTCCACAGTCAGTGCGGCAGAGGTCAGCAGCACAGCCTGCAATCCCATATTGACATATTTTCATGACTCCTGCGTTTATCTTTCTAAAGATCCTCAGTCCGGCTTTTCTTTCCGAACACCGAATCGAGCATCAGGGGCTACTGTCTATGCGGTACCATTTTACATATATTGAAATTCTTACCTCAAAGCCTGTTAGAAGGCTGATGCAGGCTTCGGTCAGCCCGCTCTTGGCGAGCTGAACCTTCTGAATCACCGCACTCATAACAGTGCGGTGTTCCTCTTTGATGGAGGCGCCGTTGAGCGCCTCCAGCAAATTATCCGGCACCTCCAGTTGGACGGAGGCAGCCGGCGTCGCGGTCTTGCCCTTCTTACGAAGGGGTCGCCCGCCGGACTCTGGAGCCACTATGGGTTCCGGGGCTGAGTCCGGTGCAAAGTCCGGGAGGTTGTCCTATGACACCTCCGGGGCCCTCTCCTCCTGGTGGGTCCCTTCCTGGGATCCCACCTCGGCATCGTCCGCATCACGGGGGGTGGAGGCAGTCGGAAGAGAATCCATATCCGACGCCCCTAAGGACCCGCTCGACGAAGTGGGGAGATCATCCTTAGGCGGACTGCAGGGTTGTATGCGGCATTAGAAAGACATAATGTGGTGGAAAATGAAAATCTTGAAGTTATTCGGGAGTCCCGATACTTATGATCTTGCCAGAGGCTTGGCCCTTGGAGGCCAGTCCTCGTCGTCGTCACTGGCATTGGCAGAACAGTCCGGGGGAAGAGTTTTTCCCTTCTTGGACCCTTCGGCCTCCCTTGTTGGGGAGGCCTTCCTTTTCTTCCCTCCCCCCGCTGGGGGAGAGGCTTTCTTCTTCTCCTCCTCGCCTTGGTGGGAGGAGTCGGCCTCGGATTCATCATCCGATAGCACCTGAAAACGGGAACTCTTCCGAGTCCCCGTGGCCTTCTTCTTGGCCTTCTTCTCCGGCACCACGTGGGGTGCCGGAGCCAGCAGCCCCGTTAGGCGGGCATCAGCTGGATCCTCTGGCAATGGGGCCGGACAGATAGCCTGTGCGGCCTTCTTCCGCCAGTCCTGTCAAAGGAAAGGGAGTTTAGATCCCGCATAGAGTCAAACTATGAATAACAAGCGTCCCTTAAAGGACAAAATCATTTACCTCGTTAGCCGGGCGCTGCGAGCGGAATCCGCGATCTTCGGTAGCGGATGCGGGAGCTTCGGCGCCCTTGAACAGCACCTTCCAGACATCTTCGTACAGAGTGTCGAAGAGCCCGCTCAGGGTCTGGTGCTGCACCGGATCGAACTCCCACATGTTGAAACCCCGTCGTTGGCACGGGAGAATCCGGCGGATGAGCATGACCTGGACTACATTGACAAGCTTGAGCTTCTTGTCCACCAGCTTCTGGATACAGGCTTGGAGTCCGGTCAGCTCCTCCGAATCCCCCAGATCAGGCCACTCTCTTTCTAGGAGGTGAGCCGTGTAGGGATGCCGGATCTGAATTCGGGGGCCGTCGCCCAATCGGCGTCACGCGGCTCGGTGATGTAGAACCACCCCGATTGCCACCCCTTGATGGTTTCCACGAAGGTGCCCTACAGCCACGTAACGTGGGACATCCTGCCCACCATGGCGCCTCCGCACTCTGGTTGGGTGCCCTTCACAACCTTCGGCTGGACACTGAGGGTCTTGAGCCACAAGCCGAAGTGGGGCTGGATGCAGAGGAAGGCCTCACACACGACGATGAACGCCGAGATGTTGAGAATAAAATTCGGGGCCAGATCATGGAAATCTAGG
The DNA here is from genome assembly GCF_002162155.2 of Triticum dicoccoides. Taxonomy (NCBI): domain Eukaryota; kingdom Viridiplantae; phylum Streptophyta; class Magnoliopsida; order Poales; family Poaceae; genus Triticum; species Triticum dicoccoides. Next base: position 142,528,282 of record NC_041391.1, read on the forward strand.
CCGTAGTAGAACATGAGCCCCCGGACAAAGGGATGAAGTGGGAAGCCCAGTCCGCAGAGGAAATGGGGAAGGAAAACTACCCTCTCATGGGGCCTGGGGGTGGGGATGAGCTCTCCCTTGTCGGGGAGCCGATGCGCGATGTCGCTGGACAAGTATCCGGCGCTGCGCAGCTTCTGGATATGCCCCTCCATGATGGAGGAGGCCATCCATTTGCCTCCCGCTCCGGACATGATCGGAGAAGGTTGAGGTGGGATGTGCGGGCTTGGGCGCTGGAGCTCGGGTTCGCGGAGATGGATAAGCCAAGGAGGAAGAAGGCGTAGGAAAAAGGATTGGATCTTTATCCCCTTATATGGGCGGATGGAAACATGCGTCCCCACCAGCCTGGTAAAACTCGCTTATCTCCCAAGCGCCGCAATCAATGGCGCAGTTGGGTTACCCACGTCTGTATTGATGGGAATCCCGGAATAAGGAGAACACGATCTCTGCTTCGACAAGACGTGCCAAGGAAACCGCCTCGCTAAACACGCTGAGGTGGAACAATAAAAACAATTCGAGTAAGGGCTTGGAAGTGGTGTGATGTCACGCCGCAGAATACGTCAGCAGATTGATCTTGTGTAATATTATTTTCTCTACGGTGGTATGTGGAATTTATTTTTGCAGAGCTGGACACTATCCTGGTGTTCACGATCTTCTATAAATTATTCGGAGGAGGAACCCGCCTTGCAATGCCGAAGACAATATGCGCGCCGAACTCGTCGTCATTGAAGCCTGGTTCAGGGGCTACTGAGGGAGTCCTGGACTAGGGGGTGTCCAGATAGCCGAACTATCATCATCGGCCGGACTCCAAGACTATGAAGATACAAGATTGAAGACTTCGTCCCGTGTCCGGATGGGACTTCCCTTGGCGTGGAAGGCAAGCTTGGCGATACGGATATGTAGATCTCCTACCTTTGTAACCGACTCTGTGTAACCCTAGCCCTCTCCGGTGTCTATATAAACCGGATGGCTTTAGTCCATAGGACGGACAACAATCATACTATAGGCTAGCTTCTAGGGTTTAGCCTCCTTGATCTCATGGTAGATCTACTCTTGTAACCCACATCATCAATATTAATCAAGCAGGACGTAGGGTTTTACCTCCATCAAGAGGGCCCGAACCTGGGTAAAAACATCGTGTCCCTCGTCTCATGTTACCATCCGCCTAGACGCACAGTTCGGGACCCCCTACCCGAGATCCGCCGGTTTTGACACCGACAAGGATCTTCATTTTCTTCGGTGTGAGAGGGATTCGAATTATGTTACAACTATTCCGGAGAGATACAAGAAGTATGTTATGTTGGGGAACGTTGCAGAAAATAAATTTTTTCTACGGTTTCACCAAGATCAATCTATGAGTTCATCTAGCAACAAGAGAGAGGAGTGCATCTACATACCCTTGTAGATCGAGCGGAAGCGTTCAAGGGAACGGGGTTGAGGGAGTCGTACTCGTCGTGATCCAAATCACCAGAGATCCTAGCGCCGAACGGACGGCACCTCCGCGTTCAACACACGTACGGTCAGCGTGACATCTCTTCCTTCTTGATCCAGCAAGGGGGAAGGAGAGGTTGATGAAGATCCAGCAGCACGACGGCGTGGTGGTGGATGCAGCAGGGATCCCGGCAGGGCTTCGCCAAGCGTCTGCGGGAGGGAGATGTGTAGCAAGGGGGAAGGGAGGCGCCAAGTGCAAGGGTGTGGCTGCCCACCCTCCCCCCTCTATATATAGGGTCCCCAGGGGGGCGCCGGCCCTAGGAGATGGGATCTCCTAGGGGGGCGGCGGCCAAGGGGGTGCCTTGCCCCCCAAGGCAAGTGGAGGCGCCCCTCCCCTAGGGTTCCTAACCCTAGGCGCAGGGGGGCCCAAGGTGGGGGCGCACTAGCCCACCAGGGGCTGGTTCCCCTCCCACTTCAGCCCATGGGGCCCTCCTGGATGGGTGGCCCCACCCGGTGGACCCTCGGGACCCTTCCGGTGGTCCCGGTACAATACCGGTGACCCCCGAAACTTTCCCGATGGCTGAAACTCAACTTCCCATATATAATTCTTTACCTCTGGACCATTATGGAACTCCTCGTGACGTCCGGGATCTCATCCGGGACTCCGAACAACTTTCGGTTTGCTGCATACAAATATCTCTACAACCCTAGCGTCACTGAACCTTAAGTGTGTAGACCCTACGGGTTCGGGAGACACGTAGACATGACCAAGATGGCTCTCCGGTCAATAACCAACAGCGGGATCTGGATACCCATGTTTGCTCCCACATGCTCCTCGATGATCTCATCGGATGAACCACGATGTCGAGGATTCAAGCAACCCCGTATACAATTCCCTTTGTCAATCGGTATGTTACTTGCTCGAGATTCGATCGTCGGTATCCCAATACCTCGTTCAATCTCGTTATCGGCAAGTCACTTTACTCGTACAGTAATGCATGATCCCGTGACCAGACACTTGGTCACTTTGAGCTCATTATGATGATGCATTACCGAGTGGGCCTAAAGATACCTCTCCGTCATACGGAGTGACAAATCCCAGTCTCGATCCGTGTCAACCCAACAGACACTTTCGGAGATACCCATAGTATACCTTTATAGTCACCCAGTTACGTTGTGACGTTTGGTACACCCAAAGCACTCCTATGGTATCCGGGAGTTACACAATCTCATGGTCTAAGGAAAAGATACTTGACATTGGAAAAGCTCTAGCAAACGAACTACACGATCTTGTGCTATGCTTAGGATTGGGTCTTGTCCATCACATCATTCTCCTAATGATGTGATCGCGTTATCAATGACATCCAATGTCCATAGTCAGGAAACCATGACTATCTGTTGATCAACGGGCTAGTCAACTAGAGGCTCACTAGGGACATATTGGTCTATGGATTCACACATGTATTACGATTTCCGGATAACACAATTATAGCATGAATAAAAGACAATTATCATGAACAAGGAAATATAATAATAATCCCTTTATTATTGCCTCTAGGGCATATTTCCAACAGTCTCCCACTTGCACTAGAGTCAATAATCTAGTTACATTGTGATGAATCGAACACCCATAGAATTCTAGTGTTGATCATGTTTTGCTCGCGGAAGAGGTTTAGTCAACAGATCTGCGACATTCAGATCCGTATGTACTTTGCAAATATCTATGTATCCATCTTGAACATTTTCATGGATGGAGTTGAAACGACGCTTGATGTGCCTGGTCTTCTTGTGAAACCTGCGCTCCTTAGCAAGGGCAATAGCTCTAGTGTTGTCACAGAAGAGAGTGATCGGCCCCGATGCATTGGGTATGACTCCTAGGTCGGTGATGAACTCCTTCATCCATATTGCTTCATGCGCTGCCTCTGATGTTGCCATGTACTCCGCTTCACATGTAGATCCCGCCACGATGCTCTGCTTGCAACTGCACCAGCTTACTGCTCAATGATTCAACATATACACGTATCCGGTTTGTGACTTAGAGTCATCCAGATCCGTGTCGAAGCTAGCATCAACGTAACCCTTTATGACGAGCTCTTCGTCACCTCCATAAACGAGAAACATGTCCTTTGTCCTTTTCAGGTACTTCAGGATATTCTTGACCGCTGTCCAGTGTTCCTTGCCGGGATTACTTTGGTACCTTCCTACCAAATTTACAGCAAGGTTTACATCAGGTCTGGTACACAACATGGCATACATAATAGATCCTATGGCTGAGGCATAGGGGATGACACTCATCTCTTCTTTATCTTCTGCCGTGGTCGGGCATTGAGCCGAGCTCAATCTCACACCTTGCAATACAGGCAAGAACCCTTTCTTGGACTGATCCATATTGAACTTCTTCAATATCTTATCAAGGTATGTGCTTTGTGAAAGACCTATGAGGCGTCTCGATCTATCCCTATAGATCTTGATGCATAATATGTAAGCAGCTTCTCCAAGGTCCTTCATTGAAAAACACTTATTCAAGTAGGCCTTAATGTTGTCCAAAAGTTCTATATCATTTCCCATCAAAAGTATGTCATCTACATATAATATGAGAAATGCTACAGAGCTCCCACTCACTTTCTTGTAAACGCAGGCTTCTCCATAAGTCTGCATAAACCCAAACGCTTTGATCATCTCATCAAAGCGAATGTTCCAACTCCGAGATGCTTGCACCAGCCCATAAATGGATCGCTGGAGCTTGCATACCTTGTAGCATTCTTAGGGTCAACAAAACCTTCCGGCTGCATCATATACAATTCTTCCTTAAGATAGCCGTTAAGGAATGCCGTTTTGACATCCATCTGCCATATCTCATAATCATAGTATGCGGCAATTGCTAACATGATTCGGACGGACTTCAGCTTCGCTACGGGAGAGAAAGTATCATCGTAGTCAACCCCTTGAACTTGCCTATAACCCTTAGCGACAAGTCGAGCTTTATAGATGGTAACATTACCATCCGCGTCCGTCTTCTTCTTAAAGATCCATTTGTTTTCTATCCCTCGCCGATCATCGGGCAAGTCTGTCAAAGTCCATACTTTGTTTTCATACATGGATTCTATCTCGGATTGCATGGCTTCAAGCCATTTGTTGGAATCTGGGCCCGCCATCGCTTCTTCATAGTTCGAAGGTTCACCGTTGTCTAACAACATGATTTCCAGGACAGGGTTGCCATACCACTCTGGCGTGGAACGTGTCCTTGTGGACCTACGAAGTTCAGTAGCAACTTGATCCGAAGTACCTTGATCATCATCATTAATTTCCTCTCCAGTCGGTGTAGGCACCACAGGAACATTTTCCTGAGCTGCACTACTTTCTGGTTTAAGAGGTAGTACTTCATCGAGTTCTACTTTACTCCCACTTACTCCTTTCGAGAGAAACTCTTTTTTCAGAAAGGATCTATTATTGGCAACAAAGATCTTGCCTTCGGATCTAAGGTAGAAGGTATACCCAATGGTTTCCTTAGGGTATCCTATGAAGACGCATTTTTCCGACTTAGGTTCAAGCTTTTCAGGTTGATGTTTCTTGACATAAGCATCGCATCCCCAAACTTTTAGAAACGACAGCTTAGGTTTCCTCCCAAACCATAATTCATACGGTGTCGTCTCAACGGATTTAGAGGAGCCCTATTTAAAGTGAATGTAGCTGTCTCTAGAGCGTATCCCCAAAATGATAGCGGTAAATCGGTAAGAGACATCACAGATCACACCATATCCAATAGAGTGTGATTACGATGTTCGGACACACCGTTACGCTGAGGTGTTCCAGGCGGCGTGAGTTGTGAAACGATTCCACATTTCCTTAAGTGTGTACCAAATTCGTGACTTAAATATTCTCCTCCATGATCTGATCGTAAGAACTTTATCTTTCGGTCACGTTGATTTTCTACCTCATTCTGAAATTCCTTGAACTTTTCAAAGGTCTCAGACTTGTGTTTCATCAAGTAGACATACCCATATCTACTTAAGTCATCAGTGAGAGTGAGAACATAACGATATCCTCCACGAGCCTCAACGCTCATTGGACCGCACACATTAGTATGTATGATTTCCAATAAGTTGGTTGCTCGCTCCATTGTTCCGGAGAAAGGAGTCTTGGTCATTTTGCCCGTGAGGCATGGTTCGCATGTGTCAAATGGTTCATAATTGAGAGACTATAAAAGTCCATCAGCATGGAGCTTCTTCATGCGCTTGACACCAATGTGACCAAGGCGGCAGTGCCACAAGTATGTGGGACTATCGTTATCAACTTTACATCTTTTGGTATTCACACTATGAATATGTGTAACATCACGTTCGAGATTCATTAAGAATAAACCATTGACCATCGGAGCATGACCATAAAACATATCTATCATATAAATAGAACAACCATTATTCTTGGATTTAAATGAGTAGCCATCTCGTATTAAACGAGATCCAGATACAATGTTCACGCTCAAACTTGGCACTAAATAACAATTATTGAGGTTTAAATCTAATCCCGTGGGTAAATGTAGAGGTAGCGTGCCGACGACGATCACATCGACCTTGGAACCATTCCCGACGCGCATTGTCACCTCGTCCTTCGCCAGTCTCCGCTTATTCCGCAGCTCCTGCTTTGAGTTACAAATATGAGCAACGGCACCGGTATCAAATACCCAGGAGCTACTACGAGCACTGGTAAGGTACACATCAATTACATGTATATCACATATACCTTTAGTGTTGCCGGCCTTCTTGTCCGCTAAGTATTTGGGGTAGTTCCGCTTCCAGTGACCCTTCCCTTTGCAATAAAAACACTCAGTTTCAGGCTTGGGTCCATTCTTTGACTTCTTCCCGGCAACTGGCTTACCGGGCGCGGCAACATCCTTCCTTCTTGAAGTTCTTCTTACCCTTGCCCTTCTTGAACTTGGTGGTTTTATTGACCATCAACACTTGATGTTCCTTTTTGATTTCTACCTCTGCTAACTTCAGCATTGAAAATACTTTAGGAATAGTTTTCACCATCCCCTGCATATTGTAGTTCATCACAAAGCTCTTGTAGCTCGGTGGGAGCGACTGAAGGATTATGTCAATGACCACCTCGTCCGGGAGGTTAATGTCCAGCTGGGACAGGCGGTTGTGCAACCCAGACATTTTGAGTATGTGCTCACTGACAGAACTATTTTCCTCCATCTTACAACTATAGAACTTGTCGAGACTTCATATCTCTCGACCCGGGCGTGAGCTTGGAAAACCATTTTCAGCTCCTCGAACATCTCATATGCTCCGTGTTGCTCAAAACGCTTTTGGAGCCCCGGTTCTAAGCTATAAAGCATGCCGCACTGAACGAGGGAGTAATCATCAGCACGTGACTGCCAAGTGTTCATAACGTCTTGGTTCTCTGGGATGGGTGCTTCACCTAGTGGTCCTTCTAGGACATATGCTTTCTTGGCAGCTATGAGGATGATCCTCAGGTTCCGGACCCAGTCCGTATAGTTGCTGCCATCATCTTTTAGCTTGGTTTTCTCTAGGAACGCGTTGACGTTCATGTTGACATGAGCGTTGGCCATTTGATCTACAAGACATTTTTGCAAAGATTTTAGACTAAGTTCATGATAATTAAGTTCATCTAATCAAATTATTTAATGAACTCCCACTCAGATTAGACATCCCTCTAGTCATCTAAGTGTTACATGATCCGAGTCGACTAGGCCGTGTCCGGTCATCACGTGAGACGGAATAGTCATCATCGGTGAACATCTCCATGTTGATCGTATCTTCCATACGACTCATGTTCGACCTTTCGGTCTCTGTGTTCCGAGGCCATGTCTGTACATGCTAGGCTCGTCAAGTTAACATAAGTGTTTTGCATGTGTAAATCTGTCTTACACCCGTTGTTTGTGAATGTTAGAATCTATCACACCCGATCATCACGTGGTGCTTCGAAACAACGAACTGTCGCAACGGTGCACAGTTAGGGGGAACACTTTCTTGAAATTATTATGAGGGATCATCTTATTTACTACCGTCGTTCTAAGTAAACAAGATGCAAAAACATGATAAACATCACATGCAATCAAATAGTAGTGACATGATATGGCCAATATCATATAGCTCCTTTGATCTCCATCTTCGGGGCTCCATGATCATCTTCGTCACCGGCATGACACCATGATCTCCATCATCATGATCTCCATCATCGTGTCTCCATGAAGTTGCTCACCAACTATTACTTCTACTACTATAGCTAACGGTTTAGAAATAAAGTAAAGTAATTACATGGTGTTAAATCATTGACACGCAGGTCATACAATAATTAAGAAAACTCCTATGGCTCCTGCCGGTTGTCATACTCATCGACATGCAAGTCCTGATTCCTATTACAAGAACATGATCTCATACATCACAATATATCATTCATTATTCATCACAACTTTTGGCCATATCACATCACAAAGCAATTGCTGCAAAAACAAGTTAGACGTCCTCTAATTGTTGTTGCATCTTTTACATGGCTGCAATAGGGTTCTAGCAAGAACGTTTTCTTACCTACAAAAAAGCCACAATGTGATTTTGTCAACTTCTATTTACCCTTCATAAGGACCCTTTTCATCGAATCCGCTCCAACTAAAGTGGGAGAGACAGACACCCGCTAGCCACCTTATGCAACTAGTGCATGTCAGTCGGTGGAACATGTCTCACGTAAGCGTACGTGTAAGGTCGGTCCGGGCCGCTTCATCCCACAATACCGTTGAAGCAAAATAAGACTAGTAGTGGCAAGAAAGTTGACAACATCTACGCCCACAACATATTTGTGTTCAACTCATGCAAAGAGAACTACGCATAGACCTAGATCATGATGCCACGGTTGGGGAACGTTGCAGAAAATAAAAAAAATTCTACAGTTTCACCAAGATCAATCTATGAGTTCATCTAGAAATGAGAGAGAGGAGTGCATCTACATACCCTTGTAGATCGAGCGGAAGCGTTCAAGGGAACGGGGTTGAGGGAGTCGTACTCGTCGTGATCCAAATCACCGGAGATCTTAGCGCCGAACGGACGGCACCTCCGCGTTCAACACACGTACGGTCAGCGTGACGCCTCCTCCTGCTTGATCCAGCTAGGGGGAAGGATAGGTTGATGAAGATCCAGCAGCACGACGGCGTGGTGGTGGATGCAGCAGGGATCCCGGCAGGGCTTCGCCAAGCGTCTGCGGGAGGGAGAGGTGTAGCAAGGGGGAAGGGAGGCGCCAAGTGCAAGGGTGCGGCTGCCCTCCCTCCCCCCTCTATATATAGGGTCCCCAGGGGGGCGCCGTCCCTAGGAGATGGGATCTCCTAGGGGGGCGGCGGCCAAGGGGGTGCCTTGCCCCCCAAGGCAAGTGGAGGCGCCCCCTCCCCTAGGGTTCCCAACCCTAGGCGCAGGGGGGCCCAAGGGGGGGGCGCACCAACCCACCAGGGGCTGGTTCCCCTCCCACTTAAGCCCATGGGGCCCTCCGGGATGGGTGGCCCCACCCGGTGGACCCCCGGGACCCTTCCGGTGGTCCCAGTACAATACCGGTCATCCCCGAAACTTTCCCGATGGCCGAAACTCGACTTCCCATATATAATTCTTTACCTATGGACCATTTCAGAACTCCTCATGACGTCCGGGATCTCATCCGGGACTCCGAACAACTTTCAGTTTGCTGCATACAAATATCTCTACAACCCTAGCATCACCGAACCTTAAGTGTGTAGACCCTACGGGTTCGGGAAACACGTAGACATGACCGAGACGGCTCTCCGATAAATAACCAACAGCGGGATCTGGATACCCATGTTGGCCCTCACATGCTCCTCGATGATCTCATCGGATGAACCACGATGTCGAGGATTCAAGCAACCCCGTATACAATTCCCTTTGTCAATCGGTATGTTACTTGCTCGAGATTCGATCGTCGGTATCCCAATACCTCGTTCAATCTCGTTACCGGCAAGTCACTTTACTCGTACCGTAATGCATGATCCCGTGACCAGACACTTGGTCACTTTGAACTCATTATGATGATGCATTACTGAGTGGGCCCAGAGATACCTCTCCGTCATACGGAGTGACAAATCCCAGTCTCGATCTGTGTCAACCCAACAGACACTTTCGGAGATACCCGTAGTATACCTTTATAGTCACCCAGTTACGTTGTGACGTTTGGTACACCCAAAGCACTCCTACGGTATCCGGGAGTTACACGATCTCATGGTCTAAGGAAAAGATACTTGACATTGGAAAAGATCTAGCAGACAAACTACACGATCTTGTGCTATGCTTAGGATTGGGTCTTGTCCATCACATCATTCTCCTAATGATGTGATCGCGTTATCAATGACATCCAATGTCCATAGTCAGGAAACCATGACTATCTGTTGATCAACGGGCTAGTCAACTAGAGGCTCACTAGGGACATATTGCTCTATGTATTCACACATGTATTACAATTTCCGGATAACACAATTATAGCATGAATAAAAGACAATTATCATGAACAAGAAAATATAATAATAATCCTTTTATTATTGCCTCTAGGGCATATTTCCAACATGTTATTCCTCCAAATGCATCGGATGTTTCAACACCGGCGGAAAGTGGTCCTAACATGGATTTGTTTAGACACGAACTAGCTACCGCCATTGCTCTAAGTTGGTGAAGTAATCATGTTCATGTCTTTAGATGTGTGACTATGACCATTTTGGTTTGCAAACTTTATATGCAAATTGACACAGTATGTTCTTGAAGCTTTTGTTGTATGACACATGACAAAACTAGTCATTCATCTTCATTACAACTTGTCTTAACTGGGAATATTTGTGATCTTATGAAAAATACTTTTGTGTTGTACTTTGAACACTACAGTTCTAAAAATAGCTCTCTGGATATCTCTCTGTATAGCCACGAAATCTCGGGAAATTGCTCCTCTAAAAAAGGATAAGGATAGAAATACATGTGTGCTATATTTTGAACACTACAGTACTAAGAAAAGCTCTCTGTACAGCCACAAAATCGCAAGAAGTTGTTCCTCTAAAAAAGGATAGAAATCAGCCCAGCCATCCTTTCTTTATCTCTATCTACACCTATGGGCTGCAGGGACGAGCAGGCCTTGCAGGCCCACTAGCTGGGCTAAAACCCTGCTATAGCGACTTGCGAGCGCTCCAGAAGCTCCTTTGTTGCCAAACGAATTCCAAGCGCCAGGTGAAGTGAGAAGCCAAGTTCAGAAGTTGAATCTAAGAAGTTTTAGAGAAGTGGAGGAGATCAGAACAGGCCCTTACTATCGGAGGTTTTGAATTCCCTCTTCCTACTGCCAGAAATAAATACGATATTCCTATTGTAGGGGAAATGCTTATCCCCGTTGAGGTAACCTAGTGTTATTCAAAAATTCTCCGGTTTCATGTTATTCGGAAGAGGTTTGTTAATAAGACTTGATCAATCTTGTTAATGGATTCCTTTTGATGAGCATGAGACGGATGAATTTATAAGGCACAACTCTCTATACCCATCTTTTACTTTTTGTTAATTAGATTAAATAAAGCAAAAATAGTATTTTCTGTCTATTTTCTGACTTATCCATGGAATAAAAAAATGTCCCAAAAATAAAAGTTCTCCAAATGCCCTGAAAATTTAGTATGATTTTTTATAGAACATTTTAGAATTTTTGGCACTGAACACACACCAGGGGGCCTCACCAGCTGGCCACAAGGGTGGAGGGCGTGTCCTACCCCTTGGGCGCGCCCCTGTCCTTGTGGGCCCCATGTGGCCCCCTCCACTTATTCCAGCACCCATCCACTCCTTCTTCCTCCAGAAAAAATCACTCCATAGCTCAAACTCGTCTTCTTGCTCATCTTGCTGCCATTTTTGATCTCCTTGCTCAAAGCTCCATTCACAAAACTGCTTTGGGGGATTATTGTTCTTCGGTATGTGACTCCTCCAATGGTCCAATTAGTTTTTGTTCTAGTGCTTTATTTATTGCAAATTTTTGTTGTTGTGCTGACCCTGTTCTTGAGCTTGAATGTCAAATTTATATGGTCCAAAGTAGTTTTGATGCATGATATAGCCTCTAGGCACTTGAAGGAGTAGTTGCTTTAAATTTGTTGAGTTTGGTTCACTTTTATTTTGAGTCACTAAAAATTTCAGAAATTTTCATAGGAAGAAAATGATGAGGAGATTGTTGAGAGGTTCCTAAAGCCGTGGTTCGAAGGAAAAAGGAAATGAGGAGAAGGAAAAGCCCAAGTATAATCTTCCCTGCACCGCGGAGATTTGGCCGTGTGAATGGCCATGTGATGCATTCTTACAAGAAACCGGAACTTATGATGATTTCTATTATTTGGCTGGGAATGCAGGCATCACCGACTTCCTCCTCAACCAATGTGATCAGTACCTCCTACTCACTAATACTTTCGTGCAAAATTTTCATTTTATGCTAGGAGATCACCCCCATGGTAGATTTTCACTTATACGATGAGTACAAAGAAATGATGCTTTATGCTTTTGTGAGGTTTGTTAATTACCTTATGAGGGTAGCGTCGAGGAGCCACGTCCTAGTGATGTGGAAGGTTTTATTAATGAAATTACCATAGTTGAAAACAGAGGAGTATCGGGAGCGAGAGTGGCTAGTATACATTTCCTTGTTTTACGCTATTACTCATTATTTGCTAGGAGATGTTTAATTGGTCGTGGAGAGAGTGGAGGCCTTAGTGCCCCTGACCTTGCTATTTTGCACCATGCTTTACATAGAGATAGAACTTACAGTTTCGGTGTTACGGTCGCTAAACGGTTGAGTTTAAACCATACAAATGGTCCTATTTTTGGAGGTATATTCGCCTCTCGCCTTGCTAAACACTTTGAGATACCCATTAGGCACTATGAAAAAGAGGAGAAATTGCTACCCACTATACATTTAGAGTATGGCAACATGGTGGCACATAAGTTTATTCACCATGATGAGGAAGAGAGACTTATTTATAACCTAGTATTTAGCGACATCACCTTTCAGATTATTACCTTGCCTGCACCTATTTTGTTTGATATTCATTCAAGCAGGTACTTTGTTTTGCCCGCGGACATTCATGCATACTGGGAGGGGACACGATCTCCACCTCCTGAGCCAGAGCCATCACCTGATCCATATCAGGAGTCTATTTATCAGTGGGATCCATAGGAGCTCGCTAACCAGTGGAATCCCCAGGATCCTCCTCACTACACCGGAGAGGGCTACTTTGATCCATAGGTGTAGACCAACTTAGGACAAAAGCCTAACCTTGGGGGAGTACGTATTTCTCACCGACATTATATTCATATTCACACACTCATTCCAGTTGTCAGTGTTCATACTTTTTCATTGTATTATCCATGTTAGTTTATTTCTTTTTCCCGCTTTCTTCTTGTGTGTTTGAAAAATCTTAAGAAAAACCAAAAAATTAGTTGTAGTTAGTTTACCTTCTATGCATGCTTAGTTGTAATATTAAAAGAAAACCCAAAAAGATTTCTCATTCTTCTTTTGTTTGTTGGGAGCTTTCCCGTGTAAATAGTTTTTCTCGTTCTTGTTTCTCTTTCTTCGGGAAAAACAAAAACTCCAAAACATTTCAGTGTGTTTCTTTGAAATTCTTTTATTTTCTTTGGGGGTCGAGAGGAGAAGACCATGATGAAAATGTTGAGTGGCTCTCATATGCATTATTGTTGATCTAACAAAGATCCCATATTACCTTGTCTTCTCCTTTGAATAAATTTTTGCATATTCCAACTTAGTCTAATGCATGTGCACTATTATTATTATCCACACCATTCGGTCGTGCAAGTGAAAGGCAATAATGACGATATATGATGAAATGATTGAGATGAGGAAAAGCTGGTATGAACTCGACCTATCTTGTTTTTGTAAATATGATTAGTTCATCATTCCTGATTCAGCTTATTATGAATGAAACATGTTTGCAATGACAATTAGAGATTATAGTTACTCGTGCCATGCTTAATTAGCTAGGAGTTTATAATGGTTTACCTTGTGTGCCAACATGGAAATTAAAATGGTTGTGATGTAGTATGATAGGATGGTATCATCCTTTGAATGATTCGAGTGGCTTGACTTGGCACATATTCACACATGTAGTTGAAACAAAATCAACATAGCCTCCACAATATTTATGTTCATGGTGATTTATATCCTACTCATGCTTGCATTCAATGTTGGTTAATCTCAATGCATGTTTATGACCGTTGTCGCTCTCTAGTTGGTCGCTCCCCAATTTTTTTTCTAGCCTTCACTTGTAGTAAGTGGGAATACTGCTTGTGCATCCACTTTCATAAACCCCAAAGTTGTTCCATATGAGTCCACCATACCTTCCTATATGCGGTATTTACCTGCAGTTCTAAGTAAATTTGCATGTGCCAAACTCTAAACCTTCAAATGATAATCTGTTTTGTATGCTCGAATCGCTCGTGTACCAACTAGGGCTGTCAATATCTTCCATGCTAGGTGGGTTATTCTCACGATGAGTGGACTTCGCTCATCATTCAGGAGAAAATGGCTGGTAACCGGGATGCCCAGTCCCATGCTCAAATCAAATAAAAATAATTGCAAACAAAACTCCCCCAGGATTATTGTTAGTTGGACGGTACCCGTTGTTTCGGACCAGCCGTGGAATGTGCTTGTCGGTGGCGGGGGAGTAAAAAATTTACCATTCTGTTTGGGAACCTCCTATAATGTATGTAGCATGGAAGATACAGAGATCTCTTGGTTGTTATGTTGACAATGAAGGTATACCGCTCAAAATATTATTTATCTCTATTTCAAAACTCGAGCTCTGACACCTCTACGACTACAAATCCCTGCTTCCCTCTGCGAACGGCCTATCTATTTACTTTTATTGCCGAGTCATCATCCTCTTATAAAAAACACCAATTAGAGAGCACCACTGTCATTTCTATGCATTGTTATTAATTTATATTGAGTATGACTGTGACTGGATCTCTTTCACCATGAATTACAATGTCTAGTCAGTCCTTGATCTTTGTGCTCTGCATTTATGTTTTGCGGTCTCAGAAAGGGCTAGCGAGATACCATCTTGTTATATCATATCATGATTGTTTTGAGAAAGTGTTGTCATCCAAGATTCATTATTATTGCTCGCTAGTTGATTGTGCCATTGCTATGAGTAAATGTGAGACCTAAACATTATTTTGAATATGGTTAGTTCATAAGCTTTGCTGGAAACTTGAATGTTGGCTTTACATATTTGCAACAATAAGATCAAACAGAGTTTGTAAAAGTTTTTCTTTATCACTTTTAGTTTGTCAACTGAATTGCTTGAGGACAAGCAATGGGTTCAGCTTGGGGGAGTTGATACGTCTCCGTCATATCTACTTTTCTAAACTCTTTTGCCCTTGTTTTGGACTCTAACTTGCACGATTTAAACAGAACTAACCTGGACTGACGCTGTTTTCAGTAGAATTGCCATGGTGTTATTTTTGTGCAGAATAAAAAGTTCTCGGAATGACCTAAAACTTTACGGAGATAGGTTTTGGAATTAATAAAAAATATTGGCAAAAGAATCAAGTGAAGGGGGCCCACACCCAGGCCACAAGGGTGGGGGCACGCCCACCCCCCTGGGACGCACCACCCGACCTTGTGCCCCCCCCCCCTGGTGAAGGAAATATGCCCTAGAGGCAATAATAAAGTTATTATTTATTTTCTTATTTCATAATAAATGTTTATTATCCATGCTAGAATTGTATTAACCGGAAACTTAGTACATGTGTGGATACATAGACAAATAGAGTGTCACTAGTATGCCTCTACTTGACTAGCTCGTTGAATCAAAGATGGTTAAGTTTCCTAGCCATAGACATGAGTTGTCATTTGATT
>NC_041391.1:142543963-142639049 GCF_002162155.2 Triticum dicoccoides
GAATAGGCAACTAACAAATTTTAGACTTTTCTTTAACAATTTAAACCTTGCAATGGAATAGGTTGTCTAGATGTGCAACTACGTGGACAACCTATATGATGCAAAGACAATAACCACACAAGCAAGCAATAGATACAACTCTAGTAAGCTTGCAAAAGTAAAGGGACAAGATAACCAAGAGTGGAGCCGGTGGAGATGAGGATGTGTTACCGAAGTTCCTTCCTTTTAAAGGGAAGTACGTCTCCGTTAGAGCGGTGTGGAGGCACAATGCTCCCCAAGAAGCCACTAGTGCCACCGTAATCTCCTCACGCCCTCACACAACGTGAGATGCCGTGATTCCACTATTGGAGCCCTTGAAGGCGGCAACCAGACCTTTACAAACAAGATTGGGGCTATCTCCACAACACTTGGAGGCTCCCAACAGCACCACGAAGCTTCACCACAATGGAGTATGGCTTCGAGGTGACCTCAACCGTCTAGGGTGATCAACACCCAAGAGTAACAAGATCCGCTAGGGATAAGTGGGGGAATCAAATTTCTCTTGGTGGAAGTGTAGATCTGGGCCTTCTCAACCAATCCCGAGCAAATCAACAAGTTTGATTGGCTAGGGAGAGAGATCGGGTGAAAATGGAGCTTGGAGCAACAATGGAGCTTTGGGGGAAAGAGGTAAGTCAACTTTGGGGAAGAAGACCCCTTTATATAGTGGGGGGCTCAATCCAACCGTTATTCCACTGAGCAGCCCCGCACAGAGCGGTACTACCGCTAGGGAAGGGCGGTACTACCGCTTAGGGCGGTACTACCGCTCATACCCAGCGGTACTGCCGCACTGACAGGGCCCTGACCCCAGGGCGGTACTACCGCTAGGGAAGGGCGGTACTACCGCTTAGGGCGGTACTACCGCTCCTACCCAGCGGTACTGCCGCGCTGACAGAGCCCTGACCCCAGGGCGGTACTACCGTGGGGGTAGGCGCGGTACTACCGCTTGGAGCGGTACTACCGCCACTACTACCGCCCTTAGTACCACAAAACCCGACACGAAAAACTTCATTCTCGAATCGAGGCGGTAGTAGCCCGGAAGCACTGCGGTACTACGGCCGAAGACCACAAGCGGTACTACTGCTCGGAGAGCGGTACTACCGCTCTGGGAGCGGTACTACCGCTGGGGTGCTTCGGCGGTACTACCACTGTGGACCGCGGTACTACCACTGGGGCAGGACAAGGCATACTCAAGGGAAGTAGGGCAGCTCCAACGAAGCGGAAGGAAAAACGACAGGTGATATGGATGTGTACGTGTTGATTCCACCCTAGTCTTACCAAAGCGGATCCCCTCTTGATAGTACGGTGACTCCTACGAAACTAGACCACCAACAACGAAACGAAGGAGCTACACCATCTTGAATAAAACATCGAGGGAAGGTAATCGTCTTGTGCTAATGGATGAATCTCTGAAAGAACTTAACGCACATGATTAGTCCGCACAAGCATTGTCATCAATCACCAAAACACCTTGGGGATAAATATGCCCTTACAATCTCCCCCTTTTTGGTGGATTGATGACAATACGGGATTTGCACAATATGATAGATATAGGACAAGCGCAAAAACACAACCGTCCTAAAATGTAGAAGGGCTCCCCCTGGATGTGTGCTACCTAGATAAGTGCTTTGGACTACACGGCACAGATGCCAGGATCAATGCTCCCCCTACATTTTAGAGACCAACTACCTAAGCAAGATATATGAGAGCAACATAGATAACAGGATAAGCATGCAACTCATAAGCTAGATAGACATAGATAAAGAAACTGGAAAGGTAAGGTAGCATATGTCTCACACCAAATGACTCGAGCTTAGGTCTCACTGACAGAAACAAGAACTTAGGTCTCACCGACACAAACCAAATAAAGCAACAGGCTAGCGAAACACAAACACAGAAGACGGAAGACACAAAGCACAAACCCCTAAACTCTCTCCCCCTTTGGCATCGAGACACCAAAAAGGAGTGGGAGTGCTGCTACGGCTCCAGGTGATGGCAAACGAGGGACACACATCAGATCTCAGAGGGATCATCTGCGCCACCATCGTCAGTCGGGAAGTGCTCAGCATCAGAATCGGTCCAAGGGCAGTGCTGCTGAATCCACTCCTCCTCCTCGGTAAGCTGATCCTCAGATCCACTGATCACAGTGGCACCCATCTGTCGCATGAGCTCCTTGTGGCGACCTCGAGCCTTCTTCTCAGCCACATGAGTCATGTACTGACCATGAGACTCCATGCAGAATAGCTTCTTCACCTTGAGCTTGAGCTTCTTGGACCACGAGGGCTCTACCTTAGAAGGCACGTAGTCATCATCTTCATCCTCAGCCTCAGCCCCAATCTCCTCCTCAGTCTCCATGGCAGCAACAGATGAAGGAATTCCAGTCCTAGGGGCCTGAGTGCCCCAGTTATCCTTCTTCCTCAGACGCTTGACATCGTGAGAGACCAACTCTCTAGTCTCCAGCAACACCTTGGGATAGACACGATCCCAGGCCTTCTCAATGAGCAGCATGATGAATGGACCATAAATCGGACACTTGCGCTCGGAGATAGCAGATAGCAGCTCAGACCACATAACATGGGAGATATCCAAGGACTCTCTGGTGTTCTATCCCTTCTCCCGCTGACAGAAGAGACGCATGTCCACGAGATAAGAGTGAACCTGGTCCAGATTCCCGATGCGAGGGAAAAGAGTCTCTCTGAAGATATAGTGAAGGATATCCAGATAGGCAGGCAGCTCATAGGTTTCCTTCTTCGTCTCAGGATTGATCCTCAGAGTGCAGTAGGGCCACAGAGCTTGCTTGTGAGTGGCGTTGGTGCGGCGGTGGGGGCGAAAGCCGACAGAAGACTCAAGACCTAGATCTTGCACCCCAATCAACTCCATGAAAGCTTTCCACTTGACTGAAAGCAACTTGCCATTTGTCATCCAAGTTAGTGTCCTGTCCTCATCAGTCCCAAGGTGAACCGTGGCATAGAATTGAGCCACAATATCAGCATCATAGTCCTTGTTGAATTGCATGATCCCGAGAATGTTTAGTTGAGTGCACATCTGAAGAGCTTCACCAAAGTATTCAGGATCGTTCTCCATATGGTCGGTGTCGATGGAGTGCACGTTGACATAGAGATTCTTCTTGGCTTTGAGAACATCAAAGAAGATGGCAAACTGGAACTTGTTCCAGAACGGACGGTTGACCAAAGTGGGATCTTGGTCGTCCTCATACGGGTTGCGGCGGCGCCTTGCCCAGAACTCCTTGGGCGGCATTTCTGGCACGGTTTTGCCTGGCTTTGGCTTGACCCCAGGCTTCTTCTGCAGATGAGGAGGAGGTGGAGCACTAGAAGATCCTCCAGCAGGCTCAGTGGTGCGGTAGCGCTTGGACGAGGCACGGCCGGGGTTGACACGACGAGCCTGATGCTCAGGAACCTCATCACCTGGAAAACCACACACAAACACGCAAACAACCAGAAAGAACGAGCGTAAGCCACAAACACGAACAAAAAGGATCACTGAGAGGTAGGAGTATGACGGAAACTGGTAGAGGGGCGGTAGTACCGTGACCCTTGAGCGGTAGTACCGCTCCAAGCGGTAGTACCGCTCTGGAGAGAGCGGTAGTACCACTCCAAGTGGTAGTACCGCTCTGGAGAGAGCGGTAGTACCGCTCGAGGCGGGGAAACAGCAGTTTCCTACTGCCGTGGTCAGATCCGGTACTACCGTCCTACCAAATTCAAAAATACTCCAACCAAACACTAATCCAAGCTGTCTAGAAGCATTCTCCATCCTACTCAAGCCTAGATCTGGACAAAAATCTAGAGATGCAACTGCTATTGCCCCTAAAAAGCTAGATTGGAAATCTAGACACAAGGAAATAGGGAACGGGGGCAATACCGGCATCCATGGCAAGAGGACAGGGTGGGGATCGACTCCACCGAAGGAAATGGCGAGGAGCGCCCCGGAGAGGGAGATCCGCCGGAGCCCTCCCGCGGCGCCGGTTGCTGAAGAGAGAGAGGAACAGGGCGAGGGGGCAAGCAAATGGGTATTGGGGAGAAGAAACTCCCCCTGCCCCCGATATAACCCCCTGCCCGCGCCTCACAGCGGTAGTACCGCGCTTGAGGGCGGTAGTACCGCTAGGAGCGGTAGTACCGCTCGCCACCAGCGGTAGTACCGCTTAAGCAACCACACGGCTTCTAGACCAACGGCTAACGCTCCAAAAAAACAGAAAGCAAGGCCAAGAGAAAGAGAAGACCAACAAGGCAACACACACACAAACAACGGACCAGCAACCACTCAAACACAAACAACCACATGAAACAGAGCGAGCTCTAGCCTCTCTCAGGAGAGGGCGGTGGCCGGAGCCACCTATGTTTGAGTCAATTGGTATGGCACCGCGAAGAATTATCCTTGGGCCCATGACCAAAACTCGTCTTTGAAGCACAAGTACCATAAAAAAATGGCTAATGTGAAAGAGTTGATCATTTTATGCATAATGGGGGGAGGGAGAGTTCATTGAGAGAACAACACTCCCCCTATGTCCATGCCTACACCTAAGCTAGACACCAAGCTGAGTGGGGAGGGGTGTGCAAGGGTTCAAGTCACATTGCTTGAATCAATGATATTTAGCTCATGCCTTAACTCGTGAAATCTTGCTTCATCCAAGGGCTTCGTGAAGATATCTGCAAGGTTATCATGAGTATTGACATACTTGAGCTCGATCTCCCCTCGCCTAATGTGATCCCGGATGAAATGATACCGAATCTCAATATGCTTCGTCTTGAAGTGTTGCACCGGGTTGAGAGAAATCTTGATGGCACTTTCGTTGTCACGCCAAAGAGGCACTTTGTCACAAATGACACCATATTCCTTTAAAGGTTGCCTCATCCATAAGAGTTGTGCACAACAACTACCAGCCGCCACATATTCCGCTTCGGTGGACGAGAGAGACACACAAATTTGCTTTTTGGAAGACCAACTCACCAAAGAGCACCCAAGAAACTGGCATCCTCCGGAAGTGGACTTCCTATCCACTTTGTCTCCCGCCCAATCGGAATCCGTAAAGCCTTCAAGCTTGAAGTTTGCCCCTCTTGGGTACCAAAGGCCAAAGTTTGGGGTATGAGCCAAATATCGAAAGATTCGCTTGACCGCCACATAGTGACTTTCCTTTGGTGCGGCTTGAAACCATGCACACATCCCCACACTCAACATGATATCCGGTCTAGATGCACAAAGGTAAAGCAAGGAGCCAATCATGGAGAGATATACCTTTTGATCCTCCGCTTTACCATTGGGATCAATGTCAAGTTGGCACTTGGTGGGCATTGGAGTAGAGGCCAGCTTGACATCACTTAGCTTGAATCTCTTGAGCATGTCTTGAGTGTATTTGGCTTGGTTGATGAAGGTACCTTCTCTTCTTTGTTTGATATCAAAACCAAGGAAGAACTTCAACTCTCCCATCGAAGACATCTTGAACTTAGAGGTCATGAGAGCGGCAAATTCTTCATTGAAAGCTTTGTTAGGGGAACCAAAGATGATGTCATCAACATATAGTTGGCATACAAACAACTCCCCTTTGACCTTCTTAGTAAAAAGAGTGGGATCGATTAGCCCCACTTCAAATCCACGATCTTGTAGCAACTCGGTAAGGTGGTCATACCACGCACGTGGGGCTTGTTTAAGGCCATAGAGCGCCTTATCGAGTTGATACACATGATCCGGGAAGAAGGGATCCTCGAACCCGGGGGGTTGCTTGACATAGACCAACTCATTAATAGGACCATTAAGAAAAGCACTTTTAACATCCATTTGTTGCAACTTAAAGTTGTGATGGGAAGCATAAGCAATCAACAAACGAATGGATTCAAGGCGAGCAACGGGAGCAAAGGTTTCACCGTAGTCGATACCCTCGACTTGGGAGTAGCCTTGTGCTACCAATCTTGCCTTGTTGCGGATGATGTTCCCATGAGCATCTTGCTTGTTGTTGAAGATCCACTTGGTTCCAATGATGTTATGGTTCCCGGAAGGCCTTGGCACCAACCTCCACACCTTGTTGTACTCGAAGTTGTTGAGTTCTTCATGCATGGCATTGAGCCAATCAGAGTCTTCGAGCGCCTCATAGACCTTATGGGGTTCAACACAAGAGACAAACTGTTGGAAATATGCCCTAGAGGCAATAATAAAAGTATTATTATTATATTTCCTTGTTCATGATAATTGTCTTTCATTCATGCTATAACTGTATTATCCGGAAATCGTAATACACGTGTGAATACATAGACCACAATATGTCCCTAGTGAGCCTCTAGTTGACTAGCTCGTTGTGATCAACAGATAGTCATGGTTTCCTGGCTATGGACATTGGATGTCGTTGATAACGGGATCACATCATTAGGAGAATGATGTGATGGACAAGACCCAATCCTAAGACTAGCACAAAAGATCGTGTAGTTCATTTGCTAGAGCTTTGCCAATGTCAAGTATCTCTTCCTTCGACCATGAGAGCGTGTAACTCCTGGATACCGTAGGAGTGATTTGGGTGTATCAAACGTCACAACGTAACTGGGTGACTATAAAGGTGCACTACAGGTATCTCCGAAAGTATCTATTGTTTTATGCGGATCGAGACTGGGATTTGTCACTCCGTGTAAACGGAGAGGTATCTCTGGGCCCACTCGGTAGGACATCATCATATGCGCAATGTGACCAAGGAGTTGATCATGGGATGATGTGTTACGGAACGAGTAAAGTGACTTGCCGGTAACGAGATTGAACAAGGTATTGGATACCGACGATCGAATCTCGGGCAAGTAACATACCGATAGACAAAGGGAATTGAATACGGGATTGATTAAGTCCTTGACATCGTGTTTCATCCGATGAGATCATCGTGGAACATGTGGGAGCCTATCCAGATCCCGCTGTTGGTTGTTGACCGGAGAACGTCTCGGTCATGTCTACATGTCTCCCGAACCCGTAGGGTCTACACACTTAAGGTTCGATGATGCTAGAGTTATAAAGGAAGTTTGTATGTGGTTACCGAATGTTGTTCGGAGTCCCGGATGAGATCCCGGACGTCACGAGGAGTTCCGGAATGGTCCGGAGGTAAAGATTTATATATGGGAAGTCCTATTTTGGCCACCGGAAAATGTTCGGGATTTTTCGGTATTGTACCGGGAAGGTTCTAGAAGGTTCCGGAGTGGGGCCCACCTGCATGGGGGGACCCACATGGACGTGGGTAGTGGGGGCAAGGCCCCACACTCCTGGTCAAGGCGCACCAAGATCCCCCTTAGAAGGAATAAGATCATATCCCGAAGGGATAAGATCAAGATCCCTAAAAAGGGGGGATAGCAATCGGTGGGGAAGGAAATAATGAGATTTCTTTCCTCCCACCTTGGCCAACTCCCCAATGGACTTGGAGGGCAAGAAACCAGCCCCTCCACCCCTATATATAGTGGGGAGGCGCATGGGAGCTATAGACGAAGTTCTGGCGCAGCCCTCCCCCTCTCCCAAGTCGTCCTCCTCTCCCGTGGTGCTTGGCGAAGCCCTGCTGGATTGCCACGCTCCTCCATCACCACCACGCCGTTGTGCTGCTGTTGGATGGAGTCTTCCTCAACCTCTCCCTCTCTCCTTGCTGGATCAAGGCGTGGGAGACGTCACCGGGTTGTACGTGTGTTGAACGCGGAGGTGCCGTGCGTTCGGCACTTGATCATCGATGATTTGAATCATGACGAGTACGACTCCTTCAACCCCGTTCTCTTGAACGCTTCCGCTTAGCGATCTACAAGGGTATGTAGATGCACTCTCCTTCTACTCGTAGCTGGTTTCTCCATAGATAGATCTTGGTGACACGTAGGAAAATTTTGAATTTCTGCTACGTTCCCCAACAGTGGCATCATGAGCTAGGTCTATTGCGTAGATTCTTTGCACGAG
The DNA here is from genome assembly GCF_002162155.2 of Triticum dicoccoides. NCBI lineage: Eukaryota > Viridiplantae > Streptophyta > Magnoliopsida > Poales > Poaceae > Triticum > Triticum dicoccoides. Next base: position 142,551,914 of record NC_041391.1, read on the forward strand.
TAGAACACAAAATAGTTGTGGGCGTTGATGTTGTACAATATGCTTACCGTTACTAGTCCAATCTTGTTTCGACGGTATTGTGGGATGAAGCGGCCCGGACCGACCTTACACGTACTCTTACGTGAGACAGGTTCCACCGATTGACATGCACTTGGTGCATAAGGTGGCTAGCGGGTGCCAGTCTCTCCCACTTTAGTCGGAACGGATTCGATGAAAAGGGTCCTTATGAAGGGTAAATAGCAATTGGCATATCACGTTGTGGTCTTGCGTAGGTAAGAAACGTTCTTGCTAGAAACCCATAGCAGCCACGTAAAACATGCAACAACAATTAGAGGACGTCTAACTTGTTTTTGCAGGGTATGCTATGTGATGTGATATGGCCAAAAGGATGTGATGAATGATATGTGTGATGTATGAGATTGATCATGTTCTTGTAATAGGATTCACGACTTGCATGTCGATGAGTATGACAACCGGCAGGAGCCATAGGAGTTGTCTTTATTTATTGTATGACCTGCGTGTCATTGAAGAACGCCATGTAAACTACTTTACTTTATTGCTAAACGTGTTAGTCATAGAAGTAGAAGTAGTCGTTGGCGTGACAACTTCATGAAGACACGATGATGGAGATCATGATGATGGAGATCATGGTGTCGTGCCGGTGACGATGATGATCATGGAGCCCCGAAGATGAAGATCAAAAGGAGCAAAATGATATTGGCCATATCATGTCACTATTTGATTGCATGTGATGTTTATCATGTTTATGCATCTTGTTTGCTTAGGACGACGGTAGTAAATAAGATGATCCCTTACAAAATTTCAAGAAGTGTTCTCCCCTAACTGTGCACTGTTGCTACAGTTCATCGCTTCTAAGCACCACGTGATGATCGGGTGTGATGGATTCTTACGTTCACATACAACGGGTGTAAGACAGTTTTACACAGCGAAAACACTTAGGGTTAACTTGACGAGCCTAGCATGTGCAGACATGGCCTCGGAACACGGAGACCGAAAGGTCGAGCATGAGTCGTATGGTAGATACGATCAACATGAAGATGTTCACCGATGATGACTAGTCCGTCTCACGTGATGATCGGACACGGCCTAGTTGACTCGGATCATGTGATCACTTAGATGACCAAAGGGATGTCTATCTAAGTGGGAGTTCATAAGATGAACTTAATTATCCTGAACATAGTCAAAAGACCTTTTGCAAATTATGTCGTAAGCTCGCGCTTTAGTTCCACTGTTTAGATATGTTCCTAGAGAAAATATAGTTGAAAGTTGATAGTAGCGATTATGCGATCAGTAGAAAGCTTATGTCCTTAATGCACCGCTCAGTGTGCTGAACCCCAACGTCGTTTGTCGATGTTGCGAACATCGGACATACACGTTTTGATAACTACGTGATAGTTCAATTAAATGGTTTAAGTAGAGGCACCAAAGACGTTTTCGAAACATCGCGGAACATATGAGATGTTTCGAGGGCTGAAATTGGGATTTCAGGCTCGTGCCCACGTCAAGAGGTATAAGACCTCCGACAATTTTCTTAGCCAGCAAACTAAGGGAGAAAAGCTCAATCGTTGAGCTTGTGCTCAGATTGTCTGAGCACAACAATCACTTGAATCGAGTGGGAGTTGATCCTCCAGATGAGATAGTGATGTTTCCCCAAAGTCATTGCCACCAAGCTGCTAGAGCTTCGTGATTAACTATAACATATCAGGGATAGATATGATGATCCTTGAAATACTCATGATGTTTGACACCGCGAAAGTAGAAATCAAGAAGGAGCATCAATTGTTGATGGTTGGTGAAACCACTAGTTTCAAGAAGGGCAAGGGAACAAAGGGATACTTCATGAAACGGCAATTCAGCTGCTGCTCTAGTGAAGAAACCCAAGGTTGAACCCAAACCCGAGACTAAGGGCTTCTGTAATAAGGGGAACAACCACTGGAGCAGCATTACCCTAGATACTTGGTAGATGAGAAGGCTGGCAAGGTCGATAGAAGTATATTGGATATACATTATGTTAATGTGTACTTTACTAGTACTCCTAGTAGCACCAGGGTATTGGATACCGGTTCGGTTGCTAAGTGTTAGTAACTCGAAATAAAAGCTACGGAATAAACGGAGACTAGCTAAAGGTGAGCTGACGATACATGTTGGAAGTGTTTCCAAGGTTGATATGATCAAGCATCGCACGCTCCCTCTACCACCGAGATTGGTGTTTGCGTTGAGCATAGACATGATTGGATTATGTCTATCGCAATACGGTTATTCATTTAAGGAGAATAATGGTTACTCTATTTTTGAATAATACCTTCAATGGTCTTGCACCTAAAGGAATGGTTTATTGAATCTCGGTCGTAGTGATACACATTTTCATGCCAAAAGATATAAGATAGTAATGATAGTACCACTTACTTGTGGCACTGCCATGTAAGTCATAATGGTATAAAACGCATGAAGAAGCTCCATGTTGATGGATCTTTGGACTCACTCGTTTTTGAAAAGTTTGAGACATGCGAACCATGTCTATTGGTGTATATGCATGAAGAAACTCCATGAAAATGGATTGTTCGGACTCACTTGATTTTGAATCACTTGAGATATGCAAGATGACTGAAAAGCCTCATTTTCAGTAAGATGGAACAAGATAGCAACTTGTTGGAAGTAACACATTTTGATGTGTGCAGTCGAATGAGTGCTGAGGCATGCAGTGAATATCATTATGTTCTTACTTCACAGATGATTCGAGTAAATGTTGAGTATATTTACTTGATGAAACACAAGTCTGAATTATTGAATGGTTCAAGTAATTTCAGAGTGAAGTAGCAGATCATTGTGACAAGAGGATAAAATGTCTATGATATGATCATAGAGATGAATATCTGAGTTACGAGTTTTGGCACACAATTAAGACATTGTGGAAATTGTTTCGCAATTAATACCGCCTGGAACACCATAATGTGATGGTGTGTCCGAACATCATAGTTGCACCCTATTGGATATGGTGCGTACCATGATGTCTCTTATCGAATTACCACTATCGTTCATGGGTTAGGCATTAGAGACAACCACATTCACTTTAAATAGGGCACCACGTAATTCCGATGAGATGACACCATATGAATTATGGTTTAGAGAAACCTAAGTTGTCGTTTCTTAAAAGTTTGGGGCTGCGATGCTTATATGAAAAAGTTTCAGGTTGATAAGCTCGAACCCAAAGCGGATAAAATGCATCTTCATAGGAAACCCAAAACAGTTGGGTATACCTCCTAATTCAGATCCGAAAGCAATATGGATTGTTTCTAGAATCGGGTCCTTTCTCGAGGAAAAGTTTCTCTCGAAAGAATTGAGTGGGAGGATGGTGAAGACTTGATGAGGTTATTGAACCGTCTCTTCAACTAGTGTGTGACAGGGCAAGGGAGTTGTTCCTGTGGCACCTACACCAATTGAAGTGGAAGCTTATGATATTGATCATGAAACTTCGGATCAAGTCACTCCCAAACCTCGTAGGATGACAAGGATGCGTACTACTTCAGAGTGGTACGTAATCCTGTCTTGAAGGTCATGTTGCTAGACAACAATGAACCTACGAGCTATGGAGAAGGGATGGTGGGCCCGGATTCCGATAAATGGCTTAAAATCCGAGAGAGGATCCATGTATGAAAACAAAGTGTAGACTTTGGCAGAACGGCTCGATGGTCGTAAGGCTAATGAGTACAGATGGATTTCAAAAGGAAGACGGACAATGATGGTAAATGTCACCATTAAGAAAGCTCGACTTGTCGTTAAGATGTTTTCCGACAAGTTCAAGGAGTTGACTACGATGAGATTTTCTCACTCGTAGCGATGCTAAGAGTCTGTTGGAATTATATTAGCGATTACTGCATTATTTATGAAATCTTGCAGATAGGATGTCAAAACATTGTTTCCTCGACAATTTTAATGAGGAAAGGTTGTATGTGATACAACCGGAAGGTTTTGTCAATCCTGAAAGATGCTAATAAGTATGCAAAGCTCCAGCAATCCTTCTAAGGACTGGAGTGAGCATCTCAGAGTTGGAATGTATGCTTTGATGATGATCAAAAATTTTGGGTTTGTACAAAGTTTATGAGAAACTTGTATTTCCAAAGAAGTGAGTGGGAGCACTATAGAATTTCTGATGAGTATATGTTGTTGACATATTGTTGATCAGAAATGACGTAGAATTTTTGGAAAGCATATAGGGTTATTTTGAAAGTGTTTTTCAATGGAAAGCCTGGATTAAGCTACTTGAACATTGAGCATCAAGATCTATAAGGATAGATCAAAATGCTTAATAATACTTTCAAATGAGCACATACCTTGACATGATCTTGAAGGTGTTCAAGATGGACCAGTCAAAGAAGGAGTTCTTGCCTAAGTTGTAAGGTACGAAGTTAAGACTTAAAGCTCGACCACGGCAGAATAGAGAGAAAGGACGAAGGTCGTCCCCTATGCTTAAGACGTAGGCTCTTCAGTATGCTATGCTGTGTACCGCACCTGAAGTGTGCCTTGCCATGAGTCAGTCAAGGGGTACAAGAGTGATCCAAGAATGGCTCACAGGACAGCTGTCAAAGTTATCCTTAGTAATAGTGGACTAAGGAATTTTCTCGATTATGGAGGTGGTAAAAGAGTTCGTCGTAAAGGTTACGACGATGCAAGCTTGACACCTATCCGGATAGCTCTGAGTAGAGAGACCGGATACATATAATGGAGCAATAATTTAGAATAGCTCCAAGTAGAACAGTTGTTTGGTATAGCTCCAAATAGAGCGTGGTAGCTGCATCTAGGAGATGACATAGAGATTTGTAAAGCACACACGGATCTGAAAGGTTCAGACCCGTTGACTAAAACCTCTCTCACAAGCAACATGATCAAACATAAAACTCATTGAGTGTTAATCACATAGTGATGTGAACTAGACTACTGACTCTAGTAAACTCTTGGGTATTAGTCACATGGCGATGTGACCTGTGAGTGTTAATCACATGGCGATGTGAACTAGATTATTGACTCTAGTGCAAGTGGGAGACTGTTGGAAATATGCCCTAGAGGCAATAATAAAAGTATTATTATTATATTTCCTTGTTCATGATAATTGTCTTTTATTCATGCTATAACTGTATTATCCGGAAATCGTAATACACGTGTGAATACATAGACCACAATATGTCCCTAGTGAGCCTCTAGTTGACTAGCTCGTTGTGATCAACATATAGTCATGGTTTCCTGGCTATGGACATTGGATGTCGTTGATAACGGGATCACATCATTAGGAGAATGATGTGATGGACAAGACCCAATCCTAAGCCTAGCACAAAGATCGTGTAGTTCGTTTGCTAGAGCTTTGCCAATGTCAAGTATCTCTTCCTTTGACCATGAGAGCGTGTAACTCCTGGATACCGTAGGAGTGCTTTGGGTGTATCAAACATCACAACGTAACTGGGTGACTATAAAGGTGCACTACAGGTATCTCCGAAAGTATCTATTGTTTTATGCGGATCGAGACTGGGATTTGTCACTCCGTGTAAACGGAGAGGTATCTCTGGGCCCACTCGGTAGGACATCATCATATGCGCAATGTGACCAAGGAGTTGATCACGGGATGATGTGTTACGGAATGAGTAAAGTGACTTGCCGGTAACGAGATTGAACAAGGTATCGGTATACCGACGATCGAATCTCGGGCAAGTAAAATACCGCTAGACAAAGGGAATTGTATACGGGATCGATTGAGTCCTTGACATCGTGGTTCATCCGATGAGATCATCGTGGAACATGTGGGAGCCAACATGGGTATCCAGATCCCGCTGTTGGTTATTGACCGGAGAACGTCTCGGTCATGTCTGCATGTCTCCCGAACCCGTAGGGTCTACACACTTAAGGTTCGATGACGCTAGGGTTATAAAGGAAGCTTGTATGTGGTTACCGAATGTTGTTCGGAGTCCCGGATGAGATCCCGGACGTCACGAGGAGTTCCGGAATGGTCCGGAGTCCCGGATGAGAACCCAAACCCGAGACTAAGTGCTTCTGTAATAAGGGGAACAGCCACTGGAGCAGAATTACCCTAGATACTTGGTAGATGAGAAGGCTGGCAAAGTCGATAGAAGTATATTGGATATACATTATGTTAATGTGTACTTTACTAGTACTCCTAGTAGCACCAGGGTATTGGATACCGGTTCGGTTGCTAAGTGTTAGTAACTCGAAATAAAAGCTACGGAATAAACGGAGACTAGCTAAAGGTGAGCTGACGATATATGTTGGAAGTGTTTCCAAGGTTGATATGATCAAGCATCGCACGCTCCCTCTACCACCGAGATTGGTGTTTGCGTTGAGCATAGACATGATTGGATTATGTCTATCGCAATACGGTTATTCATTTAAGGAGAATAATGGTTACTCTATTTTTGAATAATACCTTCAATGGTCTTGCACCTAAAGGAATGGTTTATTGAATCTCGGTCGTAGTGATACACATTTTCATGCCAAAAGATATAAGATAGTAATGATAATACCACTTACTTGTGGCACTGCCATGTAAGTCATAATGGTATAAAACGCATGAAGAAGCTCCATGTTGATGGATCTTTGGACTCACTCGTTTTTGAAAAGTTTGAGACATGCGAACCATGTCTATTGGTGTATATGCATGAAGAAACTCCATGCAAATGGATCGTTCGGACTCACTTGATTTTGAATCACTTGAGATATGCAAATCATACCACATGGGCAAGATGACTGAAAAGCCTCATTTTCAGTAAGATGGAACAAGATAGCAACTTGTTGGAAGTAACACATTTTGATGTGTGCAGTCGAATGAGTGCTGAGGCATGCAGTGAATATCATTATGTTCTTACTTCACAGATGATTCGAGTAAATGTTGAGTATATTTACTTGATGAAACACAAGTCTGAATTATTGAATGGTTCAAGTAATTTCAGAGTGAAGTAGCAGATCATTGTGACAAGAGGATAAAATGTCTATGATATGATCATAGAGATGAATATCTGAGTTATGAGTTTTGACACACAATTAAGACATTGTGGAAATTGTTTCGCAATTAATACCGCCTGGAACACCATAATGTGATGGTGTGGCCGAACATCATAGTTGCACCCTATTGGATATGGTGCGTACCATGATGTCTCTTATCGAATTACCGCTATCGTTCATGGGTTAGGCATTAGAGACAACCACATTCACTTTAAATAGGGCACCACGTAATTCCGATGAGATGACACCGTATGAATTATGGTTTAGAGAAACCTAAGTTGTCGTTTCTTAAAAGTTTGGGGCTGCGACGCTTATATGAAAAAGTTTCAGGTTGATAAGCTCGAACCCAAAGCGGATAAAATGCATCTTCATAGGAAACCCAAAACAGTTGGGTATACCTCCTAATTCAGATCCAAAAGCAATATGGATTGTTTCTAGAATCGGGTCCTTTCTCGAGGAAAAGTTTCTCTCAAAAGAATTGAGTGGGAGGATGCTGGAGACTTGATGAGGTTATTGAACCGTCTCTTCAACTAGTGTGTGACAGGGCACAGGGAGTTGTTCCTGTGGCACCTACACCAATTGAAGTGGAAGCTTATGATATTGATCATGAAACTTCGGATCAAGTCACTCCCAAACCTCGTAAGATGACAAGGATGCGTACTACTTCAGAGTGGTACGCAATCCTGTCTTGAAGGTCATGTTGCTAGACAACAATGAACCTACGAGCTATGGAGAAGCGATGGTGGGCCCGGATTCCGATAAATGGCTTGAGGCCATAAAATCCGAGAGTGTAGACTTTGGCAGAACGGCTCGATGGTCGTAAGGCTAATGAGTACAGATGGATTTCAAAAGGAAGACGGACAATGATGGTAAATGTCACCATTAAGAAAGCTCGACTTGTCGTTAAGATGTTTTCCGACAAGTTCAAGGAGTTGACTACGATGAGATTTTCTCACTCGTAGCGATGCTAAGAGTCTGTTGGAATTATATTAGCGATTACTGCATTATTTATGAAATCTTGCAGATAGGATGTCAAAACATTGTTTCCTCGACGATTTTAATGATGAAAGGTTGTATGTGATACAACCGGAAGGTTTTGTCAATCCCGAAAGATGCTAATAAGTATGCAAAGCTCCATCAATCCTTCTAAGGACTGGAGTGAGCATCTTGGAGTTGGAATGTATGCTTTGATGATGATCAAAAATTTTGGGTTTGTACAAAGTTTATGAGAAACTTGTATTTCCAAAGAAGTGAGTGGGAGCACTATAGAATTTCTGATGAGTATATGTTGTTGACATATTGTTGATCAGAAATGACATAGAATTTCTGGAAAGCATATAGGGTTATTTTGAAAGTGTTTTTCAATGGAAAGCCTGGATTAAGCTACTTGAGCATTCAGCATCAAGATCTATAAGGATAGATCAAAATGCTTAATAATACTTTCAAATGAGCACATACCTTGACATGATCTTGAAGGTGTTCAAGATGGACCAGTCAAAGAAGGAGTTCTTGCCTGAGTTATAAGGTACGAAGTTAAGACTTAAAGCTCGACCACGGCAGAATAAAGAGAAAGGACGAAGGTCGTCCCCTATGCTTAAGACGTAGACTCTTCAGTATGCTATGCTGTGTACCGCACCTGAAGTGTGCCTTGCCATGAGTCAGTCAAGGGGTACAAGAGTGATCCAAGAATGGCTCACAGGACAGCGGTCAAAGTTATCCTTAGTAACTAGTGGACTAAGGAATTTTCTCGATTATGGAGGTGGTAAAAGAGTTCGTCGTAAAGGTTACGACGATGCAAGCTTGACACCTATCCGGATAGCTCTGAGTAGAGAGACTGGATACATATAATGGAGCAATAATTTAGAATAGCTCCAAGTAGAACAATTGTTTGGAATAGCTCCAAATAGAGCGTGGTAGCTGCATCTAGGAGATGACATAGAGATTTGTAAAGCACACACGGATCTGAAAGGTTCAGACCCGTTGACTAAAACCTCTCTCACAAGCAACATGATCAAACATAAAACTCATTGAGTGTTAATCACATAGTGATGTGAACTAGACTACTGACTCTAGTAAACTCTTGGGTATTAGTCACATGGCGATGTGACCTGTGAGTGTTAATCACATGGCGATGTGAACTAGATTATTGACTCTAGTGCAAGTGGGAGACTGTTGGAAATATGCCCTAGAGGCAATAATAAAAGTATTATTATTATATTTCGTTGTTCATGATAATTGTCTTTTATTCATGCTATAACTGTATTATCCGGAAATCGTAATACACGTGTGAATACATAGACCACAATATGTCCCTAGTGAGCCTCTAGTTGACTAGCTCGTTGTGATCAACAGATAGTCATGGTTTCCTGGCTATGGACATTGGATGTCGTTGATAACGGGATCACATCATTAGGAGAATGATGTGATGGACAAGACCCAATCCTAAGACTAGCACAAAAGATCGTGTAGTTCATTTGCTAGAGCTTTGCCAATGTCAAGTATCTCTTCCTTCGACCATGTGAGCGTGTAACTCCTGGATACCGTAGGAGTGCTTTGGGTGTATCAAACGTCACAACGTAACTGGGTGACTATAAAGGTGCACTACAGGTATCTCCGAAAGTATCTATTGTTTTATGCGGATCGAGACTGGGATTTGTCACTCCGTGTAAACGGAGAGGTATCTCTGGGCCCACTCGGTAGGACATCATCATATGCGCAATGTGACCAAGGAGTTGATCACGGGATGATGTGTTACGGAACGAGTAAAGTGACTTGCCAGTAACGAGATTGAACAAGGTATTGGATACCGACGATCGAATCTCGGGCAAGTAACATACCGATAGACAAAGGGAATTGAATACGGGATTGATCAAGTCCTTGACATCGTGTTTCATCCGATGAGATCATCGTGGAACATGTGGGAGCCATCATGGGTATCCAGATCCCGCTGTTGGTTATTGACCGGAGAACGTCTCGGTCATGTCTACATGTCTCCCGAACCCGTAGGGTCTACACACTTAAGGTTCGATGACACTAGGGTTATAAAGGAAGTTTGTATGTGGTTACCGAATGTTGTTCGGAGTCCCGGATGAGATCCCGGACGTCACGAGGAGTTCCGGAATGGTCCGGAGGTAAAGATTTATATATGGGAAGTCCTATTTTGGCCACCGGAAAATGTTCGGGATTTTTCGGTATTGTACCGGGAAGGTTCTAGAAGGTTCCGGAGTGGGGCCCACCTGCATGGGGGGACCCACATGGACGTGGGTAGTGGGGGCAAGGCCCCACACCCCTGGTCAAGGCGCACCAAGATCCCCCCTTAGAAGGAATAAGATCATATCCCGAAGGGATAAGATCAAGATCCCTAAAAAGGGGGGATAGCAATCGGTGGGGAAGGAAATAATGAGATTTCTTTCCTCCCACCTTGGCCAACGCCCCAATGGACTTGGAGGGCAAGAAACCAGCCCCTCCACCCCTATATATAGTGGGGAGGCGCATGGGAGCTATAGACGAAGTTCTGGCGCAGCCCTCCCCCTCTCCCAAGTCGTCCTCCTCTCCCGTGGTGCTTGGCGAAGCCCTGCTGGATTGCCACGCTCCTCCATCACCACCACGCCGTTGTGCTGCTGTTGGATGGAGTCTTCCTCAACCTCTCCCTCTCTCCTTGCTGGATCAAGGCGTGGGAGACGTCACCGGGTTGTACGTGTGTTGAACGCGGAGGTGCCGTGCATTCGGCACTTGATCATCGATGATTTGAATCACGACGAGTACGACTCCTTCAACCCCGTTCTCTTGAACGCTTCCGCTTAGCGATCTACAAGGGTATGTAGATGCACTCTCCTTCTACTCGTAGCTGGTTTCTCCATAGATAGATCTTGGTGACACGTAGGAAAATTTTGAATTTCTGCTACGTTCCCCAACACAAACGCGCGATGTTCACAATAGTTTGCTAATTGTCTACGAGTGCTTACCCCCTTTCTTAGGCTTCCAACCACATTCTCCATGAGATGACCTTTGGTGGTGAGTTTGGAAGCAATCTTCGCGGCACGACGCTCCAATTCCTCCTCGGATGTCGAAGGAGGAGGGTTCACTTGATCATCTTGAGCGTCGTCATGAGCTTGTTCTTGATCTTGAGCTTGCTCATGATCTTGAACTTGCTCGAGGGGGAGAACTTGACCTTGGGCATCATGTGGAGGTTCGCTACCATCTTGAGATTGATCTTGCCCTTGGTCTTGTTCCTGAGGTTGAGGGCCTTCACTTTGTTCTTCGGAAGCATGTGGGTCTTGAGTAGGTGAAGGCTCCACTGAAGTGGAGCATTGTCCTTCTCCTTCGGCCACAAGGGGTTCCTCAATGGGTAGGATATGACAAATACCCATTCTTCTTATGGCTTGGGGAGGAATTTCATCACCTACATCACAAGTACCACTTTGCTCCACTTGGGAGCCGTTATTTTCGTCAAACTCTATGTTACATGTCTCCTCAATGAGTCCGTTGGACTTGTTGAGAACACGGTAAGCATGAGAGTTTGTAGCATAACCAACAAATATGCCCTCATGAGCTCTAGCCTCGAATTTAGACAACCGAACACCTTTCTTGAGAATGAAACACTTAGACCCGAACACCCGGAAGTACTTGAGATTGGGCTTGTTCCCGGTGAGTATCTCATACGGAGTCTTGTTCAAGCCTTTGCGGAGATAGAGCCGATTGGATGCATGACATGCAGTGTTGATGGCTTCGGCCCAAAAGTTGTATGGAGACTTGAACTCCGCCATCATGGTCCTTGCCGCATCCATCAACGTCCGGTTCTTCCTCTCCGCAACACCATTTTGTTGAGGGGTATAAGGTGCAGAATATTGATGCTTGATCCCTTCACCACTCAGAAACTCATCCAAGGTGTAGTTCTTGAACTCGGTGCCGTTGTCACTTCTTATTGGCAGGATCTTTGCATTATGTTGACGTTGAGCTTCATTTGCAAAGTCGATGACGGTTTGTTGAGTCTCACTCTTTCTCTTGAAGAAGTATACCCAAGTGTATCTTGAATAATCATCCACAATCACCAAGCAATACTTTCTACCCCCAAGACTATCAAAGGATGGAGGCCCAAAGAGGTCCATGTGCAGGAGCTCCAAGGGTCTCTTCGAGTAGATGATAGTCGTGGGAGGGTGAGCCGTCTCATGAAGCTTTCCTTCGATACAAGCACTGCAAGCACGATCTTTGGCAAAACTAACATTCGTTAGTCCATGAACATGGTCCCCCTTGAGAAGACTTTGCAAAGATCTCATATTGACGTGGGCTAAACGGCGATGCCAAAGCCATCCCACATCAACTTTATCCATTAGGCATGTCGCGGTCTTAGTGGGTTGCTCCGAAAAGTTAATCACATAGAGACCGTTCTCGACATGCCCAACAAAGGCTACTTTAAGAGTCTTGCTCCACAAGAGGGCCACAATATCAATATCAAAGAAGGTGGCAAAGCCCATGAGTGCGAGTTGATGAACGAAAAGTAAATTGAACGCAAGGGACTCAACAAGCATGACTTTCTCGATCGTTAGATCATGAGAAATGACAACCTTGCCAAGACCTAATACCTTAGAATGTGAGGCATCACCCCATTCAACATTGGTGGGCATAGATGGGATCTTTTGAACGTCCACCACCAAGTCCTTGCTCCCGGTCATATGATTTGTTGCTCCACTATCGAGCAACCATGATCCCCCACCGGAAGCAAACACCTACAAGAGATCAATGCTTGGTTTTAGGTACCCATTGAGTAATGGGTCCTTTGATGTTAGTAACAAGGGTCTTAGGAACCCAAATAGACCATTCAATGTACTCATAAGAAGAACCAACAAATTTAGCATAAACATGCCCATCACTAGCACGGCACAACACATAAGAGGGGTTAAAGTCGCCGACTTTGTTGGGAGAGATGGCTTTGCACTCTTTGGCATCACCACTCTTTGCATTGTTCTTCTTCTCCTTAGGAGCACCTTCTCCCTCCTTCACAAAGGTTTGCTTGAGCGGAGGAGGTCGATTGGTCTTGCTCTTCTTCTCCTTGTTCTTCTTCTTGTTCTTGGACTCGGGTGAGAACCCAACTCCCTCCTTGCCCACAACTTCCTTTTGATTGCTCAAAAGGTCATTTAGGTTCTTCTCACCTTGTATGCATGACACAAGATCTTTCTCGAGTTGTTCCTTCAACTTGGCATTCTCCTCCACAAGATGCACATGCTCACAACATGGGTTAGTAGCATTTGCATTATCAATAAAGACCATGTGAGGAAATGTGGCCTTTTCCTTGGTTAGCTTAACTTGGAGTTGAGCATGAGACTCCTTGAGGGTTGCATGAGCACCTTTCAAGACCTTATGGGCCTTGTCAAGTACATCAAACTCCTCCGTGAGTCTAACATGATCAACCCCAAGTTTAGCCTTCTCGGAAGCTAGAGCACGAGAAACAACAAGAGCATGATCAAGATCTTTCTTTAGTTTGGCATGGCCATCGTTGTGTGACTCCTCAAGAGCCAAACGATGCCCACGCTCTTCCTCAAGATCATTAGAGAGATCCGATATCTCATCGGCATAGTCACGACTATGACTCTCCATCTTAGAGATGGTTTCTTTGTGAGCCTCGATCATGTCATTGGCTTCACCAAGTTGTTCCAAGAGAGCAACAAAGTGCTTCTTGGATTTGCCCTTCATCTTACTCATGAAGGACTCAAATTCATTAATCTCCTAATTAGACCCCTTACCATTATCAAAGTCATCCATTGAAGGAGGGTTAGGAATAATGGTCGTTTTGATATTGGGGGTTACCTTGTTGGTGGCCTTAGCCATGAGGCACTTGGCGGTGATGTTCTTGTTAGGTGCATCGAAGAGAGACACCCGGGGAGTTGTGACAATGGCAATGGATGCCATGGCCATTGTTTCACCATCTTCATCATCATTGTCATCCTCACGGTATTCTTCTTGAGCTACCAACCCGCGAGTAGGAGTCTTCTTGGTGAAGTTGTTCTTGTTTGGGAAGGACTTGGCTTTGTCTTTTCGGATGAACTTGCCACCATTGTCTTCCCGCTTCTCATAAGGACAGTCCGCAACGAAATGGCTAACATTGCCACAGTTGAAACAAGTTCTAACTCGTTGCTTGCCCTTGAGGCCACTTGAGTTGTTCTTGTTGAAGTTGGGTCTTGTATTCTTCTTACTCCAAAATTGTCTTGAGGCAAGAGCCATGTGCTCATGATAATCATACTTCGTGTCCTCAGGGTTGCTCTCCTCATCTTCCTCTTCTTCTTCTTCTTCCACACTAACCTTGGCCTTCAAGGCAAGATTGGGCTTCTTTGCCCTTTGAGAACGGAGCACCGCATTGTCGACGGTCTTGTCCAAGATGCTCATTGCAACAAACTCATCCAACACTTCACCTGAGGTCATGGAGTGGAAGTCCGGTCGTTGACGAATGATGGAGGACATGGCCTTGTTGTAAGGCATCATGGCCTTGAGGAACTTGCGCTTGATCCAATTGTCATTCGTGTCCTTGCTCCCATGATCTCGGAGTGCAACCGCGAGTTTGGTCACTCTTCGAAAGAGCTCACGAGGTTCTTCATCCTCTTTCATTGCAAACTCATCGGCTTCATCTTGCACCACTTCATAGTTGGAGCGTTGAATGCTAGCACTTCCTCGATAGAGAGACTCCACACATTTCCATGCTTCTTTAGCCATGACATGAGGTCGAAGATGAGGGAGATCTTCGGGAAGGATTGCATCTTGGATGATGAAGAGAGCACTCTCATTGAATTGATTGTCCACTTCTTCTCGAGGGGTGAAGTTGATTGGGTCATGAGGATAGAAACCTTCTTCAATGATTCTCCAAAGGTTAGTATTCACATGTTTCAAATGACGCTTGAAGCGATAAACCCAAGAATCAAAATCTTCATTTTTCACATATTTAGGAGGGGGACCGGCATGACTCAAATGAGTAGAGGGGATCAGTCCTCTATACACTGGGGGTTCCACATGGGCAAAGATGCCGGTGCCATTTCTACCACTAGTAGTCGGACTCTTTTCACTATTAGCTTCCCCCTTGTCGGGGTTAGCATCCGTCACCTTGTTAGTGGGATCACCCACTTTCATCGGCGAGGTAGATAGTTTGAGTCCGTCTAGGAATTCAGAAAACATGCTTTTAACCTTGGTCGTCATGGAGGTTTTCAATGTGTCTAAAGCCACATTGAATTCCTCACGTGAGACCGAGGTTCCCCCTTCGGCCAAAGACGAGATGGGATTCACACCGGAGTGCTCCTCCGCACCGTCGTTGGTGTCAACCATACTCTTCGGACGGCAAAGTCCTTAATAAAGAGATGAGGCTCTGATACCAATTGAAAGGATCGATATGGTTGACTAGAGGGGGTGAATAGGAAACTAACAAATTTTAGACTTTTCTTTAACAATTTAAACCTTGCAATGGAATAGGTTGTCTAGATGTGCAACTACGTGGACAACCTATATGATGCAAAGACAATAACCACACAAGCAAGCAATAGATACAACTCTAGTAAGTTTGCAAAAGTAAAGAGACAAGATAACCAAGAGTGGAGCCGGTGGAGACGAGGATGTGTTACCGAAGTTCCTTCCTTTTAAAGGGAAGTACGTCTCCGTTAGAGCGGTGTGGAGGCACAATGCTCCCCAAGAAGCCACTAGGGCCACCGTAATCTCCTCACGCCCTCACACAATGCGAGATGCCATGATTCCACTATTGGAGCCCTTGAAGGCGGCAACCGGACCTTTACAAACAAGATTGGGGCTATCTCCACAACACTTGGAGGCTCCCAACAACACCACGAAGCTTCACCACAATGGAGTATGGCTTCGAGGTGACGTCAACCGTCTAGGGTGCTCAACACCCAAGAGTAACAAGATTCGCTAGGGATAAGTGGGGGGAATCAAATTTCTCTTGGTGGAAGTGTAGATCTGGGCCTTCTCAACCAATCCCGAGCAAATCAACAAGTTTGATTGGCTAGGGAGAGAGATCGGGCGAAAATGGAGCTTGGAGCAACAATGGAGCTTTGGGGGAAAGAGGTAAGTCAACTTTGGGGAAGAAGACCCCTTTATATAGTGGGGGGCTCAATCCAACCGTTATTCCACTGAGCAGCCCCGCACAGAGAGGTACTACCACTAGGGAAGGGCGGTACTACCGCTCATACCCAGCGGTACTGCCGCACTGACAGGGCCCTGACCCCAGGGCGGTACTATCACTAGGGAAGGGCGGTACTACCTCTTAGGGCGGTACTACCGCTCCTACCCAGCGGTACTGCAACGCTGACAGAGCCCTGACCCCAGGGCGGTACTACCGTGGGGGTAGGCGCGGTACTACCGGTTGGAGCGGTACTACCGCCACTACTACCGCCCTTAGTACCGCAAAACCCGACACGAAAAACTTCGTTCTCGAATCGAGGCGGTAGTAGCCCGGAAGCACTGCGGTACTACGGCCTAAGACCACAAGCGGTACTACCGCTCTGGTAGCGGTACTACCGCTGGGGTGCTTCGGCGGTACTACCGTTGTGGACCGCGGTACTACCACTGGGGCAGGACAAGGCATACTCAAGGGAAGTAGGGCAGCTCTAACGAAGCGGAAGGAAAAATGACGGGTGATATGGATGTGTACGTGTTGATTCCACCCTAGTCTTACCAAAGTGGATCCCCTCTTGATAGTACGGTGACTCCTACGAAACTAGACCACCAACAACGAAACGAAGGAGCTACACCGTCTTGAATAAAACACCGAGGGGAGGTAATCGTCTCGTGCCAATGGATGAATCTCTGAAAGAACTTAACGCACATGATTAGTCCGCACAAGCATTGTCATCAATCACCAAAACACCTTGGGGATAAATATGCCCTTACACTATGACTATGAGATTCTGAAACTCCTGAATACCGGAGGAACACTTTGTGTGCTACCAAACTTCATAACGTAACTGGGTGATTATAAAGGTGCTCTACAGGTGTCTCCGATGGTACTTGTTGAGTTGGCATAGATCAAGATTAGGATTTGTCACTCCGATTGTCGGAGAGGTATCTCTGGGCCCTCTCGGTAATGCACATCACTATAAGCCTTGCAAGCAATATGACTAATGATTTAGTTGCGGGATGATGCATTACGGAACGAGTAAGAGACTTGCCGGTAACTAGATTGAACTAGGTATTGAGATACCGACGATCAAATCTCAGGCAAGTAACATACCGATGACAAAGGGAACAATGTATGTTGTTATGCGGTTTGACTGATAAAGATCTTTGTAGAATATGTAGGAGCCAATATGAGCATCCAGGTTCCGCTATTGGTTATTGGCCGGAGATGTGTCTCGGTCATGTCTACATAGTTCTCGAACCCGTAGGGTCCGCACGCTTAACGTTCGGTGATGATCGTATTATGAGTTTATGTGTTTTGATGTACCAAAGGTAGTTTGGAGTCCCGGATATGATCATGGAGATGACGAGGAGTCTCGAAATGGTCGAGACATAAAGATCGATATATTGGACGACTATATTTGGACATCGGAATGGTTCCGGGTGAGATCGGGCATTTACCGGAGTACTGGGAGGTTACCGGAACCCCCCGAGAGGTATATGGGCCTTATTGGGCCGTAGTGGGAGAGAGGAGAAGGGAGCAAAGGAGGGGGCGCCCCCCCCCCCAAGCCCAATCTGAATTGGGAGGGGGGTCGGCCCCCCTTTCCTTCCTACTTCCTCCCCCTTCCTTCTCTCCTAATCCAACTAGGGAGGGGGGGGGGAATCCTACTCCCGGTGGGAGTAGGACTCCCCTTGGGGCGCGCCAAGGAGGCCGGCCCCCTCCCCTACTCCACTCCTTTATATACAGGGGAGTGGGCACCCCATAGACACACAATTTGATCATTGATCTCTTAGCCGTGTGTGGTGCCCCCCTCCACCATAATCCACCTCGGTCATATCGTTGCAGTGCTTAGGCGAAGCCCTGCGCCAGTAGCTTCATCATGACGGTGATCATGATGTCGTGCTGACGAAGCTCTCCTTCGACACTCTGCTGGATCATGAGTTCGTGTGACGTCACCGAGCCGAACGTGTGCAGATCGTGAAGGTGCCATACGTTCGGTACTAGGATCTGTCGATCATGAAGACGTACGACTACATCAACTGCGTTGTCATAACGCTTCCGCTTATGATCTATAAGGGTACATGCACTACACTCTCCCCTCTCGCTATGTATCACCATGATCTTGCGTGTGCGTAGGAATTTTTTTAAAATTACTACGTTCCCCAACAGTGGCATCCGAGCCAGGTTTATGCGTAGATGTTATATGCACGAGTAGAACACAAGTGAGTTGTGGGCGATACTAGTCATACTGCTTACCAACATGTCATAATTTGATTCGGCGGTATTGTTGGATGAAGCGACCCAGACCGACATTACGCGTACGTTTACGCGAGACTGGTTCTACCGACGTGCTTCGCACACAGGTGGCTGGCGGTTGTCAGTTTCTCCAATTTTAGTTGAATCGAGTGTGACTACGTCCGGTCCTTGTTGAAGGTTAAAACAGCACATACTTGACAAAATATCGTTGTGGTTTTGATGTGTAGGTAAGAACGGTTCTTTCTCAAGCCCGTAGCAGCCACGTAAAACTTGCAACAACAAAGTAGAGGACATCTAACTTGTTTTTGCAGGGCATGTTGTGATGTGATATGGTCAAGACACGATGCTAAATTTTATTGTATGAGATTATCATGTTTCGTAAATGAGTTATCGGCAACTGGCAGGAGCCATATGGTTGTCGCTTTATTGTATGAAATGCAATAGCCATGTAATTGCTTTACTTTATCACTAAGCGGTAGCGATAGTCATAGAAGCAATAGTTGGCGAGACGACAAGGATGCTACAATGGAGATCAAGGTGTCGTGCCGGTGATGATGGTGATCATGAAGGTGCTTTGGAGATGGAGATCAAAGGCACAAGATGATGATGGCCATATCATATCACTTATATTGATTGCATGTGATGTTTATCCTTTATGCATCTTATTTTGCTTACTTCGACGGTAGCATTATAAGATGATCTCTCACTAAATTTCAAGGTATAAGTGTTCTCCCTGAGTATGCACCGTTGCGAAAGTTCGTCGTGCCGAGACACCACGTGATGATCGGGTGTGATAAGCTCTACATTTACATACAACGGGTACAAGCCAGTTTTGCACACGCAGAATACTTGGGTTAAACTTGACGAGCCTAGCATATGCAGATATGGCCTCGGAACACTGAGACCGAAAGGTCGAGCGTGAATCAAATAATAGATATGATAAACACAGCGATGTTCACCATTGAAAACTACTCCATCTCACGTGATGATCGGACATGGTTTAGTTGATTTGGATCACATGATCACTTAGATGATTAGAGGGATGTCTATCTAACTGGGAGTTCTTAAGTAATATGATTAATTGAACTTTAAATTTATCATGAACTTAGTCCTGGTAGTATTAGCATATCTATGTTTTAGATCAATGGCTCGCGTTTAGCTCCCCTGTTTTATTTTTGATATGTTCCTAGAGAAAACTAAGTTGAAAGGTGTTAGTAGAAATGATGCGGATTGGATCTGTGATCTGAGGATTATCCTCATTGCTACACAGAAGAATTATATCCTTGATGCACCGCTAGGTGACAGACCGATTGCAGGAGCAGATGCAGACGTTATGAACGTTTGGCAAGCTCGATATGATGACTACTTGATAGTTTAGTGCATCATGCTTTACGGCTTAGAATTGGGGCTTCAAAGACGTTTTGAACGCCACAGAGCATATGAGATGTTCCAAGAGTTGAAATTAGTATTTCAGACTCATGCCCATGTTGAAAGGTATGAGACCTTTGACAAGCACTTTGCCTACAAGATGGAGGAGAATTGCTCAGCTAATGAGCATGTGCTCAGAATGTCTGAGTACTACAATCACTTGAATCAAGTGGGAGTTAATCTTCTAGATAAGATAGTGATTGACAGAGTTCTCTAGTCACTATCACCAAGTTATTAGAACTTCATGATGACCTATAATATGCAAGGGATAACGGAAATGATTCCCAAGCTCTTCGTGATGCTGAAATCGATGAAGGTAGAAATCAAAAAAAGCATCAAGTGTTGACGGTTGACAAGACCACTAGTTTCAAGAAAAGGGCAAAGGGAAGAAGGGGAACTTCAAGAAGAACGTCAAGCAAGTTGCTGCTCAAGTGAATAAGCCCAAGTCTGGACCTAAGCCTGAGACTAAGTACTTCTACTGCAAAGGGACTGGTCACTGGAAGCAGAACTGCCCCAAGTATTTGGCAGATAAGAAGGATGGCAAAGTGAACAAAGGTATATTTGATATACATGTTATTGATGTGTACTTTACTAGTGTTTATAGCAACCCCTCAGTATTTGATACTAGTTCAATTGCTAAGATTAGTAACTCAAAACGGGAGTTGCAGAATGAACAGAAACTAGTTAAGGGTGAAGTGACAATGTGTGTTGGAAGTGGTTCCAAGATTGATATGATCATCCTCGCACACTCTCTATACTTTCGGGATTAGTGTTGAACCTAAATAAATGTTATTTGGTGTTTGCGTTAAGCATGAATATGATTTGATCATGTTTATTGCAATACCGTTATTCATTTAAAGTCAGGGAATAATTGTTGTTTTGTTTATATGAATAAAACCTTGAATGGTCATACACCCAAGGTGAATGGTTTATTGAATCTCGATCGTAGTGATACACATATTCATAATATTGAAGCCAAAAGATGCAAAGTTAATAATGATAGTGCAACTTATTTGTGGCACTGCCGTTTAGGTCATATTGGTGTAAAGCGCATGAAGAAAATCCATGCTGATGGGCTTTTGGAATCACTTGATTATGAATCAGTTGATGCTTGCGAACCATGCCTCATGGGCAAGATGACTAAGACTCCGTTCTCCGGAACAATGGAGCGAGCAATAGACTTATTGGAAATAATAAATACTGATGTATGCAGTCTGATGAGTGTTGAGGCTCGCGGTAGGTATCGTTATTTTCTGACCTTCACAGATGATTTGAGCAGATATGGGTATATCTACTTGATGAAACATAAATCTGAAACATTTGAAAAGTTTAAATAATTTCAGAGTGAAGTGGAAAATCATCATAACAAGAAAATAAAGTTTCTAGGATCTGATCATGGAGGAGAATAGTTGAGTTACGAGTTTGGTCTTCATTTGAAACAATGCGGAATA
The DNA here is from genome assembly GCF_002162155.2 of Triticum dicoccoides. Lineage (NCBI taxonomy): Eukaryota > Viridiplantae > Streptophyta > Magnoliopsida > Poales > Poaceae > Triticum > Triticum dicoccoides. Next base: position 142,573,184 of record NC_041391.1, read on the forward strand.
GTTTCGCAACTCACACCACCTGGAACACCACAGCGTAATGGTGTGTCCGAACATCGTAACCGTACTTTATTAGATATGGTGCAATCTATGACGTCTCTTACCTATTTACCACTATTGTTTTGGGGTTATGCATTAGAGACAGCTGCATTCACGTTAAATAGGGCACCATCTAAATCCGTTGAGACGACACCATATGAACTGTGGTTGCAAGAAACCAAAGTTGTCGTTTCTTAAAGTTTGGGGTTGCAATGCTTATGAGAAAAAGTTTCATCCTGATAAGATCAAACCCAAATCGGAGAAATGTGTCTTCATAGGATACCCAAAGGAGACAGTTGGGTACACCTTCTATCACACATCCGAAGGCAAGACATTCATTGCTAAGAATGGATCCTTTCTAGAGAAGGAGTTTCTCTCGAAAGAAGTGAGTGGGAGGAAAGTAGAACTTGATGAGGTAAATGTACTTGCTCCCTTATTGGACAGTAGTTCATCACAGAAATCTGTTTCTGTGACTCCTACACCAATTAGTAAGGAAGCTAATGATGATGATCATGTAACTTCAGATCAAGTTACTACCGAACCTCGTAGGTCAACCAGAGTAAGATCCGCACCAGAGTGGTACGGTAATCCTGTTCTGGAGGTCATGTTACTTGAGCATGACGAACCTATGAACTATGAGGAAGCGATGATGAGCCCAGATTCCGCGAAATGGCTTGAGGCCATGAAATCTGAGATGGGATCCATGTATGAGAACAAAGTGTGGACTTCGGTTGACTTGCCCAATGATCAACAAGCCATAGAAAATAAATGGATCTTCAAGAGGAAGACGGACGCTGATAGTAGTGTTACTATCTACAAAGCTAGACTTGTCGAAAAAGGTTTTTGACAAAGTTCAAGGTGTTGACTACGATGAGATTTTCTCACTCATAGCGATGCTTAAGTCTGTCCGAATCATGTTAGCAAATTGCCACATTTTATGAAATTTGGCAAATGGATGTCAAAACTACATTCCTTAATGGATTTCTTAAAGAAGAGTTGTATATGATGCAACCAGAAGGTTTTGTTGATCCTAAAGGTGCTAACAAAATGTGCAAGCTCCAACGATCCATCCATGGACTGGTGCAAAGCATCTCAAAGTTGGAATATACGCTTTGATGAGTTGATCAAAGAATATAGTTTTATATAGACTTGCGATGAAGCATGTATTTACAAGAAAGTGAGTGGGAGCACTGCAACCTTTCTGATAAGTATATGTGAATGACATATTGTTGATCAGAAATGATGTAGAATTTTCTGAAAAGCATAAAAGGAGTGTTTGAAAGGAGTTTTTTCAAAGAAAGACCTCGATGAAGCTGCTTACATATTGAGCATCAAGATCTATAAAGATAGATCAAGACGCTTGATAAGTTTTTTTCAATGAGTACATACCTTGACAAATTTTTGAAGTAGTTCAAAATGGAACAGTCAAAGAAGGAGTTCTTGCCTGTATTGCAAGGTGTGAAATTGAGTAAGACTCAAAGCCCGACCACGACAGAAGATAGAAAGAGAATGAAAGTCATTCCCTATGCCTCAGCCATAGGTTCTATAAAGTATGCCATGTTGTGTACCAGATCTACTGTATACCCTACACTGAGTTTGGCAAGGGAGTACAATAGTGATCTAGGAGTAGATCACTGGAGAGCGCTCAAAATTATCCTTAGTGGAATAAGGATATGTTTCTCGATTATGGAGGAGACAAAAGGTTCGTCATAAAGGGTTACGTTGATGCAAGTCTCAATCTGGATACATATTAAAAGTGGGAGCAATTAGCTAGAGTAGCTCCGTGTAGAGCATTGTTGAAATAGAAATTTGCAAAATACATACGGATCTGAATATGGCAGACCCGTTGACTAAACTTCTCTCACAAGCAAAACATGATCACACCTTAGTACTCTTTGGGTGTTAATCACATGGCGATGTGAACTAAGATTACTGACTCTAGTAAACCCTTTGAGTGTTGGCCACATGGTGATGTGAACTATGGATGTTAATCACATGGTGATGTGAACTATTGGTGTTAAATTACATGGCGATGTGAACTAGATTATTGACTCTAGTGCAAGTGGGAGACTGAAGGAAATATGCCCTAGAGGCAATAATAAAGTTATTATTTATTTCCTTACTTCATGATAAATGTTTATTATTCATGCTAGAATTGTATTAACTGGAAACTTAGTACATGTGTGGATACATAGACAAACAGAGTGTCACTAGTATGCCTCTACTTGACTAGCTCGTTGAAACAAAGATGGTTAAGTTTCCTAGCCATAGACATGAGTTGTCATTTGATTAACGGGATCACATCATTATAGAATGATGTGATTGACTTGACCCATTCCGTTAGCTTAGCACTTGATCGTGTAGTATATTGTTATTGCTTTCTTCAGGACTTATACATGTTCCTACGACTATGAGATTATGCAACTCCCGAATACCGAGGGCTACCAAACGTCACAACGTAACTGGGTGATTATAAAGGTGCTCTATAGGTGTCTCCGATGGTACTTGTTGAGTTGGCATAGATCAAGATTAGGATTTGTCACTCCGATTGTCGGAGAGGTATCTCTGGGCCCTCTCGGTAATGCACATCACTATAAGCCTTGCAAGCAATATGACTAATGAGTTAGTTGCGGGATGATGCATTACAGAACGAGTAAAGAGACTTGCCGGTAACGAGATTGAACTAGGTATTGAGATACCGACGATCAAATCTCGGGCAAGTAACATACCGATGACAAAGGGAACAACGTATGTTGTTATGCAGTTTGACCGATAAAGATCCTCGTAGAATATGTAGGAGCCAATATGAGCATCCAGGTTCCACTATTGGTTATTGACCCGGAGATGTGTCTTGGTCATGTCTACATAGTTCTCGAACCCGTAGGGTCCACACGCTTAACGTTCGATGACGATCGTATTATGAGTTTATGTGTTTTGATGTACCAAAGGTAGTTCAGAGTCCCGGATATGATCACGGACATGACGAGGAGTCTCGAAATGGTCGAGACATAAAGATTGATATATTGGACGACTATATTTGGACATCGGAATGGTTCCGGGTGAGATCGGGCATTTACCGGAGTACATGGAGGTTACTGGAACCCTTCGGGAGGTATATGGGCCTTATTGGGCCATAGCGGGAGAGAGGAGAAGGGAGCAAAGGAGGGGGCGAGCCCCCCCCCCCAAGCCCAATCCGAATTGGGAGGGGGCTCGGCCCCCCTTTCCTTCCTCCTCCCCCTTCCTTCTCTCCTAATCCAACTAGGGAAGGGGGGGGGGAATCCTACTCCCGGTGGGAGTAGGACTCTCCTTGGTGCGCGCCTAGGAGGCCGGCCCCCTCCCCCTCCTCCACTCCTTTATATACGGGGAGGGGGGCACCCCATAGACACACAAGTTGATCATTGATCTCTTAGCCGTGTGCGGTGCCCCCCTCCACCATAATCCACCTCGGTCATATCGTTGTAGTGCTTACGCGAAGCCCTGCGCCGGTAGCTTCATCATCACCGTCATCACGCCGTCGTGCTGACGAAGCTCTCCCTCAACACTCTGCTAGATCGTGAGTTCACGGGACGTCACCGAGCCGAATGTGTGCAGATCGTGAAGGTGTCGTACGTTCGGTACTAGGATCGGTCGATCGTGAAGACGTGCGACTACATCAACCGCGTTGTCATAACGCTTCCGCTTACGGTCTACGAGGGTACGTGGACTACACTCTCCCCTCTCGTTGCTATGCATCACCATGTGCGTGTGCGTAGGATTTTTTTTGAAATTAGTACGTTCCCCAACACCTGGACCTCCACCCACGTCAACTCCAACTCCATATATTCACGTTCGGGGAGAAAAAAACTAGAGAGAAGAATTCATCACGTTTTACGATACGGAGCCGCCGCCAAGCCCTATTCTTCCTCGGGCTAGTTCTGTGTCACCCTATGTTATAACTGTTGCATGATGAATGCCATCCAGCATAATTAATCCATCATTGATCCATTGCCTACGAGCTCGTTTCAGATTGATCTTTGCTAATTTACTTTTTCGTTGCTACTGTTACGATTCCTATAAAACTACTACTGTTATTCTTGCCACAGTTACCGTTACTTCCATACTACTTTGCTACTAAATACTTTGCTACAGATATTAAGTATTTCAGGTGTGGTTGAATTGACAACTCAGCTGCTAATACTCAATAATATTTTTTGGCTTTCCTTGTGTTGAATCAATAAATTTGGGTTGAATACTCTACCCTCGAAAACTGTTATGATCCCCTATACTTGTGGATTATCATCGGCCAGTTGCATGTTCAACTGAGGCATGCAACTGCAAGTGTTGGAACTCATCTAGAATTGCATGCCCCAGTGCAACAGCAACTGCGTGACCCCTAGTGCGACACCAACTGGGTCGGTACATGGGTTGTCAGCCAATTGCATTTCCATCCTAGTCCTAGACATGCAACTGGAAGTGTTGTAACCCGACAACAATTGTATGATTCCCAACGCAGTAGCAACTCATGATGAGATGGGATTGTCTCCAGTTACCTTTTCACACCATTTTTAAACATTCATGCTTTTTCTCTTTTTTATTTTTATTTTTTTTATTTTCAAAATTTTAAGAAAAAACATGAATTTTATTTAAATTGTGATCTTTTGTAGAACCAGTGATTTTTGTGAAATTTTACAAATTGTGAATTATTTTCAGATTTGCGATCATATTTTGGATACATGATCAATTTTTCAAATTCATAAACATTTCTTAACTTTTCTCTATGCAGTCGGTACATACAAACACCACACACACCATGCGTGCAATATGTCTTCTTTTTCTTTTATACATCTTTTTATATTTTAAAGTATGGCCACCCAGTTGCACACACACATGTAGACTACAACGCGGTTGCATTTTCCGTTGTTAGCGCACAACTTAATTTTTTAGAAAATAGTGGACATGTTTTTTCTTACTATTTTTCTGTTTTTTTTTGTTTCTTTGTTACATAAATGATTTTAATGATACAAAATGATTCAACTCGTAGGTCCTTCTCGTCCAGCCTTTTCTCCACTGTTTACCTTTTTTCTTCAGCTTCTGTGTACAAGTGAGCGGATATTTTTTGGTCCTCCCGGTAGTTTATCACACACAACAAAAATCACAAATGAACATACAAGAAAACCCAACAAATAGACAAACCAGCCTAAGAAAAGCAGCGCGATGCGAGACAAGTCCAGTGAAAAAATAAAAGAAGAAACAGGTAGAGAGAGACTGGCCCAGCTCAAGACAAGAAAACGAAGCAACATGCCAGTACAACGCATGGATAACACGCTGCTTACAAAGGCCGAAATCACATATTTGACCTGAGACCGAAATTAAATCACAAACCGACCTGCTTTTGAAAAAATTTCACTCTGCTGACCCTTTAATGTGACGCCCGACAGCGAGGCGCCGCACCCTACAGTACAGCGCCCTTCCCTTAGGCGTCGTAGATCCACCCAGCGTGGCAGCCCTGGTCCAGTTGCGGCCCCATAAACAGCAGTGCAGCGCCTAAGGCTAGGGCGCCACACTTGTAATGTGCAGCGCCCGTATCTTAGGCGCTGCATTGTCTGTGTGCCACTTAGGCTGGCCCCACCCTCTCTCCCCTCCCACCCCTACCCCACACACCCCCACCCCCCCAAACCCTTAGCCTTGCGCCCCTCCTCCTTCCCCTCTCCCCCCTCTCAAATCCTTATCAAGTCTTGCAAATCCGGAGTATTTGACCGTGGATTTCGAAGCCAACCCCTCCCTTAAGGTAATCTCCTCCGATCCCCTCGTTTTCATCCATAGGAATTGTCACATTTGCTCAAATCTAGCTAGTTTGGGGAAACCCTAGTTTTTGCTTGGATTTGGAAATTTGTGTTGAATCAAGTTATGTTTCTTTGCTAATTTGGTATGGTTAGGATTTCATAGTATGCTAGGGTTAGGGTTATGTGTGTTTGATGTTGGTGTTAGGGTTATGCTATGGTTAGGGTTGTGGTTATTGTTAAGTGGGGGTTAGGGTTATTAATTCATATATATGTTAGGGCATATGTATTTTGTGCAAATATTTTTGTTAAGTACTTATTTGATATATGTGTGTTTTTGATTATTGTAGGGATGGGGAGAACATGTGTTTATGTTCATCATGTGGATAAAGAGGCCTTTTTGAAAGGCAATGTTGAGACGGACCTGGATGAGCAGTAGTCCTAGCTATGCGGAGCTCTTGGAATAAGTGAGGAATGATTTGAATTGGATGGACCCAAGTGAGTTGTTGAGTTTGAGGGAAGGCACAATGTTGGTTTTGGAATGCACATCCGTTGAAAGACAATGCGTGTGAACTCCGAGCAATGTTGGGTTGCATACAAGGAGACGATTGCCGAATCTCTAGACAAGGCTCTTGAGTTATGTACCTCCAAGAAGGTTGAGTCTACTTTGAATTTGGACTTGAACCGGAACCCATCCCCGTTGGTTGCTAGCACTCCCCCACCAATGAACCAAGATCAAATGAGTGAACCTCATTTCACGCAACAAGATTGGCCAACATTGAGCCCGACTCCAAACAACCAAAATGAAGCTTTTGAAGAGGGGAATGATGAGTATGAGGAGGATGACAACGAAGTTGATCTCCATGACAACAATGTGGGTGATCTCGACCAATATCATGTGCAAGAGACAATGGACCAATCCATCCCTTTTTCCCGTGCATATGCATCAGACTCCGATGACGATGGTCCCGATGAAGAAGTTGATGAGGAGGGGTTCACGCCAAAGGAGGCCAAGCATTCAAGAAGGTATTCGGGCGGGATCACAAGACACCATTGTTCAAGGATCTTAGTCTCGCGGATGAAGCCGTTGTGGATGGTGGAAAATGCATATCTCTTGGAGCCAGGCCAAGTTCCCACCGTGATTTGGAAGACGGCAAGAACGGGATATATCCCGGTTGTGAGTTTCAATCCTTCTTGGAATTGAAGATGTGGCTCGACAACTACTCGGTTACGCACTATCGTCCACATAAAGTGGCCAACTCGGACGTCAAAGTACGTTACACGGTCAAATGTGAAGTGCCAACATGTCCACGGATTGTGCGTGCAAGGCCATGGAAAGGAGGTCCCACTTGGCGCATAGTGAGTTGTCTACCAACTCACATGTGCCGGCACAAGAATGCGGATGGCAAGCTTGTGTACCAACAACACTGACAACTCACGTCCGAGTTCATTGCTTACAGGTTATCCAACCAAATATCCGCACTTTCAATAATTAGCATCAAGAGTGTCATTGACCTTGTGAAAGCCATCTTTCATTACAAGGTGAAGTACGGCAATGCATGGAAGGCAAAGCAAGCCGCACTCAAGATGTTGTATGGCAATTGGGAGGAAGCATACAACCGACTCCCTAGTTTGTTGTTAGCTATGGCCGCCACAAACCCAGGCATGGTTCACGTGGTTGAGCCTCATGGGCACCAAACATTGATTCACAATGGGAGGACCGTCCGAGTATTTGGCCGTGCATTTTGGGCATTTGAGCAATGTGTGAGGGCTTTTGAGCATTGTCGTCCCGTCATCGCCATTGATGGCACGTTCTTGATGGGACAATACAAGGGCACTTTATTGGTTGCAATAGCAAGTGATGCCAATAACCGGGTGTTGCATTTGGCTTTCGCTTTGGTTGAGATGGAGAACAATGATAACTGGGAGTGGTTCTTGCGTCAACTGAGAACAAGGGTATTACCGGCTGAAAGGGAAATCTGTGTCATATCGGATCGCCATCCAGGAATTCTAAATGCGGTGGTGGTTGACATTCCCGGACATAGAAAGTTGCACCATCAATGGTGCATGAGGCACTTTTGTGCAAACTTCTATATGGCATGTGGTATCAAGGAGTTGGCCGATGATCTTCAGGATTGTTTTGGCTCAATGTTTGTGTATGACTATGTGATTGGACTACTCTATTGCTATGTGTGTATGACTATGTGATTTGGACAACTATATGTGCTATGTGTGTATGACTATGTGATTAGACTACTCTTTCTGTGTTTTGGACTACTACATGTAATTTGGATATCTGTGATCCTGCAACACGCATCGTCCAGCTGCATATGAAAGAAAAACAATGTTAACTTGACAGCAAGCTTGCATTGCTAATGAAGAAATGAGTTGATCACAAAACAGACCAACTACCTGTCGGTACAAGTAGGCAAGAGTCGCTGAACCCCAACTCCATTTGCTATCGAAGACGGTCAATGCCTTCAGCCACATCCATGGAGCGTTCTTGCCAGTGGAGTCAGGAAACAAAGTTCTCGACACAACGTACCACATATACACACGAGCATGTGTCTGGATCACATCATCAGTGGCATCCGGAGGGCACGTTGCAAAGTTATTTTGAATCCACGTGAAAGCAGCTCCGGCTGCTTTCCTTTCCCTCTTCTTCTTCTCTTCTCCCTCCTCTACATCAGCCTCAGCCTTGGTAGGAGCCATACCGATAAGAGCAATCATCTGCTCGCGCCACCCATCAGAATCGATGCTCATACAGAGAGGCCTCCCGTCGATAGCAAGACCGGTGATCAACGAGACATCCTCGAGCGTCACAGTCATCTCCCCAGTCCGAAGATGGAAACTGTGCATCTCCGGCCTGCACCGATCAACAAGAGCGGACACCATGGAGCGTTCAGATTCGGCGTGGACCGGCTGACCAACAGAATTCACAGGAGTAGTCCTGCCTGCTTGATGTACGGTGTGTACCGCTCATCATAAGGCATAGCAGGACCAGAGACCCTGTGATACCAAATCTTCAGAGATTCAAGCTTCTGCAAAAAACAAGTAATGAAAAATCTTAGGGCATGTAAATTTCAACTAAAGGTAAATTTGCAAAATATTTAGATTACTAGTTATTACCTTCTCCTTCTCGCGCATCATGTAGGCCCGGTGTTGCACGTCGTAGACATCGTCCAGAAGCCAAACCATCCTTACAAATTTCAAACAATAAACATATATGAGTTCATCACAAATATTGATAAACACTCAACATTTCATATGTGTTCATCTAAACATCTCATATGTATTCATCTATAAGAATCTCAACATCTCCTTCTCACACAATGAATAAATGATTATAAATTCTCATATATATCTCGTATGACATATGTGTTCAAATAAATCAACATCTCATATTTTAAATAAACTCAACATCTAATATATATCTAAAAAAACTCAACATCTCACATATAGCTACAAAACTCAACATCTCATAATTATCTACAAAACTAGGCATCTCATATATATCTAAAAAAATAAACAATCTAGGTTTCACTAACAAGAATCATATACTACCGGATATGACTACACATCCTCCATCACAACACACAATCTTGGACAAATAAAGATCCAAACCAAGCAAATCAAATGTTCCACCTAATCTTGGGCAAATCCCTAAAATTGCAACGAATTTACGGAGGAAAAGAAAGAGAACGGAGGAGTTTACATACTAGGAGGGATTGGAGATCGAATCCAGGCCTCAAAACTTCAGATCTGAGAGGGGGTGTGGGGAGATCCGAAGGGGGCGCCGCCGCTGCTCTCTCTACAGAGAGCAACTTCCTCACTGGGGGAAGAACTGCCTGGGAGGGGCTGGCCTGATGCGGCCTAAGTCTCTCTTGGGCGCTGCACTATACACAGTGTAGCGCCCTAGCCTCAGGCGCTGCACTGCTGTCTGTGGGGCCGCAAGAGGACCAGGGCTGCCACGCTGGCTGGATCTGCAACGCCGAAGGGAAGGGCGCTGCACTGTAGGGTGCGGCGCCTAGCTGTCGGGCGCCACACTAAAGGGTCAGCAGAGTGAAATTTTTTCGAGAGCAGGTCAGTTTGTGATTTGATTTCGGCCTCAGGTCAAATATGTGATTTCGGCCGCTTACAAAGGTGGAGGGCGCTATGCTAAAAAGAAGAAGATGGGAGACGTCATTGACTGCGACTTCGCTAAATCTCAGTCAACTAAGACCTAGACATATCCCAGTAATAATACTGCCAACCAAAAACATTAGGAGTGAAGGAACAGGTGTTTAAGAATGAAGGTACAAGTACATAGTTTAGGAATAGGTGTTTAACAGTTGGGGAGCAAGTAGCTGGAGCAAAATAGTTGTAAATGGAACATGTGTTCAAGAGCATGGGAACAAGTGTTTCTAGAACATGTGTTCAATAGATGGAACAAAGCATTTTTAATGAAAATAATCCAGGTCTATTATTAAAGTTCATTGAAAGTATAAAGCACCTCAAACATAATAAAAACTACATCAAAATTCCAAGACCACCGAACGACCCCTACCGCCGTCAGAACGAGCCATCGACGCGTCGCTATCGCCGCTCCCCTACCGGATCCGGCTTGACCTTGTCAATGACAACCGAAAAGTCTTCATGCACGTGCCCCTAAGGGCCAACATGTTGGAGCCGCAATCGTCACTGTTGAACCCTTAAATAGATCTGAAACACGCAACACCTAATCTCGCCACACGAGGAGAAACCCTAACCTCGCCCCCCCAAGGAGACGGAAGGGATATACGGAGCTCCGTCGACTACATTCAGATGAACGAACTCAATGAGGATCGTAGTACGAAGAACAAACTCGAAGAAGAAGAAGCATCGCCTTTCGCTCTGTGCCGCATCTGATAGGACTTAAAAACCCTAACCTAAACTACTAACCGGAGTGGAGGCATCAGGATTCCCCTCCCCGCCATCGGCCACCGAAGCGGCTGGCGGAGGGGAGGCGAATCCAAGGGCTCGCCTAAGAAGCTTGGACGGGAGAGTTTGTGCTAACCGCCAAGTGATAGAGAATATTCATACACTATATAATAACAAATTAAGGACCCTGATAAGTGACACACATATGGCACGAAGCAATTTCACCCTCACGTTTTTTGATGACAAGTTTAGATATCCGAGGATTACAACTTTAGTTGTGAAGCATGTCAAGTTTCAAGTTTTTGAGGATTTTCTTTCTGGTTGGCAACTTTAGAGTAAAAATCGTCAGGGCGTGTGACTTCATGCCACAAGGGTGGCACTTATCATTTGGGATAACAAAACATGTTTCTAGAAGGAACAAGTATCTAAGAGTTGAGCACCAAGTGTACAGGATGGCCTGAACAAAGAGAACTGACCCAATGGAACAAAATGTACATGATATGCCAAACAAAATCAGATAGCAATACGACATGAATGAATGGTTGACAATGACAAATAAAATAAAAAGAAAGGGAGAAAGAATGAATACCTTGGCCAGCAGCCTTCTTAACGGGCCCAAGATGCTGGGCCCAAAACTATTCCAGCCTGCTTAAGAAGATGCTCACTGACACTAATCCCCTTCTGTGTCTAAAAAAAAAACTAACCCCTTCTTCCAACCTAACCCCTAGATTAATCCACTTCTTAAGGTCCGGAGGAGGAAGAATGGTGGGATTCTCCATTCGAAGCACCAAGATGTTAGCGATCTTCGATGCAGCGACCACCGTCAGCTTCGTCGAGCTCGCCTGCGGCCGCGGGGCAAATGGTGGACAACGGACGGCGGTGGAAGCGGGATCGCCGGATTAGAGCGCTAAGCGCGATTAGTGACGTCGCGCTCGCCGCTTGGCCACCAAGCAAAGCACACGCACTGCCTCGGGACGCCGCGCACGCCCTCACTCACTCACTCACTCCGCCCCAAACCCTAGCGACCCACCCCCTTCCTCCCTCCCCGGCGGCGGTCGATCGGCCGCCCCGCCCGCCATGTCCTCGCCGGCGCCGCACCTCGTCGACGAGATCCTGGAGGAGATCTTCCTCCGCCTGCCCACCCCGGCCGCGCTCGTCCGCGCCTCCACCGCCTGCCCCTGTTTCCGCCGCATCGTCACCGGCCGCTCCTTTCTCCGCCACTATCGCAAACGCCATCCGCCGCCGCTCCTCGGATTCGTCGACGAGAGCGGATTCCACCCCGCCCAGGAACCCCACCCCTCCGCCCCGCTCGCCCGTGCCCTCGCCGACGCGGCCGATTTCACCTACTCCTTCGTCCCCAAACACGGCGAGGGGCACGTGTGGGTCCCGTGCGACGCCCGGGATGGCCGTGTCCTTCTCGAAGACGGGCAATTTTGGGAGGACTTCAGAAACCTCGCGGTGTGTGATCCATTGTCACGGCGATACATGCTACTTCCACCCATATCGGATGAGCTTGCTGCTGCCAGGGAAAATCGCGATGTTGAAATCGTGCCCATCCTAGCTCCCATTGGCGAGGAGGACGAGGATGAGACCTCGTTCAAGGTAATATGCTTTGCAGACTATACAACCAAGCTGGTGACGTTTGTCTTCTCGTCCCTCACGGGGCAATGGTGTATAGCTGCATCACCCAGCTGGAGTTCTTTGGGCACCGGCCGCCCCTATGGGTTTCGCAACTTCTGCTCTTTAGGGTGCCGTGGCTTGTCATGTTTTGACTACGTGCGCGGATGCTTCTACTCGGCGTCACCTTGGATGGACAAGTTACTCATGCTGGACATTCGAAGAATGGAATTTTCTACAGTCAACGATCGCACGGGCTACCATATGCATCTCAGGTGTCTGCCTGGCCAGGCGGATGAAGTTGTTGACAGAAACGATATGCCATCCAGACGCCGGTCTGGCCATACCAGAAGTCTTCCTCGCATTGTAGTGGGCAAAGAAGGGACTATTGAGATGTTTTCTCTCGTTGGTGGTCACAGCCCAAATAGCTCGTTTGGTCTCTATCATACAACTCAGCAAAATAACTCTGAATCTCCCAAGGAATGGCAGCTAGAGAATATTATACAGTTGCCTGGCCAGTATCATTATTTCACCTTGGGCGCGGCTGAGGGATTCTTATTCCTTGGAGCCACTACAGAAGATCAGCTGGACATTGACGAAGACTCGCCGGTGTGGTTGTCAAGGACTGATTGGGATGTAGACTATTTTTCTCTGGATGTCAAGACTTCTGAACTTGTAAAGGTTTGTAGGAGGAAGAAGAAATTCTTCCATTATGAAAATGTTTATTGGTACTTTGGCTTCCCTCCGTCGTTATCAAAGCCGACTATTTGAAGTGGTAAGTTTGTTCTGGTTATGTTTGTTGTGCTTTGTTGTCCTGAGTGTTCGTGTAGAATTATCGTTTTATGCTATTATGACCTGTTATTTGTCAAACTACGGAAAGTGACCATGCTTTTTTTTTCATTCTGCCCTGTTGAACAATTGCCATGAAATTGGCCAATTGAAAAAAACAGTTCCATTTCTTAGCGGAATGGCAACTATATTCCTTCAAATTTACATAACCTACACACTAGTTAATGTTTGAGGGCATTAAGAGCATCTCCAGCCGTTGGCGCCCACCCCCCAGGAGGCATAAAAATCGCCGCCTGGGGGCGAGCCGGCGGTATAATCGGCTCTGGGGGCGGTTGGGCACCCAGCCGTCGCCCCTAGGCGCCGATATCGGCCCATTTTTGGCGCAAATGTGCCCGCTTTTTGGCCCACTTTCGGCGAAAAATGGCCCGATATCGGCGTGAATCGGCCCATATTCGCTATTCGGCGTGAATTCTCAACATAAGTAATTTTTTTATCACATAGTTCATCACAGAAAATAAATAGAAATCAAATAGTTCAACAAATAGTTCAATACAAATTATATAGTTCGAGAAATAAAAACTCATATTTCATCGAGCTAGGCGTCGCCCTTGACCCTCCATAGGTGCTCCACCAGATCCTGCTGTAGTTGTTGATGCACCTGTGGGTCTCAGATCTCCTGACGCATATTGAGGTAGGCAGTCCAGGTTGCCGGTAGCTAGTGATCAACTTGGGCAAGAAGACCCTGCCTGTAGTATGGTTCAGTGTCAAACACTGACTCTTCCTGCTCGCTCTCAATGATCATATTGTGCAAGATGACACAGCAAGTCATGATCTCCCACATTTGATCTTTCGACCAGGTCTGAGCAGGGTACCGGACAACAGCGAATCGAGATTGGAGCACACCAAATGCCCGCTCGACATCCTTCCTGCAAGCCTCATGAACCTTGGCAAAGTGGGACTTCTTGCCTCCTGGCACAACGTTTGAGATAGTCTTCACAAATGTAGACCATCTCGGATAGATGCCATCAGCTAGGTAGTACCCCTTGTTGTAGTGCCGCCCATTGACCTCGAAGTTCACCGGAGGAGAATGACCTTCAACAAGATTGGCAAAGACAGGGGAGCACTGCAGCACGTTGATGTCATTGTGAGTTCCTGGCAATACCAAAGAAGGAGTGCCAAATCCAGAGGTCCTGTGTGGCCACCGCCTCAAGTACCACACTGCAACCGCCTTTGGCTCCTTTGTACATCCCCTGCCAAGCAGATGGGCAGTTCTTCCATTTCCAATGCATGCAGTCAATACTTCCAAGCATCCCAGGAAATCCTCTTGCTGCATTCTATGCTAGGATCTGAGCAGTGTCTTCCGCATTAGGTGTTCGCAAGTATTACGGTCCAAACACTGCCACCACTGCCCTGCAGAACTTGTAAAAACACTCAATGGCCGTGGACTCGACCATGCGCCCATAGTCGTCGAGTGAATCACCTGGAGCTCCGTATGCAAGCATCCTCATAGCTGTCGTGCACTTATGGATTGAGGTGAATCCAAGTTTGCCAGTGCAATCCTTCTTGCACTTGAAGTAGTTGTCAAACTCCCGGATGGAATTCACAATCCCAAGGAAAAGCTTTCGGTTCATCCGATAACTGCACCGAAATACTTTCTTGCCGTGCAGTGGAGCGTCGGCGAAGTAGTCGGAGTAGAGCATGCAGTAGCCTTCCAGATGGTGCCGACTCTTTGCTTTCATCCGCCCCGACGCCGAGTCACCTCGCCGCGGCTTTTTATTGCTCGCGAGCAGGCCGATGAGGGCAGCGAGGACCATGAGATGTTCCTCTTCCTAGACGTCGGCATCGGCTTCCTCCTCCAGCAGCCCAGGCGTGTTTTTCCCTTGCGCCGGAGCCCCCGAATCTGGACGATTGGCTTGACTTTTTGCCTGACAGTGTGGCCCAGGCGTGTTTTTCCCTTGCGCCGGAGCCCCCGAGCGCCCCCAAGTGCGCCGGGTTTGGCCTGCGATCGCCGGACCCAAAAACGGCCGAGCTGGTGGATTTCAGCGTCTTGGGGGCGCGAGTGGGGGTTTTTTTCGGCGCCAGCGCGTAAAAAGGCGCATGGGGGGGCCTGTTGGGGGCGCGGCTGGAGATGCTCTAACATCTTAGGAAAGGCTTCAATTTAATTTATCTTTCACATCTTATCTTTCTGCCACCTTTTATGTATACTACTTCCTAACATGAAGTGGTAAGTTTGTTCTGGTTATGTTTGTTGTGCTTTGTTGTCCTGAGTGTTCATGTAGAATTATCATTTAATGCTATTATGATCTGTTATTGTCAAACTAGGGGAAGTGGCCATGTTTTTTTTTTAAATTCTGTCCTATTCAACTATTGCCATGAAATTGGCCAATTGGAAAAGACAGTTTCATTTCTTAGCGGAAAGGCAACTATATTCCTTCAATTTTACATAACCTGCACATCTTAGGAAAGGCTTCAATTTAATTTACCATTCACATCTTATCTTTCTGCTACCTTTTATGTATATTACTCCCTCCGTCCCAAAATAAGTGTCACTGATTTAGTACAACTTTGTACTAAAGTTATACTAAATCAACGACACTTATTTTTGGACGGAGGGAGTACTTTGTAACTGAAAAAAAGATGTAAGGTGGCTATGGGATCCTTTCGAAGCATGACTGGGCAGCTTATGTGCATTTAGTCTTAAACTTTACTGTATTTCTAGTTTGGCATATATGGCCTTTTCTGTGAAACTAGGAAGCACACATTTCTAGTGCATATAGTCATATATTGATCCACTTTACTTGCTTATTAGTATATTTTTTAAATATATCTGCAGGGATGAACTCGCTTTCCTTTTGGGGTCTTCGGGTTGGGCCATGCATCTGATGCCTTGGAGGAGAACTGGAGGATGGACAAGTTGACGCCGATAATATTCTGGCTAGATATAGTACTGGTGTGTTGGTGTTTGTCATTAGGAATTAACCATCGTGTGCTTTCCTATGTCGGTATTAAGCTCATCTAAGCAAGACAATGTAAGCAAGCTGAATATGTAAGAGTCGAACTGTCCTTTTATGTTGGCACAGTTGCTGTGGTATACTGTGGTTGTGCGCTTTGCCACTCTACTTCCTGATTTGCTGTTAAATATACCTGGATGCTGCTGCTGCCGCATTATGTCCTGCTCAGCATGACGTTCATCTTGCCTTTACGCATTTACTGATCCACTGCTGCTTTCGGTTGTTATAGCTAGATGTTAATGTTTAAATTTGTGCCTTGTTGGATGCCTCTTTAAAGTCAAGAAGCCAACGTTGATCATGCATGTGTGCAACAAAATTGCTACTGTACATGTTTTGCCATCACATTTTGAGGCACTCCACTTTTCTCCAATTGGACTGGGGATGTTTGGCAATGCTTTTAATGATTATTTTGTTTTCTTACTGAGAACACTTTTTTTACTGTAACTTATCTGCCTCATCTTGAAGCATGCAGCCTGGTTTCGTTTGGAAGGGGTTAACTTGCAGAGGAGTAATACATTTGTACGCAGCCAGCCACATCTATTCAGCACATACTCATAGTAGTATACTGATCACTTCATTCTAGTGCAGTAGTTCTTATGAAAATATCCATATGCAGTCATTCGTACGCATATATTTTGGCCTGTGTTGTTCTTGCTTGATGCCATTGTTGCACAGTGGAGCTTCAGTTTCATGGTCTCTCTCCTCCGAACAAGAGTTGTCTTTGCTCTGCTGCACCATCCGTGGAGGGTACCTAAGGGGAATCATGATGAGCGCGCCAAGAAGGACGAGGCGAGGGAGCCTCCAAAGCTAGGTGCAGCTGCCAACCCTGACAAACATAACACAAGTTTTTTTTTTTTGAAACAAGCCAAAAGATTTGCCAGTTCATTGATTAAGAAAGGAGTTATCGAACAAGGGCTGCAAGGCGGCAAAATAAAAGGTCTACACAAGTTTATCTTTGCTGAAATTCTAATCTCATAAATGATAACCTACATATTCTGATATATGGATGCTCATTTTATTTTAGTAGTTGTTGTAAAGGAGATTGTGGGGAGTACTCCAGGAGATTCTGCAAGGGAGACGGATTCATGGGCGCATCCAACCCTGAACAACAACAGCGTGCAAGCGCTGTTTCAGGCAGCAATGTTCAGGGAAGTTCAGAAGAACGCCAATCTCTTAGGGCTATTTTTTTTTTCAGTTTTATCATGCATAACTTTAGCATAAGAGGAGAGAGGAAAGTCAAATTCAGACAAGTTGAATCAATTTGGAAAGGCTTATGCATCATATGAATACTATAACTATATACCAAGTATCATGCTGAAACCACAGTGACTACTAACAACAACTTAGTATTAAACCATTTTGTGCAACAACAACCCTTTAATGTTAGAATCAGTATAAGGGGTAAACACAAAATCACATCCATTCCCATAAACATTACATTTGTTAAGTGTTAGACAGAGGACTTGGTCAGCGTTGGGTTGCTCACGATCACATGCACGATCCACCCACGTTCTAGCTGCAAGCCATGCGGCACCCCTATATGTACTCCCTCCTGTACTCTGTACCTCAATGAGAAAAGCATTCTATCAGTTTTACATGGTATCAGACAACTCCTTCGATCCACTCTTCCCATGACGCACAGGGGGTCAACCCCCCAATCCCACCACCTCCGGCGACCACCAAACTGCTCCCCTCCCCGGCGGCCAGCCACCTCTCCCTCCTCCTCTCCCCGGCAGCCAGCCACCCCTGCCCCTCACCGGCGGCCAGCTTCCTCCGCCTCTCCTCTCCTTTAGTGACACCATTACAGACATCACCCCTTTCATCCCCATTGTCCTAGACCACCATAGCCATAACTACTATCACTGGCGTCACCTATTTGAGATCCACCTCGGCCGCTGCTCCCTCCTTCACCACATCTCCGGCGATGACCCGCCGGCCCCTCATGACCCACGCTGGCAAAAGGACGATCTCGCCATCATCCAATGGCTCTACACCCGCATCTTCACGGAGCTCTTCAACCTCGTCGTCACCGACGGTGCAACTGCTCGCGACGTTTGGCTCGAGCTTCGCTGGCTGTTCCAAGACAACCGCGATGCCCGCGTCTCTGCCCTCAACACGGATTTACGCACCATCACGTAGGGCGATCGTCCTGTCGGCGTGTTCTATCAGCGCATCAAGGCCATCGGTGACGAGCTGTGCGAACTTGGCAAAGTTGTCGCCGATCGCTCTCTCCTTCACACGTTGATGGGCGGCCTCGACGACCGCTTCGCCCAGCAAGCGACGCTCATCCCCCTCCTCTGCCCTCTGCCAACACTGGCGGAGGCCCGCTCGACGCCGCGGATGGAGGAGCACAACCAGCAGCGCAAGGCCAACACTCCGCACCTCTTCCACACGACGGCGCGTCCCGCTACGGCTCCAACGGCTCCACCCGCGGCGCCGCCTCTGGCTCAGCCGCCGTCGGGCTGGCGTCCTAGCCCGAACTACAAGGGCAAGAATCCGGTGTACCGGCCGCCCAAGCACGGCGGCGCATCTTCTTCTTCCGCTCCGGCGCCAGGTGCTCCCCCATCGGCTCCCACTCCACCGGTGGCGCCCTCCACCCCGGATACATCTGCATGGAGCCCTTCACATGATCCCTGGACGGGCTTGGTGCAGGCCTGGCTGATGCCCTGGTCGGCACCCTCCCCATACGGCACCCCGCCGGCCTACAGTGGTGCATGGGCGCCCGACCTTCGCCCTGCCGTCGGCGCGCCTGGCCTCCTCGGCTCACGCCCGCCTCCGGCGGCTTACGCTGCATATGCGCCTCTGTACCACGCCGCCGCTGCTCCAACGGCCTACTCCATGTACCCATACAGCGCTCCACCTCCTGGCTGGGATCACGCGACATCGTCCTCTGCATCAACTTCTGCTTCGCCGTCGCAGTCTGCTGCCCCAACCACGACTGCCACCACTCCGGCTTGGGATCAGGCCGCTATTGGAAATATGCCCTAGAGGCAATAATAAAAGGATTATTATTATATTTCCTTGTTCGTGATAATTGTCTTTATTCATGCTATAATTGTATTATCCGGAAATCGTAATACACGTGTGAATACATAGACCATAATATGTCCCTAGTGAGCCTATAGTTGACTAGCTCGTTGATCAACAGATAGTCATGGTTTCCTGACTATGGACATTAGATGTCGCTGATAACGGGATCACATCATTAGGAAAATGATGTGATGGACAAGACACAATCCTAAGCATAGCACAAGATCGTGTAGTTCGTTTGCTAGAGCTTTTCCAATGTCAAGTATCTTTTCCTTAGACCATGAGATCGTGTAACTCCCGGATACCGTAGGAGTGCTTTGGGTGTACCAAACGTCACAACATAACTGGGTGACTATAAAGGTGTACTACAGGTATCTCCGAAAGTGTCTGTTGGGTTGACACGGATCGAGACTGGGATTTGTCACTCCGTATGACGGAGAGGTATCTCTGGGCCCACTCGGTAATGCATCATCATAATGAGCTCAAAGTGACCAAGTGTCTGGTCACGGGATCATGCATTACGGTACGAGTAAAGTGACTTGCCGGTAACGAGACTGGACGAGGTATTGGGATACCGATGATCGAGTCTCGGGCAAGTAACGTACCGATTGGCAAAGGGAATTGTATACGGGGTTGATTGAATCCTCGACATCGTGGTTCATCCGATGAGATCATCGAGGAGCATGTGGGAGCCAAAATGGGTATCCAGATCCCGCTGTTGGTTATTGACCGGAGAGCCGTCTCGGTCATGTCTACTTGTCTCCCGAACCAGTAGGGTCTACACACTTAAGGTTCGGTGACGCTACGGTTGTATGAATATGAGTATGCAGCAAACCGAAAGTTGTTCGGAGTCCCGGATGAGATCCCGGACGTCACGAGGAGTTCCGGAATGGTCCGGAGGTAAAGAATTATATATAGGAAGTGCTGTTTCGGCCATTGGGAGAGTTTCGGGGGTCACCAGTATTGTACCGGGACCACTGGAAGGGTCCCGGGGGTCCACCGGGTGGGGCCACCTATCCCGGAGGTCCCCATGGGCTGAAGTGGGAGGGGAACCAGCCCCTGGTGGGCTGGTGCGCCCCCTGGGCCCCCCTCTGCGCCTAGGGTTGGGAACCCTAGGGGAGGGGGCGCCTCCACTTGCCTTGGGGGGCACTCCACCCCCCTTGGCCGCCGACCCCTAGAGATCCCATCTCTAGGGCCGACGCCCCCCCTAGGGGCCTATATAAAGGAGGGGGGAGGGAGGGCAGCCGCACCCTGAAGTCTTGGCGCCTCCCTCTCCCCTGCTACACCTCTCCCTCTCGCAGAAGCTCGGCGAAGCTCTGCCGGAACTCTGCTGCATCCACCACCACGCCGTCGTGTTGCTGGATCTTCATAAACCTCTCCTTCCCCCTTGCTGGATCAAGAAGGAGGAGACGTCATCCGCTCCGTACGTGTGTTGAACGCGAAGGTGCTGTCCGTTCGGCACTTGGTCATCGGTGATTTGGATCACGACGAGTACGACTCCCTCAACCCCGTTCTCTTGAACGCTTCCGCTCGCGATCTACAAAGGTATGTAGATGCACTCCTATCACTCGTTGCTTAGATGAACTCATAGATGGATCTTGGTGAAACCGTAGGAAATTTTTTATTTTCTGCAACGTTCCC
Organism: Triticum dicoccoides; assembly: GCF_002162155.2. Classification (NCBI taxonomy): domain Eukaryota; kingdom Viridiplantae; phylum Streptophyta; class Magnoliopsida; order Poales; family Poaceae; genus Triticum; species Triticum dicoccoides. Next base: position 142,593,966 of record NC_041391.1, read on the forward strand.
CAACAGTGGCATCATGAGCTAGGTCTATGCGTAGTTCTCTATTGCACGAGTAGAACACAGATTTGTTGTGGGCGTAGATGTTGTCAACTTTCTTGCCGCTACTAGTCTTATTTTGCTTCAGCGGTATTGTGGGATGAAGCGGCCCGGACTGACCTTACACGTACGCTTACGTGAGACAGGTTCCACCGACTGACATGCACTAGTTGCATAAGGTGGCTAGCGGGTGTCTGTCTCTCCCACTTTAGTTGGAGCGGATTCGATGAAAAGGGTCCTTATGAAGGGTAAATAGAAGTTGACAAATCACGTTGTGGCTTTTTCTTAGGTAAGAAAACGTTCTTGCTAGAACCCTATTGCAGCCACGTAAAAGATGCAACAACAATTAGAGGACGTCTAACTTGTTTTTGCAGCAATTGCCTTGTGATGTGATATGGCCAAAAGTTGTGATGAATGATGAATGATATATTGTGATGTATGAGATCATGTTCTTGTAATAGGAATCACGACTTGCATGTCGATGAGTATGACAACCGGCAGGAGCCATAGGAGTTGTCTTTATTTTTTGTATGACCTGCGTGTCATTGAAGAACGCCATGTAAATTACTTTACTTTATTGCTAAACGTTAGCCATATAAGTAGAAGTAATCGTTGGCGTGACAACTTCATGAAGACACGATGATGGAGATCATGATGATGGAGATCATGGTGTCATGCCGGTGACGGAGATGATCATGGAGCCCCGAAGATGAAGATCAAAGGAGCTATATGATATTGGCCATATCATGTCACTACTATATAATTGCATGTGATGTTTATTATGTTTATGCATCTTGTTTACTTAGAACGATGGTAGTAAATAACATGATCCCTTATAATAATTTCAAGAAAGTGTTCCCCCTAACTGTGCGCCGTTGCTAAAGTTCGTCGTTTCGAAGCACCACGTGATGATCGGGTGTGATAGATTCTTACGTTCACATACAACGGGTGTAAGACAGTTTTACACATGCAAAAACACTTAGGGTTAACTTGACGAGCCTAGCATGTACAGACATGGCCTCGGAACACAGAGACCGAAAGGTCGAACATGAGTCGTATGGAAGATACGATCAACATGGAGATGTTCACCGATGGTGACTAGTCCGTCTCACGTGATGATCGGACACGGCCTAGTCGACTCAGATCGTGTAACACTTAAATGACTAGAGGGATGTCTAATCTGAGTGGGAGTTCATTAAATAATTTGATTAGATGAACTTAATTATCATGAACTTAGTCTAAAACCTTTGCAAATATGTCTTGTAGATCAAATGGCCAACGCTCATGTCAACATGAACTTCAACGCGTTCCTAGAGAAAACCAAGCTGAAAGATGATGACAGCAACTATACGGACTGGGTCCGAAACCTGAGGATCATTCTCATAGCTGCCAAGAAAGCATATGTCCTAGAAGGACCGCTAGGTGAAGCACCCATCCCAGAGAACCAAGACGTTATGAACGCTTGGCAGTCACGTGCTGATGATTACTCCCTTGTTCAGTGTGGCATGCTTTACAGCTTAGAACCGGGGCTCCAAAAGCATTTTGAGCAATACGGAGCATATGAGATGTTCGAGGAGCTGAAAATGGTTTTTCAAGCTCATGCCCGGGTCGAGAGATATGAAGTGTCCGACAAGTTCTATAGTTGTAAGATGGAGGAAAACAGTTCTGTCAGTGAGCACATACTCAAAATGTCTGGGTTGCACAACCGCCTGTCCCCGCTGGACATTAACCTCCCGGACGAGGCGGTCATTGACAGAATCCTTCAGTCGCTCCCATCGAGCTACAAGAGCTTTGTGATGAACTACAATATGCAGGGGATGGTGAAAACTATTCCTGAAGTATTTTCAATGCTGAAGTCAGCAGAGGTAGAAATCAAGAAAGAACATCAAGTGTTGATGGTCAACAAAACCACCAAGTTCAAGAAGGGCAAGGGCAAGAAAAACTTCAAGAAGGACGACAAGGATGTTGCCGCGCCCGGTAAGCCAGTTGCCGGGAAGAAGTCAAAGAATGGACCCAAGCCTGCGACTGAGTGCTTTTGTTGCAAAGGGAAGGGTCACTGGAAGCGGAACTGCCCCAAATACTTAGCGGACAAGAAGGCCGGCAACACTAAAGGTATATTTGATATACATGTAATTGATTTGTACCTTACCAGTACTCGTAGTAACTCCTGGGTATTTGATACCAGTGCCGTTGCTCATATTTGTAACTCACAGCAGGAGCTGCGGAATAAGCGGAGACTGGCGAAGGACGAGGTGACGATGCGCGTCGGGAATGGTTCCAAGGTCGATGTGATCGCCGTCGGCACACTACCTCTACATTTACCTACGGGATTAGTTTTAAACCTCAATAATTGTTATTTAGTGCCAAGTTTGAGCATGAACATTGTATCTGGATCTTGTTTGATACGAGATGGCTACTCATTTAAATCCGAGAATAATGATTGTTCTATTTATATGAGAGATATGTTTTATGGTCATGCCCCGATGGTCAATGGTTTATTCTTAATGAATCTCGAACGTAATGTTACACATATTCATAGTGTGAATACCAAAAGATGTAAAGTTGATAACGATAGTCCCACATACTTGTGGCACTGCCGCCTTGGTCACATTGGTGTCAAGCGCATGAAGAAGCTCCATGCTGATGGACACTTAGAGTCTCTCGATTATGAATCATTTGACACATGCGAACCATGCCTCATGGGCAAAATGACCAAGACTCCGTTCTCCGGAACAATGGAGCGAGCAGCCAACTTATTGGAAATCATACATACCGATGTGTGCGGTCCAATGAGCGCTGAGGCTCGCAGAGGATATCGTTATATTCTCACTCTCACTGATGACTTGAGTAGATATGGGTATGTCTACTTGATGAAACACAAGTCTGAGACCTTTGAAATGTTCAAGGAATTTCAGAATGAGGTGGAGAATCAACGTGACCGAAAGATAAAGTTCCTACGATCAGATCATGGAGGAGAATATTTAAGTCACGAATTTGGTACACACTTAAGGAAATGTGGAATCGTTTCACAACTCACGCCGCCTGGAACACCTCAGTGTAACGGTGTGTCCGAACGTCGTAATCGCACTCTATTGGATATGGTGCGGTCTATGATGTCTCTTATCGATTTACCGCTATCATTTTGGGGATACGCTCTAGAGACAGCTACATTCACTTTAAATAGGGCTCCGTCTAAATCCGTTGAGACGACACCATATGAATTATGGTTTGGGAAGAAACCTAAGCTGTCGTTTCTAAAAGTTTGGGGATGCGATGCTTATGTCAAGAAACTTCAACCTGAAAAGCTCGAACCAAGTCGGAAAAATGCGTCTTCATAGGATACCCTAAGGAAACCATTGGGTATACTTTCTACTTAAGATCTGAGGGCAAGATCTTTGTTGCCAAGAACGGATCCTTTCTGGAAAAAGAGTTTCTCTCGAAAGAAGTAAGTGGGAGGAAAGTAGAACTCGATGAAGTACTACCTCTTGAACCAGAAAGTAGTGCAGCTCAAGAAAATGTTCCTGTGGTGCCTACACCAACTGGAGAGGAAATTAATGATGATGATCAAGGTACTTCAGATCATGTTGCTACTGAACTTCATAGGTCCACAAGGACACGTTCCACACCAGAGTGGTATGGCAACCCTGTCCTGGAAATCATGTTGTTAGACAACGGTGAACCTTCAAACTATGAAGAAGCGATGGCGGGCCCAGATTCCAACAAATGGCTTGAAGCCATGCAATCCGAGATAGAATCCATGTATGAAAACAAAGTATGGACTTTGACAGACTTGCTCGATGATCGGCGAGCGATAGAAAACAAATGGATCTTTAAGAAGAAGATGGACGCGGATGGTAATATTACCATCTATAAAGCTCGACTTGTCGCTAAGGGTTATCGGCAAGTTCAAGGGGTTGACTATGATGAGACTTTCTCTCCCATAGCGAAGCTGAAGTCCGTCCGAATCATGTTAGCAATTGCCGCATACTATGATTATGAGATATGGAAGATGGACGTCAAAACGGCATTCCTTAACGGACATCTTAAGGAAGAACTGTATATGATGCAGCCGGAGGGTTTTGTCGATCCTAAGAATGCTAACAAAGTATGCAAGCTCCAGCGATCCATTTATGGGCTGGTGCAAGCATCTCGGAGTTGGAACATTCGCTTTGATGAGATGATCAAAGCGTTTGGGTTTATGCATACTTATGGAGAAGCCTGTGTTTACAAAAAAGTGAGTGGAAGCTCTGTAGCATTTCTCATATTATATGTAGATGACATACTCTTGATGGGAAATGATATAGAACTTTTGGACAGCATTAAGGCCTACTTGAATAAGTGTTTTTCAATGAAGGACCTTGGAGAAGCTGCTTACATATTAGGCATCAAGATCTATAGGGATAGATCGAAACGCCTCATAGGTCTTTCACAAAGCACATACCTTGATAAGATTTTGAAGAAGTTCAAAATGGATCAGTCCAAGAAAGGGTTCTTGCCTGTATTGTAAGGTGTGAGATTAAGCTCGGCTCAATGCCCGACCACGGCAAAAGATAAAGAAGAGATGAGTGTCATCCCCTATGCTGCCATAGGATCTATTATGTATGCCATGCTGTGTACCAGACCTGATGTAAACCTTGCCGTAAGTTTGGTAGGAAGGTACCAAAGTAATCCCGGTAAGGAACACTGGACAGCGGTCAAGAATATCCTGAAGTACCTGAAAATGACAAAGGACATGTTTCTCATTTATGGAGGTGACGAAGAGCTCATTGTAAAGGGTACGTCGACGCTAGCTTCGACACAGATCTGGATGACTCTAAGTCACAAACCGGATACGTGTATATGTGTTGGGTAACGTAGCAGAAATTCAAAAATTTTCCTACGTATCACCAAGATCTATCTATGGAGAGACCAGCAACGAGTAGAAAGGAGAGTGCATCTACATACCCTTGTAGATCGCTAAGCGGAAGCGTTCAAGTGAACGGGGTTGATGGAGTCGTACTCGTCGTGATTCAAATCACCGATGATCCTAGTGCCGAACGGACGGCACCTCCGCGTTCAACACACGTACAGCTCGACGATGTCTCCCACGCCTTGATCCAGCAAGGAGAGAGGGAGAGGTTGAGGAAGACTCCATCCAGCAGCAGCACAACGGCATGGTGGTGATGGAGGAGCGTGGCAATCCTGCAGGGCTTCGCCAAGCACCTACGGGAGAGGAGGAGGTGTCACGGGAGGGAGGGAGGCGCCAAGGGCTCAGGTATGGATGCCCTCCCTCCCCTCCACTATATATAGGGGCAGGGGAGAGGGGGGAGGCGCAGCCTTGCCCCTTCCTCCAAGAAAGGGGTGCGGCCAAGAGGGGGGGAGGAGTCCATCCTCCCCAAGGCACCTCGGAGGTGCCTTCCCCCTTGAGGACTCTCCCCTTTTTCCTATATCTTGGCACATGGGCCTCTAGGGGCTGGTGCCCTTGGCCCATGTAGGCCAAGGCGCACCCCCTACAGCCCATGTGGCCCCCCGGGGCAGGTGGCCCCACCCGGTGGGCCCCCGGGACCCTTCCGGTGGTCCCGGTACAATACCGATGACCCCGAAACTTGTCCCGATGGCCGAAACAGGACTTCCTATATATAAATCTTTACCTCCGGACCATTCCGGAACTCCTCGTGACGTCCGGGATCTCATCCGGGACTCCGAACAACATTCGGTAACCACATACAAGCTTCCTTTATAACCCTAGCATCATCGAACCTTAAGTGTGTAGACCCTACGGGTTCGGGAGACATGCAGACATGACCGAGATGTTATCCGGTCAATAACCAACAGCGGGATCTGGATACCCATGTTGGCTCCCACATGTTCCACGATGATCTCATCGGATGAACCACGATGTCAAGGACTCAATCGATCCCGTATACAATTCCCTTTGTCTAGCGGTATGGTACTTGCCCGAGATTCGATCGTCGGTATACCGATACCTTGTTCAATCTCGTTACCGGCAAGTCTCTTTACTCGTTCCATAACACATCATCCCGTGATCAACCCCTTGGTCACATTGTGCACATTATGATGATGTCCTACCGAGTGGGCCCAGAGATACCTCTCCGTTTACACGGAGTGACAAAATCCCAATCTCGATTCGTGCCAACCCAACAGACACTTTCAGAGATACCCGTAGTGTACCTTTATAGCCACCCAGTTACGTTGTGACGTTTGGCTCACCCAAAGCACTCCTACGGTATCCGGGAGTTGCACAATCTCATGGTCTAAGGAAATGATACTTGACATTAGAAAAGCTTTAGCATACGAACTACATGATCTTGTGCTAGGCTTAGGATTGGGTCTTGTCCATCACATCATTCTCCTAATGATGTGATCCCGTTATCAACGACATCCAATGTCCATGGTCAGGAAACCGTAACCATCTATTGATTAACGAGCTAGTCAACTAGAGGCTTACTAGGGACATGGTGTTGTCTATGTATCCACACATGTATCTGAGTTTCCTATAAATACAATTCTAGCATGGATAATAAACGATTATCATGAACAAGGAAATATAATAATAATCAATTTATTATTGCCTCTAGGGCATATTTCCAACAGTCTCCCACTTGCACTAGAGTCAATAATCTAGTTCACATCGATATGTGATTAACACTCAAGGTCACATCCCCATGTGACTAACACCCAAAGAGTTTACTAGAGTCAATAATCTAGTTCACATTTACCATGTGATTAACACTCGATGAGTTCTGGGTTTGATCATGTTATGCTTGTGAGAGAGGTTATAGTCAACGGGTCTGAACCTTTCAGATCCGTGTGTGCTTTACAAATCTCTATGTCATCTCCTAGATGCAGCTACCACGTTCTATTTGGAGCTATTCCAAATAACTGTTCTACTTGGAGCTATTCTAAATTGTTGCTCCATTATACGTATCCGGTATCTCTACTCAGAGCTATCTGGATAGGTGTTAAGCTTGCATCGACGTAACCCTTTACGACGAACTCTTTTACCACCTCCATAATTGAGAAAATTCCTTAGTCCACTAGTTACTAAGGATAACTTTGACCGCTGTCCTGTGATCCATTCTTGGATCACTCTTGTACCCCTTGACTGACTCATGGTAAAGCACACTTCAGGTGCGGTACACAGCATAGCATACTGTAGAGCCTATGTCTTAAGCATAGGGGACGACCTTCGTTCCTTTCTCTCTATTCTACCATGGTCGAGCTTTAAGTCTTAACTTCATACCTTAAAACTCAGGCAAGAACTCCTTCTTTGACTGATCCATCTTGAACACCTTCAAGATCACGTCAAGGCATGTGCTCATTTGAAAGTACTATTAAGCGTTTTGATCTATCCTTATAGATCTTGATGCTCAATGTTCAAGTAGCTTAATCCAGGTTTTCCATTGAAAACACTTTCCAAATAACCCTATATGCTTTCCAGAAATTCTACGTCATTTCTGATCATTAATATGTCAACAACATATACTCATCAGAAATTCTATAGTGCTCCCACTCACTTCTTTGGAAATACAAGTTTCTCATAAACTTTGTATACACCCAAAATCTTTGATCATCATCAAAGCATACATTCCAACTCCGAGATGCTCACTCCAGTCCTCAGAAGGATTGCTGGAGCTTTGCATACTTATTAACATATTTCAGGATAGACAAAACCTTCCGGTTGTATCACATACAACCTTTCCTCAAGAATCGTCGAGGAAACAATGTTTTGACATCCTATCTGCAAGATTTCATAAATAATGCAGTAATTGCTAATATAATTCCAACAGACTCTTAGCATCGCTACGAGTGAGAAAGTCTCATCGTAGTCAACTCCTTGAACTTGTCGAAAAACATCTTAACGACAAGTCGAGCTTTCTCAATGGTGACACTTACCATCATTGTCTGTCTTCCTTTCAAAATCCATATGTACCTAACAGCCTTACGACCATCAAGTAGTTCTTCCAAAGTCTACACTTTGTTTTCATACATGGATCCTCTCTCGGGTTTTATGGCCTTGAGCCATTTATCGGAATTTGGGCCCACCATCGCTTCTCCATAGCTCGTAGGTTCATTGTTGTCTAGCAACATGACCTTCAAGACAGGATCACGTACCACTCTGAAGTAGTACGCATCCTTGTCATCCCACGAGGTTTGGTAGTGACTTGATCTGAAGTTTCATGATCACTATCATAAGCTTCCACTTCAATTGGTGTAGGTGCCACAGGAACAACTTCTTGTGCCCTGCCACACACTAGTTGAAGAGACGGTTCAATAACCTCATCAAGTCTCCACCATCCTCCCACTCAATTCTTTCGAGAGAAACCTTTCCTCGAAAAAGGACCCGATTCAAGAAACAATCCCTATTGCTTTCGGATCTGAATTAGGAGGTATACCCAACTGTTTTTGGGTGTCCTATGAAGATGCATTTTATCCGCTTTGGGTTCGAGCTTATCAACCTGAAACTTTTTCACATAAGCGTCGCAGCCCCAAACTTTCAAGAAATGGCAACTTAGGTTTCTCCAAACCATAGTTCATACGGTGTCGTCTCAACGAAATTATGTGGTGCCCTATTTAAAGTGAATGTGGTTGTCTCTAATGCCTAACCCATGAATGACAGTGGTAATTCGATAAGAGACATCATGGTATGCATCATATCCAATAGGGTGCAGTTATGATGTTCGGACACACCATCACACTATGGTGTTCCAGGCTGTATTAGTTGTGAAACAATTTCCACAATGTCTTAATTCTGTGCCAAACTCGTAATTCAGATATTCATCTCTATGATCATATCATAGATATTTTATCCTCTTGTCACGACGATCTTTCAACTTCACCCTGAAATTACTTGAACCTTTCAATAATTCAGACTCATGATTTATCAAGTAAATGTACTCAACATCCACTCAAATTATCTGTGAAGTAAGAACATAACAATATCCACTACATGCCTCAGCACTCATTGGACTGCACACATCAAAATGTATTACTTCCAGCAAGTTGCTTTCTAGTTCCATTTTACTGAAAACAAGGCTTTCAGTCATCTTGCCCGTGTGGTATGATTTGCATGTCCCAAGTGATTCAAAATCAAGTGAGTCAAAACGGTCCATTTGCATGGAGTTTCTTCATGCATATACACCAATAGACATGGTTCGCATGTCTCAAACTTTTCAAAAACGAGTGAGCCCAAAGATCCATCAATATGGAGCTTCTTCATGCGTTTTATACCGATATGACTTACGTGGCAGTGCCACAAGTAGGTGGTACTATCATTACTATCTTTTGGCATGAACATGTGTATCACTATGATCGAGATTTAATAAACCATTAATTTTAGGTGTAAGACCATTGAAGGTATTATTCAAATAAACAGAGTAACCATTATTCTCCTTAAATGAATAACCGTATTGCGATAGACGTAATCCAATCATGTCTATGCTCAACGCAAACACCAAATAACAATTATTTAGGTTTAACACCAATCTCTTTGGTAGAGGGAGCGTGCGATGCTTGATCATATCAAGCTTGGAAAAACTTCCAACACATATCGTCAGCTCACCTTTAGCTAGTCTCCGTTTATTCCGCAGCCTTTTGTTTCGAGTTACTAACACTTAGCAACCGAACCGGTATCTAATACCCTGGTGCTACTAGGAGTACTAGCAAAGTACACATTAACACAATGTATATGCAATATACTTCTATCCACCTTGCCAGCCTTCTTATCTACCAAGTATCTAGGGTAATTCTGCTCTAGTGGTTGTTCCCCTTATTACAGAAGCACTTAGTCTCGGGTTTGGGTTTTACCTTGGGTTTCTTCACTAGAGCAGCAGCTGATTTTCCGTTTCATGAAGTATCCCTTCTTGCCCTTGCCCTTCTTGAAACTAGTGGTTTCACCAACCATCAACAATTGATGCTCCTTCTTGATTTCTACTTTCGCGGTGTCAAACATCGCGAATACCTCAAGGATCATCATATCTATCCCTGATATGTTATAGTTCATCACGAAGCTCTAACAGCTTGGTGGCAATGACTTTGGAGAACCATCACTGTCTTATCTGGAAGATCAACTCCCACTCGATTCAAATGATTGTTGTACTCAGACAATCTGAGCACAAGCTCAACAATTGAGCTTTTCTCCTTAGTTTGCAGGTTAAGAAAGTCATCGGAGGTCTTATACCTCTTGACATGGGCACGAGCCTGAAATCCCAATTTCGGTCCTCAAAACATCTCATATGTTTCGCGATGTTTCAAAAAACGTCTTTGGTGCCTCAACTCTAAACCGTTTAACTGAACTATCACGTAGTTATCAAAACGTGTATGTCAGATGTTCGCAACAACCACAGACAACGTTCGAGGTTCAGCACACTGAGCGGTGCATTAAGGACATAAGCATTCTATGAAGCAATGAGGACAATCCTCAGTTTACGGACCTAGTCCGCATAATTGCTACTATCAACTTTCAACTAATTTTTCTCTAGGAACATATCTAAACAGTAGAACTATAGCGTGAGCTACGACATAATTTGCAAAAACCTTTTGACTATGTTCAGGATAATTAAGTTCATCTTATGAACTCCCACTCAGATAGACATCCCTCTAGTCATCTAAGTGATTACATGATCCGAGTCAAACTAGGCCGTGTCCGATCATCACGTGAGACGGACTAGTCATCATCGGTGAACATCTTCATGTTAATCGTATCTTCTATACGACTCATGTTCGACCTTTCGGTCTCCGTGTTCCGAGGCCATGTGTGTACATGCTAGGCTCGTCAAGTTAACCCTAAGTGTTTCGCGTGTGTAAATCTGTCTTACACCCGTTGTATGTGAACGTTAGAATCTAACACCCGATCATCACGTGGTGCTTCGAAACACGAACTGTCGCAACGGTGCACAGTTAAGGGAGAACACTTCTTGAAATTGTTGTAAGGGATCATCTTATTTACTACCGTCGTTCTAAGCAAATAAGATGTATAAACATGATAAACATCACATGCAATCAAATAGTGACATGATATGGCCATCATCACTTTGCTCCTTTTGATCTCCATCTTCGGGGCTCCATGATCATCATCGTCACCGGCATGACACCATGATCTCCATCATCGTGTCTTCATGAAGTTGCCTCGCCAACTATTACTTCTACTACTATGGCTAACGGTTAGCAATAAAGTAAAGTAATTACATGACGTTTAAGTTGACACGCAGGTCACAAATAAATTAAGACAACTCCTATGGCTCCTGCCGGTTGTCATACTCATCGACATGCAAGTCGTGATTCCTATTACAAGAACATGATCAATCTCATACATCACATATATCATTCATCACATCCTTTTTGGCCATATCACATCACATAGCATACCCTGCAAAAACAAGTTAGACGTCCTCTAATTGTTGTTTGGATGTTTTACGTGGCTTCTATGGGTTTCTAGCAAGAACGTTTCTTACCTACGCATGAACCACAACGTGATATGCCAATTGCTATTTACCCTTCATAAGGACCCTTTTCATCGAATCCGATCCGACTAAAGTGGGAGAGACAGACACCCACCAGCCACCTTATGCAACTAGTGCATGTTTGTCGGTGGAACCGGTCTCACGTAAGCGTACGTGTAAGGTTGGTCCGGGCCGCTTCATCCCACGATGCCGCCGAATCAAGATAAGACTAGTAACGGCAAGCATATTGAACAATATCGACGCCCACAACTACTTTGTGTTCTACTCGTGCAAAGAATCTACGCAATAGACCTAGCTCATGATGCCACTGTTGGGGAACGTAGCAGAAATTCAAAAATTTTCCTACGTATCACCAAGATCTATCTATGGAGAGACCAGCAACGAGTAGAAAGGAGAGTGCATCTACATACCCTTGTAGATCGCTAAGCGGAAGCGTTCAAGTGAACGGGGTTGATGGAGTCGTACTCGTCGTGATTCAAATCACCGATGATCCTAGTGCCGAACGGACGGCACCTCCGCTTTCAACACACGTACAGCTCGACGATGTCTCCCACGCCTTGATCCAGCAAGGAGAGAGGGAGAGGTTGAGGAAGACTCCATCCAACAGCAGCACAACGGCATGGTGGTGATGGAGGAGCGTGGCAATCCTGCAGGGCTTCGCCAAGCACCTACGGGAGAGGAGGAGGTGTCACGGGAGGGAGGGAGGCGCCAAGGGCTCAGGTATGGATGCCCTCCCTCCCCTCCACTATATATAGGGGCAGGGGAGAGGGGGGAGGCGCAGCCTTGCCCCTTCCTCCAAGAAAGGGGTGCGGCCAAGAGGGGGGGAGGAGTCCATCCTCCCCAAGGCACCTCGGAGGTGCCTTCCCCCTTGAGGACTCTCCCCTTTTTCCTATATCTTGGCGCATGGGCCTCTAGGGGCTGGTGCCCTTGGCCCATGTAGGCCAAGGCGCACCCCCTACAGCCCATGTGGCCCCCCGGGGCAGGTGGCCCCACCCGGTGGGCCCCCGGGACCCTTCCGGTGGTCCCGGTACAATACCGATGACCCCGAAACTTGTCCCGATGGCCGAAACAGGACTTCCTATATATAAATCTTTACCTCCGGACCATTCCGGAACTCCTCGTGACGTCCGGGATCTCATCCGGGACTCCGAACAACATTCGGTAACCACATACAAGCTTCCTTTATAACCCTAGCGTCATCGAACCTTAAGTGTGTAGACCCTACGGGTTCGGGAGACATGCAGACATGACCGAGATGTTCTCCGGTCAATAACCAATAGCGGGATCTGGATACCCATGTTGGCTCCCACATGTTCCACGATGATCTCATCAGATGAACCACGATGTCAAGGACTCAATCGATCCCGTATACAATTCCCTTTGTCTAGCGGTATGGTACTTGCCCGAGATTCGATCGTCGGTATACCGATACCTTGTTCAATCTCGTTACCGGCAAGTCTCTTTACTCGTTCCGTAACACATCATCCCGTGATCAACCCCTTGGTCACCTTGTGCACATTATGATGATGTCCTACCGAGTGGGCCCAGAGATACCTCTCCGTTTACACGGAGTGACAAAATCCCAATCTCGATTCGTGCCAACCCAACAGACACTTTCAGAGATACCCGTAGTGTACCTTTATAGCCACCCAGTTACGTTGTGACGTTTGGCACACCCAAAGCACTCCTACGGTATCCGGGAGTTGCACAATCTCATGGTCTAAGGAAATGATACTTGACATTAGAAAAGCTTTAGCATACGAACTACATGATCTTGTGCTAGGCTTAGGATTGGGTCTTGTCCATCACATCATTCTCCTAATGATGTGATCCCGTTATCAACGACATCCAATGTCCATGGTCAGGAAACCGTAACCATCTATTGATTAACGAGCTAGTCAACTAGAGGCTTACTAGGGACATGGTGTTGTCTATGTATCCACACATGTATCTGAGTTTCCTATCAATACAATTCTAGCATGGATAATAAACGATTATCATGAACAAGGAAATATAATAATAATCAATTTATTATTGCCTCTAGGGCATATTTCCAACAATATGTTGAATGGTGGAGCAGTAAGCTGGTGCAGCTGCAAGCAGAGCGTCATGACAGGATCTACATGTGAAGCGGAGTACATGGCAGCCTCGGAGGCAGCGCATGAAGCAATTTGGGTGAAGGAGTTCATCACCGACCTAGGAGTCATATCCAATGCGTCGGGGCCGATCAAACTCTTCTGTGACAACACTGGAGCTATTGCCCTTGCCAAGGAGCCCAGGTTTCACAAGAAGACCAGACACATCAAGCGTCGTTTCAACTCCATCCGCGAAAATGTTCAACATGGAGACATAGATATTTGCAAAGTACATACGGATCTGAATGTCGCAGATCCGTTGACTAAACCTCTTTCGCGAGCAAAACATGATCAACACCAGAACTCTATGGGTGTTCGATTCATCACAATGTAACCAGATTATTGACTCTAGTGCAAGTGGGAGACTGTTGGAAATATGCCCTAGAGGCAATAATAAAAGGATTATTATTATATTTCCTTGTTCGTGATAATTGTCTTTATTCATGCTATAATTGTATTATCCGGAAATTGTAATACACATGTGAATACATAGACCATAATATGTCCCTAGTGAGCCTCTAGTTGACTAGCTCGTTGATCAACGGATAGTCATGGTTTCCTGACTATGGACATTAGATGTCGCTGATAACGGGATCACATCATTGACCCAATCCTAAGCATAGCACAAGATCGTGTAGTTCGTTTGCTAGAGCTTTTCCAATGTCAAGTATCTTTTCCTTAGACCATGAGATCGTGTAACTCCCGGATACCGTAGGAGTGCTTTGGGTGTACCAAACGTCACAACATAACTGGGTGACTAGAAAGGTGCACTACAGGTATCTCCGAAAGTGTCTGTTGGGTTGACACGGATCGAGACTGGGATTTGTCACTCCGTATGACGGAGAGGTATCTCTGGGCCCACTCGGTAATGCATCATCATAATGAGCTCAAAGTGACCAAGTGTCTGGTCACGGGATCATGCATTACGGTACGAGTAAAGTGACTTGCCGGTAACGAGACTGAACGAGGTATTGGGATACCGACGATCGAGTCTCGGGCAAGTAACGTACCGATTGACAAAGGGAATTGTATACGGGGTTGATTGAATCCTCGACATCGTGGTTCATCCGATGAGATCATCGAGGAGCATGTGGGAGCCAACATGGGTATCCAGATCCCACTGTTGGTTATTGACCGGAGAGCCGTCTCGGTCATGTCTACGTGTCTCCCGAACCCGTAGGATCTACACACTTAAGGTTCGGTGACGCTAGGGTTGTATGAATATGAGTATGCAGCAAACCGAAAGTTGTTCGGAGTCCATGATGAGATCCCGGACGTCACGAGGAGTTCCGGAATGGTCCAGAGGTAAAGAATTATATATAGAAAGTGTTGTTTCGGCCATCGAGAGAGTTTCGAGGGTCACCTGTATTGTACCGGGACCACCGGAAGGGTCCCGGGGGTCCATCGGGTGGGGCCACCTATCCTGGAGGTCTTCATGGGCTGAAGTGGGAGGGGAACCAGCCCCTAGTGGGCTAGTGCGGCCCCCCGGGCCCCCCTCTGCGCCTAGGGTTGGGAACCTTAGGGGAGGGGGTGCCTCCACTTGCCTTGGGGGGCACTCTACCCCCCTTGGCCGCCGCCCCCCCTAGAGATCCCATCTCTAGGGCCGGCGCCCCTCCTGGGGGCCTATATAAAGGAGGGGGGAGGGAGGGCAGCCGCACCCTGAAGTCTTGGCGCCTCCCTCTCCCCTGCTACACCTCTCCCTCTCGCAGAAGCTCGGCGAAGCTCTGCCGGAACTCTGCTGCATCCACCACCACGCCGTCGTGCTGCTGGATCTTCATCAACCTCTCCTCCCCCCTTGCTGGATCAAGAAGGAGGAGACGTCATCCGCTCCGTACGTGTGTTGAACGCGGAGGTGCTGTCCGTTCGGCACTTGGTCATCGGTGATTTGGATCACGACGAGTACGACTCCCTCAACCCCGTTCTCTTGAACGCTTCCGCTCGCAATCTACAAAGGTATGTAGATGCACTCCTATCACTCGTTGCTTAGATGAACTCATAGATGGATCTTGGTGAAACCATAGGAATTTTTTTATTTTCTGCAACGTTCCCCAATAGCCGCCTTCATCGCTGCCATGAATTCGCTTACCACACAGGACGCAGGTAACGAATGGATTTTTGATTCCGGGGCTTCCTTGCATATGTCTGCATCTGCTAGTACACTGTCCTCTCTTCACCCCTCTGTTTTATTTCCTTCCATTACCTTAGGAGATGGTTCTTCCATTCCTGTCACATGCCTAGGCACCGCTGCTCTTTCTTCTTCCTGTTCTCCTCTTTTACTTCGTGACATTCTTGTTGCTCCTGCTCTTATCAAGAACCTCATTTATGTTCGTCGTTTCACCATCAATAATCAAGTTTCTGTTGAATTTGATCCTTTTGGGTTATCTATGAAGGACCTTCAAACCAAGACGGAGATCGCACAGTTCAATAGCTCTAGTGACTTGTACACAATCCATGGTGCATCCTCTCCCTCGACGCATGCGCTGCTCGCCTCCGTCACCTTGTGGCATCGCCGCCTCGGTCATCCTCACAGCGGCACGGCGACATTACTCCTTCAAGAATTTCAGCTCCCGCATGATCGTGACAGTCACGATACCTCTTTGTGTCATGCGTGTCAGATGGGCAAGCATGTTCGCCTGCCTTTTGGCACGTCTACTACCCGTAGCACTTTCCCTTTTGAGTTATTACATTGCGACTTGTGGACGTCGTCTACCCCTGGTGTCTCTGGATTTAAGTACTATCTTGTACTCCTAGATGATTACTCGCACTTTGTTTGGACCTTCCCTCTTCGTGCAAAATCTGATGTGCATGCTCTGTTCATCAACTTCTAGCGCTATGTCTCTACGCATTTCTCTCTTCCCATTTGTTTTTTGCAGTGTGACAACGGCCAGGAGTTTGACAACTCTCACAATCGTGCTTTCTTCCTTACTCATGGCATTCTTCTCTGATTCTCCTACCCCTACACCTCTCCCCAGAACGGCAAGGCCGAGCGCTCTCTTCGTACAAGCAACGACATCCTCCGCACTCTTCTTATTCAGTCTTCCATGCCATCCTCGTATTGGGTTGAAGCGTTGCGTCGCACTACTTTCCTTCTGAACATTCATCCTACCAAGTTGTGCCCTCGCTTCTCTCCCTACGTATCCCTCTTTCTAGCTCCCCCTGCCTATCACGATCTCAAAAACTTTGGCTGGCTCTGTTTTCCAAACATGGCCGCTACTTCTGCCAACAAACTATCCCCATGGTCTTTGCCCTGCGTTCTTCTCGGGTACTCTGACTCTCACAAAGGCTATCGCTGTCTTCATCTTCCCACCAGCCGCATTATTCTCTCGCGCCACGTCACTTTCGATGAAACACAATTTCCCTTCGCTCGCCACACCGAGCCAGATCAGTCCGCCCCAATTTCCGGTGCCCACGTACCTCCTCCACGCCTCTCCGTGATCGACGTGCATGGGATGCATGGTCCTGTTCACCCGGGCCCCGCTTCTCCACTACCCAACGCTCCAACCAATCCCGCCCCTCCTCTGCATGCCTCTCCACCAGCCCCCACCTCCCGTTCCGCACCTGACAAAAGCGTCGCTCCAGATCCCTCGGATCGCCCGCCCACCAACCCAGCTGCTCCTGGCCCCGTCTCTTCACCCGACGCCAGCATCCATGCAGATTCGCCCGGGCCCTCCACTACGCCACTCCGATCGCCTTCCTATACTCTGCATGCACCTCCCATGCAACCTCTTTCTCCTTCCCTCTCGCCATCTTCGTCTTCCGCTGCTACTCCAACCATGCCACCTACTCCCTTACGGCCACTACCCCGCACTGCCGTCCTAGTCCCGGCTCCTCAAAATGCCCACCACATGCGCACGCGTGGCAAGGCTAGTTTTCATCTTCCTACCGATCGTCTGAACCTCACCGCCATTTCCGAGCCTATCTCTCCCATCCCACGTTCCTACAAGGCTGCCCTTCTCGATCCACACTGGTTCCGTGCCATGAAAGACGATTATGACGCCCTCCTCCTTAACAACACCTGGTCCCTTGTTCTGTGTCCTTCCGACGCCAATGTTGTATCTGGCAAGTGGGATTTTCGCCATAAGTTCAGCTCTGACGGCACTCTCTCTCGCTACAAGGCTCGTTGGGTCTACCATGGCGATTCTCATCAGCCTGGGATAGACTATGACGAGACGTTCTCTCCTGTCGTCAAACCTAGTACCATCCGCGTTGTCTTGAGCTTAGCAGTCTCGTCTTCGTGGCCCATCCACCAGTTAGATGTGAAAAACACTTTCCTACACGGTTCTCTTTCCGAAACTGTCTACTGTCGCCAGCCTCTTGGTTTTGCTCACCCCACTCTTCCCGATCATGTTTGTCACCTTCAGAAGTCTCTCTACGGTCTCAAACAAGCGCCCCAAGCCTGGTTTCAGCGTTTCACCTCCTTCATCCAACGCCTCGGCTTCTCTCCCTCTCGCTCGGATTCCTCTTTATTCATTTTTCACTCATCGGAGCATGTTGCCTACCTTCTCCTTTACGTCGATGATATTGTTCTGGCTTCCTCTTCTGACTCCTTTCTCGCCCACATAATCTCTTCCTTACGCACAAAATTCTGTATGACGGATCTTGGTCCCCTTCACCACTTTCTTGGCATTGCCGTCTCTTGCTCCTCCTCGGGTCTCTTTCTATCTCAGCATCAATACGTTCTTGATCTTCTTTCCAAGGCCGGCATGACAGACTGTCTCTCCTCCAGAACACCCGCTGAAACGGGACCCAAACTCTCTTCTGATGGCGAGCAACTCTCCCTCTCGGACGCCACTCTCTTTCGCAGCCTCACCGGAGCGCTCCAATACCTCACCCTCACTCGCCCGAATATCACCTATGCTGTCCAGCAAGCCTGCTTGTACATGCATGATCCTCGTCTTCCGCACATGAGTCATATCAAACGTGTTTTATGCTACCTCAAAGGAACCCTTGACCACGGCCTTTCTATCACTTCTTCTTCGCCGACCACTCTCAGAGCGTACTCTGATGCAGACTGGGCAGGATGTCCGGACACTCATCGATCCACTTCGAGATACTGTGTGTACTTGGGTGATAACTTGATTTTATGGTCGTCGAAACGGCAGCTCACTGTTTCCAGGTCGTCTGCGGAAGCTGAATACCGCTTGGTCGCTCATACTATCACCGAAACAGTGTGGCTCCGTCAGCTTCTTCACGAGCTTCACCGCCCTCTTCATCGCGCGGTGATTGTCTACTGTGACAACATATCTACTGTGTACTTATCATGTAATCCTGTACAACATCGTCGCACTAAACATATAGAGATAGACATCCACTTTGTTAGGGAGAAAGTAGCATTAGGTGAGGTTCACGTTCTTCATGTTCCCACCAGCGCTCAATTTGCAGACATCTTCACCAAGGGCCTGCCGTCGACACCCTTCATCGACATTCGCTCCAGCCTCAACGTCGTTGAGCCCGCCGTTGACACTGCAGGGGGTGTTAGACAGAGGACTTGGTCAGTGTTGGGTTGCTCATGATCACATGCACGATCCACCCACGTTCTAGCTGCAAGCCATGCGGCACCCCTATATGTACTCCCTCCTGTAATCTGTACCTCAATGAGAAAAGCATTCTATCAGTTTTACATTAAGTGCAATATCTAAACAGATAGCAGCATATTCAAGAGAAATGAAATCAATTTCTTTTTTTTTCCCGCGCGCCAGCTTGAAGAGGGAGGGTGCAAGGTCACATGGTGCGGCCCCATCCAACCAATTTGACTTCCAGAAACTCGCAGTTTGCCCATTTCCAAGGTGAATGTTGGTGGAGGCATGAAAGAGCTGCATATCAGCTTCAGAGCAGGGGAGTTTCATTCCAAACCAGGGCCTAGGTTGGCATTGCCACGCGAACCAGGCCCACCGTAGCCGTAGAGCTCTGCTAAAAGACGAGAGGTTTTTGATGCCCAGTCCACCGTACTTTTTTGGTGAGCAAACCAGCTGCCAGTTGACTGCACAAGTCCCACCTTTGGCCTCCTCCTCACTGCCCTTCCAAAGAAAACTTCTCCTAAGCTTGTCGATCCTCTTGACTAGCCACTTGCTAGGAGCGAACAGGGTCAACAGGTAGGTGGTGATAGAGGTAAGGACTGAGTTGATCAACGTTAGCCTTCCCGCTTTGTTCAGGAGCTTGCCTTTCCATCTTGCGAGCTTCGTAGCTATCTTGTTAATCAGAATTTGGAGGTCGGTGTGCCTAAGGTTGTGTAGGCTAAGTGGTAGCCCGAGATATTTGCAAGGGAAAGAGTCAGTTGTTCCCTCGAACTCGGAGAGCACTTCATTAGTTGCCAGCTCATCACAACAGATAGGGAAAGCCGATGACTTGTTGAAGTTGGTGTAGAGTCCAGAGATTCTCCCAAAGGCTTCCAGGATTGCTTGTGAGGCCCTCATCTCAGACTTGCACGGGTTCAGAAATAGGGCAGCATCGTCCGCATAAAGGCTGACTCTGATGGAGGCCAAATTGTGCGCCATAGGCTTCAGGATCCCGGCTTCGGTTGCAGACGCGAAGATATGCTGTAGTGGCTCTATAGCAAGCAGGAACAAAAAAGGCGAGAGTGGGTCACCTTGTCGCAAGCCACATTGATGGTAGAAAGGCAGCCCCAGATCACCATTGAGGATTACTCTGGAGGAGGTTGAGCAGAGCACGATTGCAACCAAATCACGGCATCTCTGTCCGAAGCCCATGTGGCAGAGCACCTCAAGCAGATAGTCCCATCTGACGGAATCAAATGCCTTTGCAATATCCAGCTTCAGGAAGATTGCCCCTTTCTTGGCTCTATATAAACTCTGGGTGAGATTTTGAACATACAGAAAATTGTCTTGGATCGATCTTCCTTTGAGGAAGGCACTTTGGCTCATAGATATTAGATGCTGCATAGTTGGCGCCAGTCTATTGGCAAGGAGTTTTCCCAAGATCTTAGCAACACTGTGGGAAAGACTTATTGGGCGATAATCAGTAGCGCGTAGAGCATTTTCTTTCTTCGGGATTAGGACAATGAATGCAGAGTTCAACAGGTTCCAGTTTCTAGCATCAAGGGCAGAGAGCTGGTTAAGGGCATTCAGCAAATCCACCTTAATCATGTGCCAACATGTTTTGAAGAAAAGCCCAATGAAGCCGTCCGGGCCCGGTGCCTTCTCTGCTGCCATTTCTTTAATAGCTTTGCCCAGCTCATCTAAGTCAAATGGGTGATCAAGGTGTGTCAGGTCTGCAGATGGCAGATTAAGATTAGACCAGTTCATTCGCAGAGTGGCGCTTTTCGGTTGACCCAACAAGGAGATGAAGTTATTTTTTAGGACTGCTGCCTTGTCCTCATGATCAGAAGCAACATGGTCACCATGATGAAGGAAGGGGATATGATTCTTCCTTCTTCTGCTGTTGGCACGAAGGTGAAATAGCTTGGTGTTCACGTCGCCAACTCTGATCCAAACTAATCTTGATCGTTGCATCCATCTTATTTTTTGAATAGCAGCAATGGCAAGCAGCCTCCCCTTTAGCAACGCACGTAAGTCAAGCTCCTGTTGTGTTAGGGACCGGTTCTCCATCGCGAGGTCAAGCTGCAATATGACCTCGGAGGCAACTGCAGAACAAAATCTTCTCTCTTTGATCAGGTTTTTACTCCACTTTTTGAGGGCTTTGGCTGTTCTAGTAAGCTTGATGTGCAGCTTCCGAATGCAATCATTGGTATGCAGTTGCTTGGACCATGCCTGGGAGACAACCTCACTGAAGCCATCCTCATTTGGCCACCAAGCCTCGAACCGGAATCCAGAGAAGTGACGCGCTTGAATCTTCTTCATGATCAAAGGGCAATGGTCAGAGATGTCAGTGGATCCCGACGGTAGCTGGAAGTCAGGGTATCTTGATTCCCACTCCTCAGTGAACAACACTTTGTCTATCTTGGTTAGGGTAGAATTCAGCCTTTCATTTGACCAGGTGAAGCGGCGTCTGATCAGAGGCAACTCCTTTAAATGCAGATCATCAATGGCGGCACGAAAGGCACGGATCATACGAAGGTTGATATTGATGTTGCTCTTCTCGGATGCACGGCTAATAAGGTTAAAGTCTCCAAGTACAACCCATTCGGACGGAGCCAAGGCTTTGATGTGCCTGATCTCATTCAAGAAGTTGAGTTTGTCCTCGTCAGATTGTGGGCCGTAGACCCCTGTCAATAGCCAAGACGAGTTGCAGCAAAGGTCGGTGATCAACGCGGACACTGAGAAAGTCCCCTGTAACAACGGTTGCATATTTCTGTCAGTTCATTGGTTCGATTGCCAAGCCTGATGTTGACCTGATCTGGAGGCTCAAGATTGAAAGAAATGTGAGGTTTTTCCTCTGGACTTTGGCTCAAAACAGACTCCCAACCACTGACAGGCTGCGAGCCCATGGGAGCGATCATAACGCGACGTGTTCTCTCTGCCTCCAACTCCCTGAAACTGCACTCCACCTCTTCAACACATGCCTTTTTTCCAAGGATGTTTGGAACAAGCTATGCTTGGCACGACCCTTGTGCTACCCTTCCCTGCCTGCTAGCATTCAGTCCATCTCTCATTGGTGAAGTGTTTGCTCCCAGCGCAACAACGAGCAGGCCGTTGCTGCTGCTTATTTCGCTTGGCACATGTGGAATGTGAGGAACAGGAGGGTCTTCAACCCCAAGTCTACCTCAGCGGACGGTGTGGTTTCTTTGATAAAAGCTGACTTAGATTTCCTGAGAGTAGCGCTGTAATTTCCCCTTTTTTTGTACAGGCAGCGTTCTCTGGACGACTGCTCACTCTTATGTACATTCCTAATCTTCAATGAAAAGGCAGAGCACCTGCCGTTCGAGTCAAAAAAAAAGAAAACAATTTCTCTTCATAGTAACTTGTTGTAAAGCAATCTGGTCAGAGTCCTTTACCGGGACTAAAAAATAAGATCAATTTCATCACCTCACATTTCCTAGATTCATTACTCTAGTAATTCTTGCTTTGCTCCTAATTAACTGGCAGTACTCCCAATTTACATGTTCAGTATGCTTTTGGCTTTCAAACTCAAATGCTAGTCTTGGTGTTTTTTTAAATTAGCACAAAAGATGTAGCTTCAATCAAGAATACGTACATTACCTATCCACTTAATCCGCAACACAGTCCTACAACACTTGAGTTATTCCTTTTCTCAACATATGTTTACAAAAAACTTTTTTTGGGTTCATTTCCAGGTGCAGTCAAATTTACAATATAACTGTGAAGAAAGTACGACAAATGGTTGCGCAATAAGCATTTGTAACACGGCCTCCAATGCAAGTTTAAACATGTGGCTCACCGACCTCTGGACGGAACAAAGGAACAGTGTGCTTACAACACTACGGAGCTAGTTTGGGCTAAAATAATGCGGGTTGATCAAACATTGGTGAGGGTAGAAAAGCATGCATGACTAAAAGCTATTTTTGAAAAAGCCTGACCAGAAAAATAGAACCACTAGACTATCCGGGAAAGATTACTCTAGATTTACATAATTTTAGCAGGTGCTGACCTGCAGTTCTATGTCAGTATGCTTGTGCCAATTTATTATCCAGCTGACGTTCCAAAGATGATGTCCATGTCTGAAGAAATCCTGGAAATGATGTCCAAATACTGTGTCACAAGCACTCGATCCATTTACACTGGAAAGTGAAATAACTGAAGTATGTGCTCTTTCAACTTTAAAAAATCCATCATTTCAAAAAAGATAGGATGATAAGTCAATTGACAATCAGACAATGTTTAGAAGTTAGAACATGTTAAGAAAACATAAGTTTCAGATAACAACAAAGATTGATGAAACATCAGACTTTAGATTACAAGTATCAAGGGAGAAATTTACCTCAAACTTGTCTATTTCAATGTTGCGTCCAACCTCTTTCCATAAAGTTGCAGTCGAGCTTGAACCAGAGTACTTTGGGGTAAAAGAGAATTGAAAAGAAATGTCTTCTTAGAGGACAATAACTATACCAACAGTAACTTGGTAAAAGAAACTTAATCAAACTTCAACAGAAAGACTATTAATCTATACGTGAACTGCAGATGCCAATGTAAATGAACCTCTTTGAATAGTGATACTTCCACATGCAGGCAATTGTCGTATCTCTTTTTCTTGTATTTATCTATCTATCTATCTATCTACTAGCCCTATACTAGTAAGTGTGCACGTGCAAATGCACGTCTCAACTAATATACAAGTATATGTAAGAATAACATGCATATAAAGATAGTTTGGTTGCACCAGAAAACATTATGGGTGATTCGTAGGCTGAGTCCTTTTTTCCTTTTCATATTTGAGGGCGATGCGTGGGCTGAGTTTTTTTTGCGGGATTCGTAGGCCGAGTTGATATTTTTGCCAACAAAAAATACATCTAAATGAGTAAATATAGTGGCAAAATAAGGATCTTAAAGACCAAGCAAAATATGACTAAGTTTCAAGCTCCTTGCGGCAACCAGCGATGCACTGAATATGCACCCTTGGGCACCCAGGGCTTGATAAAAGAGGACCCTTCCGCGCCTGCCTATCCCGGCAAATAATATTTATCATGTTTGGATCTACCATATTTTGTTTATTTGCTTCAGGTTCTTAGCTCACATAGTTTCTCGCTGACCTTTTTGTACTGTTCCTATCGAATCAACACCAACCTCTTAACACAATCCCAAATAGAAGGGTCTCGATGCACGTACTTCCTAGCATATGAGACAAACATAATTAGATTTCGTGGGACATAACAAAACAATGCACTTGCAAAGAAGTATGTACATGAATAGTTACCGTCTAAATCACAGCGCGTCGGGCCATCAGAGGGTGCCGGGAAGTGTTCGAACGTGAGTGTGGATGCGTCCGTCCCAAGAAGGCACCCTGATATACATTCATAGATACTTAATATGATGGCAAGAAAAATTAGACGCATAATAAAATCAAAGTAGTAAACTTACTCGATGTATGATCAACCTTCATGTCGGAGGCCTCAAGAACAACACTGTTGAACTCTGCTTGCTAGAGGTCTTCCTCGTATAGCTTAAGTGTGTTTCCAAAAACTCTGAGAAAAATTATATTGCGATTGCCCGCAACTATTGCTACTTCTCTCATGCCATCTGCGGCATAGCAATCTGTCTCAAGAGGACCAACATACATGACCACCCCCGAGGCATCTAAAAAATCTAAGTCAGTTTGATGTTGATCGTTACCTAAAGTTAATTTTTAGAGCAAGAGTGCAAATTAAGTTAGAAATACTACCAGTGAGCGAGCCATGCTCCAGATCAAGAACATCCATCTGCATTAATAATGTGAACAATTTTTTAGTGGCTTGATAGGAATCATGATCTATAGTACAGCTAAATGATTGTACTTTGAGTGATCAAATGATGAAAATTACACAATAGGATCTCGTGCGACATTACCTCTGAACCGTAGGCACTTGAGAAGATCGTAGTGGAGAAGGTTTCTTCGTGGTTATCTCTACTATTAAAGGAGAATTGAACGCCCTGATGGTTCCACCTCCATCTCCTGTCATCCCCCGCGCTAAAAAAGATCGCAGACAACATCTCACGTTCGAGGCCAGCGAAAGAAAAAAAAAGACCATCGGACGCACGTCCCACCCGATCCACTCTCACGCCCGCCCCATCACCTCATAATCCAAACCACCTCCATGTCGATCCCGTGTCTCTCCCCAGAGAAATCGCTGCAGTCGGCTCCTGCTTCCTCGCTTGACTCGGACGCGGTTCTCTCCTCCCCATCATTCGTCCTGGGGCTACCTCAAGAACCGCACGTCCAAGTCCTCGCCGCCCCCTTCCTTCTAAATCCACAAGCCCGGGCTAGGGGAGGAGCGAGGACATGCTTAGACCGGTGGGGATCTGACGACCTCACGCGTGGCGACCGCGCGCGTGCTGGGCCTACTACGTATTGGCCGGAACGAGTCTGCCGTGCACACGACATGGTAGGTGGTTTGGCCTCCGTCTCGGCAACGATGGCGGGCATCAACAGATCGGAGGGCATGGTCTGAACCAGCTGGACATCTTGGCGCTGTTGTTCATGGAGGGCAATGCAGGTTGGTCCAACCAATGGTGACCTGGCGAGCCTCGTGGCGCTGGTAAAATTGCTCACTACTTTTTCTCTTCTCGTGTCTTCTTCTTTCCCATGAAGGTCACATAATCCCTCTAATTTGTACTTCTTGCTTCATAATTCTTTTTTCTTAGTGGAATGGAGGAAATAAGATGATTAGACCTTTTGTTATTTTGGACCATTGAATTACTTGATGATGATCTCTTGCAGATCTTTGTAATGGAGAAAGTAATATTGCGTCATCTCCCTGCACTCTGTATGGTCTTATTGGTTTAGCCGGGTGGCCGTGCACCCACTTCCCTAAACTTCGGTAAAACTAATCTTTCTCGTTAAGGTATATTAAGAGCCTAAACATATAAAGCTTATTTCACAAAAGGCTATCCTAACTGTCCAAATGGTTGCTTGTTTTCTGATATAAATAGATTTAGTTAATGGGTTTACAGAATCTTGACTTGTATAAATACGACACTCGCTTCTTCTCTCAACCATTTGGACAGTTATGTCCTGTTGAGTTCATGAATTGGATATGCATACTCTTTCTTTCCAATGCAGGTGCTCGACAATTTTGTGAGGCATTTAGCCAAAACAGATAATGTGCGCCAATGCTACCAGTTTGTTAACTATTTATACGTCAGCAAATATTACAGAAAGATGTTATATGGTATCCAGTATGACAAATGTGAGAATATCTTGTGGTTGAACTTTGAAGCAGGAAGCTCTAGATGTTTATTTTTACTGTAAGAAGCTCTATTGTACTAACTCCCGCATAATTGTGTGAGTTAAATTTTTTGCAAATTCTCGAGTCAGGAAACTAGAGTGAACTATCATAGTGGTCTGGTTTCCAATTATGTGTTACAGCCCATAAAGCAAGATGGATTGCTCTGTTATTTTTATTACCACACTTATAAATATCTCAATTAATGGTTAGTAATTCGTGAGACCATGAAACTCATCTGATGAGTACACATCACCGATGCTTTTCTAAATTTACTCGTTGTCATACTTCTTAGACTATTAGTTGGTCAGGCACAACACTCTTTTAACGCTTGTCTGGGTAATTGACCTGCTTAATCAAACTGACATTGGGAAAAGCCTGCAGCTGTCTACGCCAGAGCACGAATCTTATACTCGCTGAACGGGCCAGATCAGAGGGAGTCGGGACTACCGGGTGCTGTGGCACCTTTTGGTAAAAGTATATATTATCTGTACGTACTGTTAATATAACGTTTGTTTCAGCTCATGTATGCACCAAGAATAAGCACTAGAATTTCTGGGCCTGCAGTTTATTTAAGGTTCTCGGATGGCCACTTTCATGCTTGCACGGAGGATGCGAAGTTTATCTGGGTCAGAACACTAGATTTTATACATCATTTGCATTATATCTTTTGATCTTCGTGATCCAGAAACTACTCCATGCATTGGAGGAGGACGGGCAGATGGGCAGGAGGCGGGAATCACGTCAACTCGCAGCGCTGTCGCTAGCCGTGCTGCGTCCTCTCGTCCATTGGTGGAGGACTTTTTCCCCTCGCCGCCATCCTACCTCCACCACTGTAGCGGCATGGCCGGGTCCTCCGCCTCTGACCGCTGTCGACGCAGGCTGAAACTCATCGGGGGTGTGCGGCCGACTGGCAACGAAAGTGGCAGCGATTATCAGGACAAGGCCGCCCAAGAAATGCCAGACATGAAACAAACTGACGGGTTAGTTTTCTGCCTCAACTTTACTTCACCAATAGTTGATTGTAACGTGAATTCTGCTCTTCTTTTAGGTTGTTGGGAGGAGCGACGCTGCCAGCACGCGGCGGACGGAGCGGCTCAAGTGCTTGACGTGGTGCCTGAGCAGGACATCCGTGGTGAGCTGTGTTGTCTTATTATCTTTGCTCTTACTGGTTTGCAATTTGGGGCTTTTAACTTCTCGCGTTTGAACAAAAATGACTGGGAGTGGGGATGGCATGAATAAGTGCAATTTGTGAATTGGCTAAAGCACGGAGGAGAATAACTGACTGTCAATGTGTCAAAAGTTGCTCATATCAACTGAAAATATAGACGTTATAATTTATATTCAGTCATGCAGACATAGCGTTCGTTTCTGTATATGAAAATAGGATTGTCAACGTATGTTATTTGGTTGTGAATAAACTGCATTGTGAATCACTTAAAATGGTCTGCAATAATGACCGTTTCTTCAGAGAACAAGTGAATATGTAGGTTATAGACTTATAGTTCCAAAAGTCACACTGTATCATCAGTTCATCACCCAAGACAACCTGATATTAGGTGAAAAAATTCTCATCTATACTTGGTTCAGTGGTACTTTTTCAATTATGCTAAACTTGCATCCTTCTGTCAATAGTTTAGAAATATAGTTATGTTCGTTGATTTCTTAAAGAGTTATCCTACATAAGAAGTGGGTTTTTTCAGGGACTACGCAAGTATAGTTTGTGGAGGATGGTATAGTGATCTGTTTAATTATGGTTCAGGATTTGCTTTTTTTTCAAAGATAGGCGCATCTCGCATTTTGATACGACGTAGCACAGTTACACTTTACTAACTGTGATATTTTTTCTTCTTAATTTTGTTGATGTATCATTTATTAAACCGATTGAAACTGTAACTATTTGTTGACGCAAGGCTAAAAAAAGTGTGGAATTGATTTGTAATCAAATCTTCTCGAGGTAGGGACTTTCTGGATTGTTTGCTGTCTAGAAATTCCTTCCCCATACCCCACCTTGTGTGGGAGCTTTCAGCAATGGGCATGCCCTTTTTTTTAGCTAAATTTCATTTCAAGCCCACCCCAAAGCTTAAGAAATTGCCTGTTACTTTGGGAGATAGTGGTATTAAATGACCTAAATCTTGCTTCATATACCTTCATACTCTGATACAGTGTTTGACCAAACCCGAAGAATTTTGGAACGAATAAGGTTGTGCCACTTCAGCGCAAGATTTGACAAGGCATGTGGCCACACTAGGAGGTGATGTAGCGCTCGTCTCCTACTAGAGACGGAGAGCCAAGTTGTTTATGTGCTTTCTATGGTCTATAAGGTTTTCTGAATACATCAGATTTTTCATGTTCGTTTGTAGCTTGAACCTTGTAGACGGTTTCTAGGCTGTAGGTATTATTTTTTCGTGCCAATAGCTGTAACACATGAAAGATCCAACAAGATTTTGAAGCGGCGTCTTGGATCCAGCTGGTGCACACTATTGGCTTCCAAGGCCTTGAAGGAGATCATGTATGTTAGGCTACTGACATGACAAGAATTTCGGTAAAAATTGGCAAAAATTCACCTGTGGAACTGCTCTCTGAAGTTTTTCTATTCTGCATTAACACTCGTGTGGCTACTATTTTGGGAATTCCAAGAGGTTACTATTTCAGATTTGCAATTATTGGGCACATAGTTTGAAGATTGTGTTAGGGCATGTCACCATGGCTAAACTACTAGCGAATGAAGGAAACTTTGCCATGATTTATGTCGACTGGGAGCCCCTGACTCCCTGTAACATGCATTTTATATTCTTGATTTGAAAAATTGACTATATGGTCTGCATTTAATTAGTGGATGAAATTATGATCACAGCTTAATTATGTGTCCTATGACAAGAAAAAGGGTCATTTTTTCATACGACTGGTAAGTGGAGAACAACTAATTTAGCTTTTTCTACGTCTGCTCAAATAATTGTTTTGGTCCCAAAATTTGCCTTATAAGAATAAGGTATATCACTGAAGAACAGAAATGCAACCTTAGTAGCAATACTAACTTATGGCTAAACTATGATAGGTAGTGCAGGCTACAATGACAGGCATTTGCAGACAAGATTGGTCCAATTTCAACCCCGTAAACTTTTCTCAAAAACAAAAACCCGTGAACTGATTGTTGCATAGTTTTTAGCTAGCTTTGAGTACTCCGGACAATATTATGTTCAGTGAGCAAGCTTGTACTGGTTGAATTGTGTTCATCTTCTATTTTATTTAATACTTTGTGCATCTTTTTATTTTTCATCTTAACAACTCAGTATGCTTTTGCTAGGTGCTTTGAACAGAAACAATGGCAATGAGTTCAAGTCATAGCCAATGAGGAGCACAAGTCAGCATAGTGAAAGAGTAAGGAAAATCACACGAATCATTAATTTGAATGTCCTATTAGTCCAAAATCCGAAATAGAGCTAAACATGAGTGTTACCAATCCTTTAAAAGGCAAATGAAGAGCATTGTAAGCACTAGCTTATCCTGTCAAAGGGCTGGGCCAAGATAATGCATATATTACAAAAAAAAAAGTAAAATCAATTGAGAGAGGGTAAAAGCCGGATAAATACAACTATAGTGATATCATTGTGTTGTTCCGTGGCAACGCACGGGCATTCGGCTAGTAGGGGTAGTAGATGAACTCACCTTGCAGGTTCACCATTTTATAGACAAAGGTGGCTGGCTACAATCCTTCCTCGACGGACTCGCGCACTAATTTTAAAGTGCGGACTGGGGCAGGAAGTTTTGGACCATGCATGCATAGCTTCAACTAATTTTGGAGTGTGGACTAGGGCAGGAAGTTTTGGACCATGCATGCATAGCTTCAACGTCCGAGAAGTGAGCACTTTCTTAGGGGTCCTAGAAATTAGTTGTCCATTTCACCCGTACAACGTCCACAAGGGCAGATATATTATGACCAACCGTGAAGGAACAAGTGATGTAGCTACACTTGGTAAGATACTTTATAGATAACATCATTTTTGGTCAAATATTGCGGCTGAAAATGTACTTTAAAATTATTTTATATCCGTGCGGAAAAAATGTCTGAAACTTTCACACATTCGTAGGTATATTAGTGTGTGAAAGTTTCAGACATTTTTTCCTCACAGATATAAAAATAACTTTAAAGTACATTTTCAGCCGCAATATTTGACCAAAAATGATGTTATCCAGAAAGTATGTTACCAAGTGCAGCTACACCCTTGTTCCTTCATGGTTGGTCATAGTAGATCTGCCCTTGTGGACGTTGTACGGGTGAAATGGACAGCTAATTTCTACGACCCCTAAGAAAGTGCTCCGTTCTCGGACGTTAAAGCTATGCATGCATGGTCCAAAACTTCCTACCCCAGTCCACACTCCAAAATTAGTTGAATCTATGAATGCATGTCCGAAAACTTCCTGCCCCAGTCCACACTCTACAATTAGTGCGCGAGTCCGTCGAGGAAGGATTGTAGACATCCACCTTTATCTATAAAATGGTGAACCTGCAAGGCGAGTTCAACTACTACCCCTATAACCACGAAGAAACCTTCTCCACTACGATCTTCTCAAGTGCCTACGGTTCAGAGGTAATGTCGCACGAGATCCTATTGTGTAATTTTCATCATTTGGTCACTCAAAGTACAATCATTTAGCTGTACTATAGATCATGATTCCTATCAACCCACTAAAAAATTGTTCACATTATTAATGCAGATGGATGTTCTTGATCTGGAATGGCTCGCTCACTGGTAGTATTTCTAACTTAATTTGCACTATTGCTCTAAAAATTATCTTTAGGTAACGATCAGTATCAAATTGACTTACATTTTTTAGATGTCTCGGGAGTGGTCATGTATGTTGGTCCTCTTGAGACAGATTGCTATGCCGCAGATGGCATGAGAGAAGTAGCAATAGTTGCGGGCAATCGCAATATAATTTTTCTCAGAGTTTTTGGAAACACACTTAAGCTATACGAGGAAGATCTCCAGCAAGCAGAGTTCAGCAATGTTGTTTTTGAGGCCTCCGGCATGGAGGTTGATCATACATCTAGTAAGTTTATTACTTTGATTTTATTATGCATCTAATTTTTCTTGCATCTTATTAAGTACTCCCTCCGTCTCATAATATGAGAACATTTTTTATACTAGTGTAGTGTCAAAAACGTTCTTATATTACGGGACAGAGGGAGTATCTATGAATGTATATCAGGTTCCCTTCTTGGGACGGACGCATCCACACTCACGTTTGAACACTTCCCAGCACCCTCTGATGGCCCGACGCGCTGTGATTTAGACGGTAACTCTTCATACATACTTTTTTTTTGCAAGTGCATTGTTATGTTATGTCCCACTAAATCTAATTATGTTTGTCTCAGATGTTAGGAAGCAGGGGCAAAGCTTTGTTGGGGCTAAACCGGGCCATGGCTCGCCCAAGTTTTTCACATTTTTTATACCTATATGCTAGCCCACTCAGCCTGTTACAATCCATGAACCGATCGAAGCCTGGTACGACGACACGAGCACAGACAACACGAGCAGCGGCGCCAGCCAGGACTAATGCCGCCTTCGCGTGCATCTCACGCATGCGCAGATCTCGTGACGCACATCGTGCAGATGAGACAACCTCCTCGCCGCTAAACACATGTTTTCTTGCTTCCTGTTGCCTACCGCCCGCCACCACGCGACCTCGCAGTGGCGCCACCTTCCCTCCCCTCGGGCCTCCGCCTTCCGCACTGGCCAGTCCTAGCCTCGGCCGTCGGGATCCTGTCGCGGTGCCGCCCAGATGCCTCCACTGACCGCTGCAATCCACTAATACTACCGGTCCACTATGGGTGCTGAGTACCACTGTGTTGCCAGGTAATTTCTAATTATCTCTGGAGTTTATATTTCTGTTATTCATTGATCGAAACTGAGCATAATTCATGCATTTTATTATAAATTCATATGTAGAAATAGAAGATAAATATATATATTTTTGTTGATAAATTAATGGGTTGTTCATATCTAACGTGTAATTTTTTTGTTAAGTGCATTTTAATGTAAAAAGGTCATTCAAACAACGTGTGATAAGGTAGAGAATAGTATCGTGCCAGTAACATGTTTGTTAACCCGTCAAAAAAAATCGATGAGAAGAAAAGGTACCGAGTAGGCACTAATGCCTAAAAAATGTGTGCATTTCTTTAGCTTGACCCGCCCAACTTTTTCCTTGAAGCCCCGCCACTGTTAGGAGGTACGTGCGTCAAGACCCCTCTATTGGGGATTGTGTTAAGAGGTTGATGCTGATTTGATGGGAACAATACAAAAAGGTCAAGGAGAAACTATGTGAGTGCGTCGAACTGGCTGAAGAACCTGAAGCAAATAAACAAAATATGATAGAGCCAAACATGATGAAAATTATTGGCCGGGCTAGGCAGGCGCGGAAGGGCCCTCTTTGATCAAGACATAGGTGCCGAAGGGTGCTTCTTCAGTGCAACGCTAGTTGCCGCAAGGAGCTTGAAACTTAGTCATATTTTGCTTGGTCTGTAAGATTCTTATTTTGCCACTATATTTACTCATTTAGATGTATTTTTTGTTGGACACAAATATTTACTCTTTCAAAAAATAAGTCTAGGGCAAAATATCAACTCGGCCTACAAATCCCGCAAAAGAAAACTAAGCCTACAAATCACCCGCAAATATGAAAAGGAAAAAAGGACCCGGCCTATGAATCGCCCGCAAATATTTTTTGATGCAACCAAACTATCTTTATATGCATGTTATTTTTACATATACTTGTATATTAGTTGAGATGTGGGCTTACTAGTTTCTTAAAAGGCTTGTTAAACAGAGACACCAATGGTCTTTCCGCAAAAAAAAAGAGACACCAATGGTCTTAAATGTGGCAGATCTTAGTATGAAGCTTGGCATTACTAATGCAGTTATGCAGGTATGATTTTTATGCTTACGGTGGCGCAGAGCTGGGAAGGCTTGAATAGGTCGACGACGGGCTCCTGGGTGTGGAGGCCGCCTAGCCCAGCCGCGACCCCCTCGTCGTCGTGCGCCAGGTAAGGCACGGATCCGTCGGCCGCTCCGCTGCACTGCTGCTCTGCTGCCGGCACGAGATGAAGACGGCAAGTCGGGTGACAGGATGAGTAAAAGAAAGAGGAGAACGAGGGAGAACGTGAGACAATAGAGGAGTTGGCACCTTTTTTTTTTATCATGGGGAACAGGGGAATGAGATAAGTTTCATGAGCTCCACCATCGGCGAGCTCCACGATCTGCGGTTGCCCCCGAGCTGACCGACGGTTGCCAGGTCGCTGTCCGGCAGACGGTAGTTGCCATTGAAGGAACCGACGTGGGGGATGGGCGAGGCGGCGCGGCCGTGGGCGGGGGGAAGCGGCGCGACGGAGCTGGGCGAGGCGGCGGAGACGAGGGAGCGGATCGGCTTTCGGCGGCGCGCGAACTGGGGAAGCGGGGGCTTCGGTTTCCTAAAAAAGGGCAACGATCAGCCTCGGTCTACCCGTACCCGTAGCGCACCAGATCGGCCGTACGTCCAGGATTCATTTGACCAGGCCGTCCTTCTCCGTTCTGCTGCAACGGACACTTTTTTACTGTTTGAATCCGTAAGCGAAAGTTCAGCACGATTTGATCCTAGTTTAGAAAAAATAAATTAAATCAGATCCTAGTAACCATGGCGTCTTGGTTACACTGGAGACGGCACGATCTCTGGTGTCTTGGTTACACGGGAGACGTCACTATCTCGGCCGTCTGGACCTGCCCCACCTACTGGTCAGTTTTTTTTTGAGGGAAGGCCATCATGGCTTGCTTTATTAATTGATCAAAGGCAGTACATCATCCACAAGTACCGGGACTAGGCAGCTCGGCGGCTCCTCAGTCCAACTAATAAAAGTCTTATTACAAAAAGAAAATTGAGCAAGCACATGCGCTGCTTTATTAAGCGTCCGAGAACAATGCTTAAAGACGACCTTCCCGATCGAAGTAGACACATCCAAACATTCCGCAAAGATTGCAGCTGCCGCATCCCACCATATGGATTGTCCGTCACAATAATTTACCACCACTTGTGAGTCCGATTCAGCTTCCACCCGAGGAAATCCCAAAGAGTTAGCAAATATGAGTCCATCCCTCATTGCCATCGCTTCAGCCATCATTGCATAAGCAACATAGTCTAAGAAAATGCATTGTGCTGCGAGGAAGTTACCTTGTCCATCCCTAATCACAGCCGCGGTCGCTCCTCTTCCTTCATCTGGATAGAATGCCGCATCAACATTTAGTTTCACAAACCCAATATCTGGCTTCATCCATCTATGTTGCTTGATCCCCGAACTAGGTAAAGAAGCTTCATGGAAATTATTTGCGATTGCCAACACTGAAGTATGCCATCGAGTCGCAGGTTGTGGTTTTCCATCATGTGTTAATTCACGTCGTATCCACCATAGATACCAACATGCCACCAAAAGGACCTGTTTCACTAATAGGTTTGGTTTGATCCCTAGCATCATCTCTGCCTGAAGGAGTAAGTGCTCCAGGATTACCGATCCCGAACGATCGACCCCCAGCGCTTCCTGAATAATGCTAGTTATTCCAAGTCGCTCCCACAGTTCTCTGGCATTGTCGCATTCAAATAGTAGATGGCGGATGTCTTCTGCAGCCTGGTGACAAATGGGGCAAGCTCCATTGCCTCCCACATGTCTGTTAGCGAGTATGGACTTTACAGGGATTATTCCATGCAATGCCCTCCATCCAAAAATCTGAATTTTATGAGGGACTTTTTGCTTCCATAACATTCTCCATACTGCCGGTGTTGCAGAGCCACCTGATCAACGCATTGTGTTTGCATGGCTCTGAAAAGTTTGAATCCATTGAGTTCTGTAAGCTGACTTCACAGAAAAGTAACCTCGCTGGTCCGGGTGCCAAGCTATAAAATCTTCAAATGCACCATAATTGAGTGGAATTTGGAGGATTCTAGTGCCGTCTACTTGATTGAATATGGTTCTTATCAACTCCTCATCCCACCTCCCCGTCGTTGGATCGATGAGGTCGTTTACCTTGGTTAACAGAGTTTGCCCCCTCAAGGACACAACACGCCTATCCGGGCTCGTTGGGATCCATGGGTCAGACCATATTTGCACATTCTCCCCTGTACCAATTCGCCAAATGTGGCCCAATTTGAAAGTTTCCAGCCCTTTCATGATGCTTTGCCAGGTGAACGACGCTCCATTCTTTAAAGTAGCTTGAAGCAACAAATTATTTGGAAAGTATTTAGCCTTCAGCACTCTCACACATAAGGAATCATGGTTGATTATTAATCTCCAGATCTGTTTGGAGAGCATAGCCAGGTTGAAGGAGTAGAGATCTCGAAACCCCATACCACCTTCACATTCCGGATAACATAGTTTCCACCATGAATACCAATGCATTCTTCTATGATCCTCATCATCCCCCCACCAAAATTTTGATATTAGATCTGTGATCTCCTTGCATAACCCTTTAGCCAGACAGAAAACAGACATAGCAAACACTGGGATAGCCTGCGCAATGGATTTTAGCAGTATCTCCTTACCTCCAGTTGATAATTGTTTTTCCATCCATCCCTTCAGTTTCTCCTTAATTCTTTCATAGAAGTGTCTGAAGCAGTCACTCCTGTCTGCTCCTACCATTGCTGGGAGCCCAAGGTATTTATCCGATAAGGCCTCAGTATCAATATGTAATTCCTGACATATCTCAGCCCTCGAAGCCACAGGTGTGTTCGGACTGAAGAAAATGCTACTCTTTGCCGGAATCACCATCTGTCCCGAGCTTTGGCAGTAGGCTTCTAGAACATGCTGTAAGGAAGCTGCATTTAACACATCTGCTTTCATGAGAATCAAAGAATCATCAGCGAATAAAAGGTGTGATACTGATGGTGCATTCCTGCACACTCTGATTCCCTCTATGCCACCAGCTTCTTCTTCAAACTGCAATAGACTAGAAAGACCTTCTGCACATAAAAGAAAAAGGTAGGGGGATAGGGGATCCCCCTGCCTGATGCCCCTGCCTGGAACCAACACATCTGTCTCCTGTGAGTTAAATCTAACTCTATATTTAACTGAACTCACACATGCCATCATCATTTCAATCCATTGTTCATGAAACCCTAGCTTCACCATCATATCATGTAAGAATGCCCACTCAACTCTGTCATATGCCTTATGCATGTCCAACTTCACTGCACATAACCCAGTTCGGCTAGATCTTGTATTCTTGATTTTGTGCACACATTCATAGGCAATCAGGATGTTATCTGTTATCATCCTACCAGGAACAAAGGCACTTTGCGTGGGAGATATTATATCAGGTAGGATACTCTTTAGTCGTGAAGCTAGCATCTTTAAAATAATCTTATATAAGACATTACATAAACTGATGGGCCTAAATTGAGTTACCAGCTCCGGGTTCTCCACCTTTGGAATCATAACAATTGTTGTACTGTTCCATTCTTCCGGGATCTGTCTTGCATTAATAGCAAGCAATACCTCCTGAGTAATCTCCTCTCCAAGAATATGCCAATACTTTTTGAAAAATATTGCATGAAGCCCATCCGGTCCTGGAGCCTTCAAATCTCCTATACTGAATACAACTTTTTTGACATCATCAGCCGTATATGGAGCCATCAAGAAAGTATTCATTTGATCTGTCACCTTCGGTTGAACTTTGTCCAACAAACTTGGATCTGTATGCTGAACCTCAGACGTGAATAAATGTGAGAAGTAGTTCTGCACATGTTAATTTAGTTCAGCCATACCTTCTATCCAGTCACCTCCCTCCCTTTTTAATTTCTTAATGAAATTTCTTTTCCTCCTGGCAGATGCAAAGGCCTGAAAAAATGCTGTGTTTCTGTCCCCACTCATGAGCCATGTTGCGCGCAACCTTTGTCTGGACTGAATCTCCTCAAGTTCTAGCAGGTACTCAATTAACTCAGCTAGTTCTTTCCTCTTTGCTTCGTTCTCATCACTCATTGGCACCGCCATTACTCTCTCAAGGTCTCTCTGAGCTCTCCTCAACCTCTTTTTTGGTTTCTTCAGGACCCGTTGGTCCCAATCATGAAATCTCTCATGCATCTTATTTAGCTTCTCATATATGCCGTGAGCATTAGGATCTGCGTCTACTTTCTCCCACGCCTCCCGAACAGTAGCATCAAAAGTTTCTTCTCTCAACCACCGTGCCTCAAATCTTTTCACTTTTGCATTGTGCCCACCCGTGGCACCACTAAAGTAGTCTGTATCTAAGCACAGTGGCTTATGATCCGAATGGTTGTATTCCATGTTCTGGAGCGAAGCATTAGGCAACATTGCAGTCCAGCCATCATTTGCCAAGCCTCTATCCAATCTCTCCCTTATTCTTCCCCTGAACCATGTAAATGGTTCTCCAGTGTACCCAATATCATGCAGTTCACAGTCGTCAATAGCCTCTTGGAACGCTTGCACGTATTGTATGGGCCTTGGGTTCCCCCCTCCTTCTCATGAAGAAATTGTATTTCATTCAGGTCACCTAGAAGGAGCCACGACGAGTTATTATTTTGATGCAATTGTCTCATGCGGGTCCAGGTTCTGTGTTTATTCTCCCATTTGAACTCACCATATATCCCAGTCAAACGCCAACTAAGATTATTATTGCCTTCAATCCTTACATCAATGTACATAGGGTCAAGAGCTAAAGTATGCACTTTAACCGATTTTTTCCAAAAGAGCACTAATCCACCCTTTCTACCATCACTAACACAAACCAATTTCTGGTCCATCTTAAGCCTACGCCTCAAACATTTTGCCGGATGAGTATCAAGGTGTGTCTCCGACAAAAACATCACCTCGGGGTCACATCTTCGCTGGACATCCAGCAAAGCACGAATTGCCGGGGCGTTCCCGAGCCCACGACAATTCCAGGATAAGATTTTCATTGCGCCCGGCGACCCTCCTCACTGGAGGACGCCGATAAATCAGGATTTTTGCTGTTATCTGAACTCTCCACTGCCTCTCCATCATGAGCTTTATACTTCTTCCTGTTTGCATTTTTCTGCGGTGTACCAATGGGTTCAGTCTCCACTCTCACAGTTCCATCCTCAATGCGACCCACCA
Source organism: Triticum dicoccoides (assembly GCF_002162155.2). Lineage (NCBI taxonomy): Eukaryota > Viridiplantae > Streptophyta > Magnoliopsida > Poales > Poaceae > Triticum > Triticum dicoccoides. The sequence goes on from NC_041391.1 coordinate 142,632,507, forward strand.
GTTCCGTCACCCCTGGTGATTTGTCTGGCACAACTGGGACCATAGCTAGTGTATTGGCGGCTGATGCACTCACTGCAACTGCCGAGTCCACCGCCACTCTTTTCCCCAAAACGTTCCCGCCATCTTCATTCATATGGTCATGTTCTTCTCCCTCCCCTGTTGCCATCCGATCAACATTTTCTCTGTGGAAAAGAGCATTGTGACGCCAACTTGTCATGTTGCTTCTTTCGGTGACTGGGTTTACATCTCCTCTACCACGCCCAGGACCAGAAGAGCTATCCCCTCTTCCCATATTACCTCTGCCCCTTCCATTATTTCTTCCAGTGCCCCGTCCACGACCGCGTCCTCTTCCTCCATCAACTAACATGAAGTCACCCCACTCCAGTTTATTAACATCATGCTCTCCAGATCCACACTCCTCATGCCAATGACCCAACATACCACAGTTGCCACAGAATATGGGGATTTTCTCATACTGAACCTGATAGTAATCCATTTTCTCACCTTTAGTCACAGACACAAATCTGAGAAGCTTTTTCCCAACATTCAATTCCACCTTAACTCTTACGAACTCCCCTACAAACCCTGCTGGTAGTGTAGTCTGAACTTCCATAATTCTGCCCATTCTTCTGCACATGCCTCTAATAGCTGCCGGAAAGAGGAAATTATCCGGTAGTTTGAGGATTCTCGCCCAGACAGCAATCGTATCAAGCTTTATCGATCTAGGGTTTGTGAATCCATCATATTCCACTAACATCACTCCCTGATCTCGAAAAATCCACGGCCCCATGTTCATGGCCGTGTTCCAATCCCCTAAGCATCCAAACTGCACCGTAAAGAGGTTGTCCTCAACCTTACGCCAACTAACAGTTCTTGCGGGGTTCCAGGCTGCTCGCATGTCGGAGTAGAGCGCCGACGGGCTAAAACTCTTCTCTGTATGCACCTTTGCGATCGCGAGCCACTTTGCCGCCACCGGTTCATCCTTGAATTCCTCCTCCCATACAAACTTGTCCTCCTCTTCCTCCTGTAGATCCAACCTTCTAAGAAGTTCTTCGACCGGCTCTTTTCCTTTCCGAGATCCCCCCGGGGCATCTTGCGGCGCCATCCGATCTCCTCCAAACCCTAGTCGCACGCCAGGGGAAGCTTCCAAACCCCCGCACAAGACTCAAAACCCTGACTGGATCAAGGGCGATCAGAGAGGGAGCGAGGCGTGGGAGGGATCGTGAAATCTGGCTAGAGATTAGATACTCACGGCGGACACGCCGCCGGACGAGCTCGAAACCCTAGTCGCAGGACCTAGGGGAAAAAAACCCGTGGCAATCCTGATGTTGGTAGCACGGCGGCATTCTGGTCAGTTTTGTTGATTGGCCAAGTGCCAAATGGTAGTCTCCATCAGCCTTGGCGTTTAGGTCCAAGACCGCCTCAGCTTCCTACGTGTGTGTGTATATGTACAACTTTACTTTTGTGCTTCTTTGAAACAGTATGAAGTCCAAGAAGAAATAGATAAAACCGCATGTGGTGTCTCACGTGTGGCCACAATACAAAGTATCTCGTGACGACAGATTGTTGTATTTTAGCATCTCTTACCTAGTATACATACTGGTTTTTATGGGAGCATGATATTGGTTTAGAGCACATGACATTCGGATTTGTCAGTCTGAAGGTATAGGACCGATATAAAAGATGCGGCTAATCATGTTTTCATAATGATCCGGCCTTTTGTCTGGATTTATAGGAGGCGTTTAAGGAGTTCGACTGAGCGAGCGAGCGGCACATTCAAGACACACCAGGCCACACGAGGCGTCACATAGAACATAGTCGCGTGCACTCGCTAGTCGACTGACACTCGACTGGCAGCTGCTCACTCTGCCCAAAGCCCTAGCCGCCCATCCCCTTCCTCCCAACCAGGCGGCGCCACACCTCATGGACAAGATCCTGGAGAACATCTTCCTCCGCCTGCCCGATCTGGTCGGGTTGGCTCGCGTCTCAACCGCCTGCCCCCGTTTCTGCCGCATCATCTCCGAGCACTCATTCCTCCGCCGCTACCGCAAACGCCACCCGCCACCGCTCCTCGGACTCGTCGACGACAAAGGTGGCTTCAAGCCTGCACATGCGCCGCACCCCCTCCGCCCCGCTCGCCCGTGCCCTCGCTGATGCCGCGGATTTCACACACTCCTTCGTCCCCAAGCCCAGCGATGGAAGCTTCCTGTATCCCCATGACGTCTGGGTTCTCCTTGAGGGCAGCGCATTTTGGGAAATTATCACAACCCTCGTGGTGTGTGATCCATTGTCACGGCGTTACGTGCTTCTTTCACCCTTACCGAGGGATCTGGCAGTCTAGGAAGCTTCATCCTTGCTCCCCTAGGTAAGGACGAGGATGAGGCGTTGTTCAAGGTGATATGCATGGCCAACTACAAAAGCAAGTTGGTCGCGTTTGTGTTCTCGTCTGTTACTCAACAATGGTGTGCAGCTGCAAGTATCATTTGGAGATCTTTGAACATGACATGTCCCAGTAAAGGATGCCGTGGCTTTGCCGGTTTCAGACTTGCGCATGGATGCTTCTACACGACATCGCCCTGGATGGACAAGTTGCTCGTGCTAGACACACGAACAATGGAGTTTTACAATCGACGATCGCACTGGCTATCATGTTCTTGCCAGAGATGATCATGCGTTCAGAATTTAGCCTGGCCAGAACAACAGTTTGCCTGCCATTGTGGTGGGTAGAGAAGGATCCCTTGAGATATTGTCACTTGTTGTTGATCACATGCCAAATAGCTTAGGACCCCTTACCCGAGATCACCCGGTTTTAGCACCGACACTTATGTTGACATTACACTCGCCTTCCTGTGTGCCACCATCAATATTTACTCCTTGGAAGGTCATCCACAGGTCATGTCATCTCAATATATGCCAGCTTTTGACAACTCCACCAATTGAACCTCCCATGTTTTTTCTTCTGACTTTCAAATTTGAATGTATTATATATCTTTTGAAACAAAAAGTTCAATTTATGTTTCATTTGCATTTCTATTCCTTTCGACGAGGACTTTGAAAGAATATCCCTTTTGAATAAGTTTTGATAAGCTTTTAAAGCTTCACCAAGTTTTAACTATTAAAACTAATAATCGTAATATTAAGTTTTACCAAGTTAGCACTAACTTTTACCAAAATCCATTCTTTTTAGCGTTTTAGGGTTTAGGCTTTAGGGCATAGGGTTTTAGATTTAGGATGCACGTTTTAAGTTTTAGTATTTGAAATTTGTTTAATTTATTATTTGTTTTGTCAAGTTTTGATAGTTGAAACTTGCTGAAGTTTTAAAAACATATTAGAAAAACAACCTTCTTTCAAAGTGGACTTTTGTAATAGACTCAAATTTGAAAGTCAAAAGAAGAAGCATGTGAGGCTCAATGGGTAGAGCTGTCAAAAGCTGACATGCATTGACCACATCTAAGGTAATGAAGGACTAAACCACATACATACACCAAACCAGTTTCCAAGCCGCGAGGCAACCAGACAACATACAATCTGCATGCCTCCGCCCATGCATGACACAAATCCTCTCTCACTAAAAGTGGGCAAAAATAATTGAGTGGGTTGGCTTGCCAAAAAGTTGCTCATCCAAGCAGGCACCTAAAGCACAGTCAACTTCGACATTTTTGAATGGACAGGTGAGGGCTCTGATCCAAACATCCCATAAACTTTTCAAAAGATAGCCATTTGTAATCATTGAGAATGATGGACATTTCAGAAGAGAGAACGGTGTGTTGCTATTGCTAGGGCTGAGCATCGCCAGCAGAGCCCTAAAAACACATCCTTGTTAAAAAAACTGGTTTTTAGGCACTTGGAGAAAAAGTCCCCCAACAAGCAATCCTATAGCTGTAGAGTGCCCTAAAATATTAGGCTGTGCCCATAACATTGCTATAAACGATGCATATTTGCATCACCGCTAGCAGCTTTCCCAAAAACCAAAACATCGTGACGCAAGCACCAAACTTGAAACTGAAACTTCACCGCCGCCAAACCTCCCCACCTCACTGCCTGTTCCATCGGCTGAGACACCTTCTGCGACCCCTCTGTGGTCGTGGAAGCTCGGAAGACCGCAGTCGACTACAGTCAAATCAACTGCCTCCCCCTTTTCGGCGGCCGAAATTGTCGCCGCGACACCGCCGTCGGCCGCTGAGGTCGATTAGCTGCCACAAGACCTCCAATCGACTGGCGTGGCCACCTCGAGCCACGGCTCTGTTCAAAGTTCTCGACGCTTGGGTGGCGGGGTGTCGTCGGATTTGGTTGCAGCCGGGCTCCCCCCAGCCCTGATCCCTCCTGACACCATTCCTAGGCGGCCTGATGATCGTCTCGTCCCCCAACAAGCTACTCCAGCCGAACTGAGCTCCGTGCCCCAACGATCGCCGGATCTGCTTCCCAGCCTGCCCTTGAGAGTACCCAAGCTGAAACTTATAGGTCAGCAATTTTTGGTCTGCTGGAAAAGCAGAAAATTCTCTTGTGAGATTTTTTTTGGGCTACTGTTAGAATGCTCTTGACTCCCATTGTTTGGAAAGACGCGTGGGCTGTATAGCGATGTTTTGTGGTGAAGGAAACGTAAAATCATGATCCGCTTTCGTCTTGCGTGAAGTCAACAGAGTATATGAATCAAGTTAGCAAACCGCGTCATTTGACCATGGCGAAAGATTAACAGAACCGCACCACCAAAGGCTACCGTGGCAATCACGGCTCAGGGTGGACGCGGTCCGGTCCGGTCCGGGCTTTGACCGAGCCATCCTTTGGACCGGCCGCGGCCGGTCCGGTCCGGACCGGACCGAGGTGGCCAGCGAGCCTAATTTTCAAGACCGGACCGAAAGGAGCAAAGCTCGGTCAGCCCGAATGGACCGAAAGGGACCGATGGCTGGGACTCTGTTTAGGCTGTTTTCCAGCCTGAAAGTGCTTTGTTGGCCACTGTTTAGTCCTGGGAGTGCTCTATTAAGCGTTTTGGCCATTATTTAGGAGTGCCCTGTCCAAATTTAGTGAGGGCTCTGTTTCTGTATAATGACTAGTATGGCATAACTAAATTTGGACAACATTTTATTTGTATTTTGGACATCAAAACAATTGATTTTGAGAGGAACAATATCACAAAAATCACATGCACAAACATTGACCACAGCCACAAACATTGATCACAGCCACAAACAGCCACAAATTTTGGACCAAAACAGCATGAATATGACAGCCACAAACAACTAATTTGAACAACAAGCACTGGACTAAATTTGGACAACAAGAATAACTAACTTTGGACAACATTTCCTTTGTTTTTTGGACATCCACAAACTGATTTTGACACGAAAAATGGCACAAATCAGGTTAAGCACAAATATCACATCCATAAACATAAGGTCTTATCATCATTGAACGACACGATTACAAACTTGCAATAACAATTCCAGGTCCATGGCAATTGACAAGTTGAACCTAACACAAATGAGAGGTTCATCTCCAAGCTAGCAGTGACAATTCATAGTTCATGACAAACATAACAGAAATGCAAAAGTAGCCTTCACATGAGAAAGATCACTTTGACATTCATCTCCAAAATAGCAAGATCAACATCCACATGATGAATGTCTACAAGTAAGATAAGCAACATTCACATAAATAATATTTGGTATCGTATGACAAGTGAAACATGTAGGAAGAATAGTTACCAATCGTTCATCTCCTCCACCACAGTGGGTAACTTGATGTTCTCAACACCATCCTCTTCATTCTCATCCCTCGTGTAACGCCCCGGATTCGATGCGCCAGGTGTCACCCAGTTATTCGCCATTGTTGCCATGTCTTTTGCTTGCGTGTTGCATTTTATCATGTCATCATGTGCATTTCACTTTGCATACATGTTCGTTTCATGCATCCGAGCATTTTCCCCGTTGTCCGTTTTGCAATCCGGCGCTCCTATGTCCTCCGGCGTCCCCTTTTTGCCTCTTGTTGTAAGCGGGTGTTAAACGTTCTCGGAATGGACCGAGTCTTGCCAAGCGGCCTTAGTATATCACCGATAGACTGCCTGTCAAGTTTCGTGTCATTTGGAGGTCGTTTGATACCCCAACGGTTAACCGCGTGGCCCGAAACCCCTCTTTCTCTTTGCAGCCCAACACCCTTCCAAAGTGGCCCAAAAACCCATCTAACTCCCCTCCATGCTCTCAGTCGTTCGATCACGATCGCGTGGCCGAAAACCGTGCCTCATTTGGACTCTCCTAGCTCCCTCTACCTATATAAATGCCCTCCCCTTCCATTTTCGCGGATGAAACCCTAAATCTCCTCCCTCTCCGCGCCGGACATGTCCGCCCCCGGCCGGACATGTCTGCCGCCGACTCCCCAGCCAATCGGAGCGTGCCATGTCGCCGCCGCCGGCTCCCTCTCTCTCCTCCGCCGCCAGGGCCCGCGCGGCCCAGATCCGGCCCGCGGGGCCTGCACCGCACCCGCCGCCGCCCGTCCGCGCCGCCCGTCCGCGCCGCCGCCTGGGCCCGAAGCCGCGCCGCCGCCTCCACC
>NC_041391.1:142639408-142659612 GCF_002162155.2 Triticum dicoccoides
GCGCCGCCCCGCCCGTTCGCCGGTGACCCGAGCCCCTGCTCCGGCCACCGCGGCTCCGCCCGCTGGCGCCCGTCCGCCGCCCCGGGTTCCTCTCCTCCGCCGGCGCCGCACCGGCCGAGCTGCGCCGCCGCGCCTCCCCGGCCTCGCCCCGACCGGATCCGGCCGGATCCCGACCTCCCCGAGTGCCTCCGGCCACCTCCTCCCCGAACTCCGGCGAACCTTGTGAAACGCGCCCTGGATCCAGATCTAAACCAAGAGGTTGACCCCCGAAATCTGCTGTCCTCGAATATTTTACATTATCATGCCATGTTCATCACATCGTATCTCTGCATTCGTAGCTCCGTTTTATGCGTGTAATATGTCAAATTGTTCGCCTCAACGAGTACTTCATTTCATTCCATTGCATCAGGTTCATTTGAGCTCATCTTGATGCCTGAATCATCCTTGCAAGAGTGCTTCATAATGTTTTCTGTTGTCTGTTATTAGAACTAGCTCTTTTGTCATTTTTGCCATGATTGATGTGTGCATCCTATGGGGTTGATGTCTACGTGTGTTTTGATCTATGTCATGTCTTCTTTACAGTGGTGTATGCCATGTATTTTTGTGATCAATGTGGTGACTAGCACAAGCATGCAAACTAGGCTTCGTGATATTGCTGATTTCAGTCCCTGTTCTGCTGTTATTTTGATGTCATGTAAACATGATGCTACAGAGAGATCCATGCATATTTTGAGATATACTTCACTAAGGATGTTTTGAACATATGGTTATCCTCTAGCCATTAATGCCCCTGTTTGTAATTATGGAGTAGTCTAGCATGTCATTTTCGTGCTCTACTTTTGCTACAAAATGTTTCCTGGCAGATTGTTTACATGTTATTCAATTTTGCCAAGGTTGTTGTAGTTGAGCCTTGCATGCTATGAACTTGTTCTTGCCTTGGTTTGTTTCATAAACATGTCTTCTTGCTGATGCTATGCTTATCTTTTCATGCAATGACTTGTGGTGAGGGAATCGACCTTGTTAAGTAGTGTACTTGTTGTTGCTGTTTTGCTAGGCAGAATTTGTTATTTCGTGATGCTATATAAACATGTTGCTACTAGTCATTCTATGCATAATCTGGAGATGTTCACTAAATATGATTTGTTCTACATGTCATGCTCTATCCATCCATGCCCCTGGTTGCATTTATAGCTTGCTGTAGCTTGTTCAGTTCTTGCTCCTAAGTTTCTTGATAATGTTGCTGTCAGCTTGTTAACATTAAGTTCAGTTGTTGCCATGATTGTTGCTAGTGTTCCATGCACCCTATGACCTTGCTCTTGCCATGCTTAGCTTCACAAACATGTCTTCTTACTGGTGGGTGCCTTGCCATGCCATTTATTGCTCTGTGGTGAGTGGTACAAGCTCATCTACATGCCTTCGTATCGTTGTTTCTGCCATGTTTGAATATGTAGTATAACTTGCCATGTTTACATGGGTGCCATCATATTTTCTGATCCTTTTTGGCTTATGGTCAGTAAGGGACTTTTGTTCTATGCAATTAGTAGATTCCTGCCATGCCTTTGTTTGCCATGATAAGTTCCTGTAACATGTTGTTTGATAGCTCTAAACATTGCAACCTGATGTTATTTTCTGCAAAGTCTGAACTGTTATTATTTGCAATCTGACCATGTGTGTTTGAGCATGTTCTAGTGATTTCTGGAGATAGCTTAGTGTTCATGTTTTATAATTCTTTACCTGTACATCATGTCCATGTATTTTGTTTTCTTGTTGAGGTGCTGTAGCATGTTGTTTTGATGCTTGCAAGATGCCTAGTTGCTGTTTTGGATAGATTGTTGCTATAACTTGTTTCATGTGTGTGTGCTGAACCGTTGCTCCGTTTTGAGTGTGCTCTATATGAAACTTGCTTGATTTCACATATAGTTTCATATTATCATGTTGCATCCTTGTTTTGGTGTGTTTGCTTGATGTTTGTATGCATTTTGCATCAATGCCATGTTTAACTTGTTTTGCTCATATCTTCTAGGCCGTAGCTCCGAATTAAACAAACTTTATATATAACTTGACTAGAATCTCGTGTAGATCATCTTTGTGCATCTTAACTTGCTGTTTAACAACTGGAACATAAGGTTTGTTCAGATCTGGACCAATTTCGAAATATGCATATGAGGACTTACCGGAATTGTTATGTTGTTCCCGGCCTCATTTAAACTTGCCTTGGTGTGTTACTCTTGTTTGCATCATCTCTTGCCATGAGTAGCTTCATGTAGGCTTGTCATGCATCATGCTTGTTTGGCATCATGTCTTGATCATGTGTGGTGTGTTTATCGTGTTGTGTGCTTCTTCTCGATAGTTCCTGTTTCGTTGCGATCGTGAGGATTCGTTCATCTACGCTTGATTCATCTTCGTGGCTTCATCTTCTTCATGGACTCGTTCTTTTTCCTAGCGTGATTTTAGGCAAGATGACCGCTACCCTGGATCTCACTACTATCATTGCTATACTAGTTGCTTCGTTCTATCGCTATGCTGCGTTACCTATCTTTTGCTCATCAAGCTTCCCATATTGCCATGAACCTCTAACCTTTGACACCTTTCCTATGCAAACCATTGCTTGGCTATGTTACCGCTTTTGCTCAGCCCTCTTATAGCGTTGCTAGTTGCAGGTGAAGTTGAAGATTGCTCCATGGTGGACATGATTTATGTTTGGGATATCACAATATCTCTTATATTATTAATGCATCTATATACTTGGTAAAGGGTGGAAGACTCGGCCTTATGCCTGGTGTTTTGTTCCACTCTTGCCACCCTAGTTTCCGTCATACCGGTGTTATGTTCCCGGATTTTGCGTTCCTTACGCGGTCGGGTGATTTATGGGACCCCCTTGACAGTTTGCTTTGAATAAAACTCCTCCAGCAAGGCCCAACCTTGGTTTTACCATTTGCCTCACCACCACCTATACCTTTCCCTTGGGTCGGCCAACCCGAGGGTCATCTTTATTTTAGCCCCCCCGGGCCAGTGCTTGTCTAAGTGTTGGTCCGAACTGATTAGACTGCGGGGCCCCCTCGAGGAAACTCGAGGTTTGGTTTTACTCGTAGGATGTCTCATCCGGTGTTGCCCTGAGAACGAGATACGTGCAGCTCCTATCAGGATTGTCGGCGCATCGGGCGGCTTTGCTGGTCTTGTTTTACCATTGTCGAAATGTCTTGTAAACCGGGATTCCGAGTCTGATCGGGTCTTCCTGAGAGAAGGTATATCCTTCGTTGATCGCGAGAGCTTATCATGGGCTAAGTTGGGACACCCCTGCAGGGTATAATCTTTCGAAAGCCGTGCCTGCGGTTATAGGCAGATGGGAATTTGTTAATGTCCGGTTGTAGATAAGTTGACACCAGATCTAAATTAAAACGCATCAACCGCGTGTGTAGCCGTGATGGTCTCTTTTCGGCGGAGTCCGGGAAGTGAACACGGTTTCTGGGTTATGGTTGACGTAAGTAGGAGTTCAGGATCACTTCTTGATCATTGCTAGCTTCACGACCATTCCTTTTGCTCTCTTCTCGCTCTTATTTGCGTATGTTAGCCACCATATATGCTTAGTCGCTGCTGCAGCCTCACCACTTTACCCCTTCCTTTCCCTTTAAGCTTTGCTAGTCTTGATACCCATGGTAATGGGATTGCTGAGTCCTCGTGGCTCACAATTACTACAACAACAGTTGCAGGTACAGGTTTATGCGATGATCTTGACGCGAGAGTGATGTTTGCTTGATTTGGAGTTCTTCTTCTGCTCCGTCTTCGATCAGGGGATAGGTTCCAGGTCGGCAGCCTGGGCTAGCAGGGTGGATGTCGTTTGAGTTTCTGTTTGTGTTTCATCCGTAGTCGGATGTTGATCTCATGTTTTGTGATGTTGTATTCGAGTGGCATTGTATGCCTTTTGTATGTATCCCCATCCATTATGTAATGTTGATGTAATGATACCCACCTTGCAAAAGCGTTTCAATATGCGGGTCTATCCTTGGTGGGACCTTCGAGTTCCTTTTGGATAGGGTCGCATATTGGGCATGACAAGTTGGTATCAGAGCCTCGACCGACCCTAGGAGCCCCCTTGATTGATCGTGTAGTTTGGCCGTTGTCGAGTCTAGAAGAAAACTGTTTTCGGAATCTAGTTATATCGGAGAGTAGGAATTCTTTTTACTCCTCAGCCCCTTCGTCGCTCTGGTAAGGAATCTTGATGTAGGTGTTTTGAATTACTTCTCTTCCCTTTCAAACTTTCTTTAGGATCACGCAGTTGGTTTTCCGATTGTTGGTTCTTAGCTCTTTTGATCCGGTGCATTTCTCGTCAGTTGACTCGAGCCTCTTCATCTTTGCGAGTTCAATCCTTAGTTGTTTTCTTTTCCCACCCACCCACCCTTCTTCTTCTTGGAACCGGAGTCCGTAATCGAGTATCCATCCTACTCGTGCGAAGCCTTTGCTTTCTTTCCTCAATGATTTCAACCGGTGTTTTCTCTTCAAGTTATTCGTCGGTCCCCCCTTCAAAGTTGCCTTTGTTTTCCCGACCTCCCAACCCTTTTTCTTCCCGGAGTCTGAGTCTGTTTCGAGCATCAATTTCATTCATGTGGAGCCTCTTCAGTCTTCCCTCAATCATTTCAACCGGTGAATTCTCGTCTTGTTCGTCATTCTTCATCCCTTTCTTTTTTCGGTGGACTCAATTCATGTTTTTCGGATTGATCATATTCTTTCCCTTGGATCAAGTGTTATCCTTGCTCGTTCCCCTCTCGCCAATTTATCCTTCCGGAGTGTTCAAGACATCTCAGGAGATTCGTCTGTGTTTGAATTAATTCGAGGTTATCACCTTATTCCAAATATTTCAATTGTTCCGGTGCATCATCTACCTCTTCAACAATCCTTTCCAACGATGTTTTCTTTTAGTGGGCCCTAACCCACATGTCTTTTTCCAGGATCTTACCTGACTCTTCTAATTTTCCTCGGAGTTATTCTCAAATTCTTTTCAAAGTGTGATGTAAGTATGAATTTCATCAGTCACATGCCTTTCCAAGATCACGTTCAAATTCTTTTCATTGTTGGCTCAACCTCTTTGCTTTTCATTCTTCCGGAGTATCTCAGTAATTTTGGTGGTGTTTCTTGTCATCATTTGAAGATTGAAGAAGAGTTTTCCTCTCAATATTGTCCGTTCTCTCGAAGATTCGCGGTTCTAGCTTCTTGCTATCCTATCAAATTATTTCAGTTTGTCAGATATTCTTTTCTTACCCATCCGGAGTATGTCAGAAGTTGATTTCTATTTCTTTTCACTGGAGGCCATCGTTCCAGAAGAATTCTTCATCCTCACATTTCAGTTACCGTTATCCAATTATTCCGGTGCTTGATTCAATGTTTGTTAATCAGCTCGTTGTCTCTTCGTTCTTTTGCATCTAAATCCCCTCGAGCATATTGGTTCTTCTAATTCTTTCCGGTGATTCATTCTCTCTTATCAGTCATTTCCAAATTCTTATGGTGGTTCGTTCAAGATTATTTTTCCTTTGTTATCATATTAATCCATTCCTTCTTTCAATCCTACCGGTGGTTCATGAAGACCTTCTCAAGTTCGCGATATGTCACTTCTCAATCCTTTTTCAAGAAGAATAAGTAGTATGCAAAATCCATTGCTTGTCATCAATTTAATTTGATGAAGGATAAGCATACAATAAATATTATTCTTATTTCATCCAAGTGATTAATCCCTTCCTTAGGAGTTTGTTCTTGATGAATAAATTCTAGTTCCAAGTGTTTTCATCTTTTCTTTTCCGGAGTTCAAATCTTCCTCAGCCATTTTGTCGGAACCTCCATCTAAATCATTGCAAGGCTTTAATCTTATTCTTTTCATCCTTCAATTCTATCTCATTGTCCTTTTGGTTACCGGAGTTCTTCATGGTGGTTTCTCATGATTTAATTCATTCCTCAAGTGTTCATCAAGATTCTTGTTGCAGGAGTTCAAGTATCTTTTCTTCCCGCGTCTCGAAGCGTAAATAATTCTTCATTTTCTTCTGAAGTGGAGTTTTGCATTTCTTCATTCTTCTCAGTTATCCAATCATTTCCGTTTGTGGCCGGTTATCACCTCATGATCTTGAGATGCTACCTATAAGTCCACAACAAGCTTATTCTTCCGTTGTTGATTTTTTCAACAACTCCGTTCAACCCTTCCTTCTAAATTCTTTTCATTCTCTTTCAATTCTTTCCGGAGGTTTTGTGTCACATCCTCATCAAGTATCATTCCATCCTCTCAAGTTCTTGTTCTATTCCTTCCATTTTGAGCCGGAGTGCTGCCTAAATCCTTTCAGTCTTATTCGTTTTTTATCTCATTCTAACCGGAGTGGTTTCAGAGTCTATCTGATTCCGTGAGATTCCGATTCTCGTCATTCTCGTCGTTCCTCTCTTCTTCTCGAGTGCTCTCGATTCTTTGCTTCTTCTCTTGAGTTCTTATTTCACCTCATCCCCTTTTTCTCTTCCGTCTCGGTCCTAAGATCTCGGGACGAGATCTCTTGTTAGTGGAGGAGTGTTGTAACGCCCCGGATTCGATGCGCCAGGTGTCACCCAGTTATTCGCCATTGTTGCCATGTCTTTTGCATGCATGTTGCATTTTATCATGTCATCGTGTGCATTTCACTTTGCATACATGTTCGTTTCATGCATCCGAGCATTTTCCCCGTTGTCCGTTTTGCAATCCGGCGCTCCTATGTCCTCCGGCGTCCCCTTTTTGCCTCTCGTTGTAAGCGGGTGTTAAACATTCTCGGAATGGACCGAGTCTTGCCAAGCAGCCTTGGTATAGCACCGGTAGACCGCCTGTCAAGTTTCGTGTCATTTGGAGGTCGTTTGATACCCCAACGGTTAACCGCGTAGCCCGAAACCCCTCTTTCTCTTTTCAGCCCAACACCCTTCCAAAGTGGCCCAAAAACCCATCTAACTCCCCTCCATGCTCTCGGTCGTTCGATCACGATCGCGTGCACGAAAACCATGCCTCATTTGGACTCTCCTAGCTCCCTCTACCTATATAAAGGCCCTCCCCTTCCATTTTCGCGCATGAAACCCTAAATCTCCTTCCTCTCCGCGCCGGACACGTGCGCCCCCGGCCGGACATGTCCGCCGCCGACTCCCCAGCCAATCGGAGCGTGCCACGTCGCCGCCACCGGCTCCCTCTCTCTCCTCCGCCGCAAGGGCCCGCGCGGCCCAGATCCGGCCCACGGGGCCCGCACCGCGCCCGCCACCGCCCGTCTGTGCCGCCACCTCTGCCTCCCATCGACTGCCGTGCCCGGCCCCGAGCGCCGCCGCCTCGCCTCCTCCCGTGCCTGCCGCGGCCGCCGCTCGCCGGCGCCGCCCGTGCCCGGTGCGCGCCGCCCCGCCCGTTCGCCGGTGACCCGAGCCCCTACTCCGGCCACCGCGGCTCCGCCCGCTGGTGCCCATCCGCCGCCCGGGGTTCCTCTCCTCCGCCGGCGCCGCCCCGGCCGAGCTGCGCCACCGCGCCTCCTCGGCCTCGCCTCGACCGGATCCGGCCGGATCCCGGCCTCCCCGAGTGCCTCCGGCCACCTCCTCCCCGAACTCCGGCGAACCTCGTGAAACGCGCCCTGGATCCAGATCTAAACCGAGAGGTTGACCCCCGAAATTTGCTAAGTCCCCGAATATTTTATATTATCGTGCCATGTTCATCGCATCGTATCTCTGCATCCATAGCTCTTTTTTGTGCGTGTAATATGTCAAATTGTTCGTCTCAACGAGTACTTCATTTCATTCCATTGCATCATGTTCATTTGAGCTCATCTTGATGCCTGAGTTATCGTTGCAAGAGTGCTTCATAATGTTTTCTGCTGTCTGTTATTAGAACTAGCTCTTTTGTCATTTTTGCCATGATTGATGTGTGCATCCTATGAGGTTGATGTCTACATGTGTTTTGATCTATGCCATGTCTTCTTTACAGTGGTGTATGCCATGTATTTTTGTGATCAATGTGGTGATTAGCACAAGCATGCAAACTAGGCTTCGTGATATTGCTGATTTCAGTCCCTGTTCTGCTGTTATTTTGATGCCATGTAAACATGATGCTACAGAGAGATCCATGCATATTTTGAGATACTTCACTAAGGATGTTTTGAACATATGGTTATCCTCTAGCCATTCATGCCCCTGTTTGTAATTATGGAGTAGTCTAGCATGTCATTTTCGTGCTCTACTTTTGCTACAAAATGTTTCCTGGCAGATTGTTTACATGTTATTCAATTTTGCCAAGGTTGTTGTAGTTGATCCTTGCATGCTATGAACTTGTTCTTGCCTTGGTTTGTTTCATAAACATGTTTTTTTGCTGATGCTTTGCTTATCTTGTCATGCAATGACTTGTGGTGAGTGAATCGAGCTTGTTAAGTAGTGTACTTGCTGTTGCTACTTTGCTAGGCTGAATCTGTTATTTCGTGATGCTATATAAACATGTTGCTACTAGTCATTCTATGCATAATATGGAGATGTTCACTAAATATGTTTTGTTCTACATATCATGCTCTATCCATCCATGCCCCTGGTTGTGTTTATAGCTTGCTGTAGCTTGTCCAGATCTTGCTCCAAAGTTGCTTGATAATGTTGCTGTCAGCCTGTTAACATTAAGTTCAGTTGTTGCCATGATTGTTGCTAGTGTTCCATGCATCCTATGACCTTGCTCTTGCCATGCTTAGCTTCACAAACATGTATTCTTACTGTTGGGTGCCTTGCCATGCCATTTATTGCTCTGTGGTGAGTGGTACAAGCTCATCTACATGCCTTCGTATCGTTGTTTCTGCCATGTTTGAATCTGTAGTATAACTTGCCATGTTTACATGGGTGCCATCATATGTTCTGATCCTTTTTGGCTTATGGTCAGTAAGGGACTTTTGTTCTATGCAATTAGTAGATTCATTCCATGCCTTTGTTTGCCATGATAAGTTCCTGTAACATGTTGTTTGAAAGCTCTAATCATTGCAACCTGATGTTATTTTCTGCAAAGTCTGAACTGTTATTATTTGCAATCTTACCATGTGTGTTTGAACATGTTCTAGTGATTTCTGGAGATAGCTCAGTGTTCACGTTTTGTAATTCTTTACCTGTACATCATGTCCATGTATTTTGTTTTCTTGTTGAGGTGCTGTAGCATGTTGTTTTGATGCTTGCAAGATGCCTAGTTGCTGTTTTGGACAGATTGTTGCTATAACTTGTTTCATGTGTGTGTGCTGAACCGTTGCTCCGTTTTGAGTGTGCTCTATATGAAACTTGCTTGATTTCACATATAGTTTCATACTGTCATGTTGCATCCTTGTTTTGGTGTGTTTGCTTGATGTTTGTATGCATTTTGCATCAATGCCATGTTTAACTTGTTTTGCTCATATCTTCTAGGCCGTAGCTCCGAATTAAACAAACTTTATATGTAACTTGACTAGAATCTCGTGCAGATCATCTTTGTGCATCTTAACTTGCTGTTTAACAACTTGAACATAAGGTTTATTCAGATCTGGACTAATTTCGAAATATGCATATGAGGACTTACCGGAATTGTTATGTTGTTCCCGGC
Source organism: Triticum dicoccoides (assembly GCF_002162155.2). NCBI lineage: Eukaryota > Viridiplantae > Streptophyta > Magnoliopsida > Poales > Poaceae > Triticum > Triticum dicoccoides. Next base: position 142,648,977 of record NC_041391.1, read on the forward strand.
CTCATTTAAACTTGCCTTGGTGTGTTGCTCTTGTTTGCATCATCTCTTGCCATGAGTAGCTTCATGTAGGCTTGTCATGCATCATGCTTGTTTGGCATCATGTCTTGATCATGTGTGGTGTGTTTACTGTGTTGTGTGCTTCTTCTCGATAGTTCCTGTTTCGTTGCGATCATGAGGATTCGTTCGTCTACGCTTGGTTCATCTTCGTGGATTCATCTTCTTCATGGACTCGTTCTTCTTCCTAGCGGGATTTCAGGCAAGATGACCGCTACCCTGGATCTCACTACTATCATTGCTATGCTAGTTGCTTCGTTCTATCGCTATGCTGTGTTACCTATCTTTTGCTCATGAAGCCTCCCATATTACCATGAACCTCTAACCTTTGACACCTTTCCTATGCAAACCGTTGCTTGGCTATGTTACCGCTTTTGCTCAGCCCTCTTATAGCGTTCCTAGTTGCAGGTGAAGTTGAAGATTGCTCCATGGTGGACAGGATTTATGTTTGGGATATCACAATATCTCTTATATTATTAATGCATCTATATACTTGGTAAAGGATGGAAGACTCGGCCTTATGCCTAGTGTTTTGTTCCACTCTTGCCGCCCTAGTTTCCATCATACCTGTGTTATGTTCCCGGATTTTGCGTTCCTTACGCGGTCGGGTGATTTATGGGACCCCCTTGACAGTTCGCTTTGAATAAAATTCCTCCAGCAGGGCCCAACCTTGGTTTTACCATTCGCCTCACCACCACCTATACCTTTCCCTTGGGTCGGCCAACCCGAGGGTCATCTTTATTTTAGCCCCCCCCCCCCCGGGCCAGTGCTTGTCTAAGTGTTGGTCCGAACCGATTAGACTGCGGGGCCCCCTCGGGGAAACTCGAGGTTTGGTTTTACTCGTAGGATGTCTCATCCGGTGTTGCCCTGAGAACGAGATATGTGCAGCTCCTATCGGGATTGTCGGCGCATCGGGCGGCTTTGCTGGTCTTGTTTTACCATTGTCGAAATGTCTTGTAAATCGGGATTCCGAGTCTGATCGGGTCTTCCTGGGAGAAGGTATATCCTTCGTTGATCGCGAGAGCTTATCATGGGCTAAGTTGGGACACCCCTGCAGGGTATAATCTTTCGAAAGCCGTGTCTGCGGTTATAGGCAGATGGGAATTTGTTAATGTCCGGTTGTAGATAACTTGACACCAGATCCAAATTAAAACACATCAACCGCGTGTGTAGCTGTGATGGTCTCTTTTCGGTGGAGTCCGGGAAGTGAACACGGTTTCTGGGTTATGGTTGACGGAAGTAGGAGTTCAGGATCACTTCTTGATCATTGCTAGCTTCACGACCGTTCCTTTTGCTCTCTTCTTGCTCTTATTTGCGTATGTTAGCCACCATATATGCTTAGTTGCTGCTGCAGCCTCACCACTTTACCCCTTCCTTTCCCTTTAAGCTTTGCTAGTCTTGATACCCATGGTAATGGGATTGTTGAGTCCTCATGGCTCACAGATTACTACAACAACAGTTGCATGTACATGTTTATGCGATGATCTTGACGCGAGAGCGATGCTTGCTTGATTTGGAGTTCTTCTTCTGCTCCATCTTCGATCAGGGGATAGGTTCTAGGTCGGCAGCCTGGGCTAGCAGGGTGGATGTCGTTTGAGTTTCTGTTTGTGTTTCATCCGTAGTCGGATGTTGATCTTAAGTATTGTGATGTTGTATTCGAGTGGCATTGTATGTCTTTTGTATGTATCCCCATCCATTATGTAATGTTGATGTAATGATATCCACCTTGCAAAAGCGTTTCAATATGCGGGTCTATCCTTGGTGGGACCTTCGAGTTCCTTTTGGATAGGGTCGCATATTGGGCGTGACACCTCGGCTACAAGTGTGGAAGTTAGACAAATGCTCACATCACATACAACAAGACCAAAAAAGAAATAAAGCAAAGGTAAGGAAAAGATGGCAAACATACCACCAGATTCAAGTCAACATGAGCACCCTTGATATAACATGCACAAGTGATTCCTCGGACATAGTTGAGGTGCTGCCACCTTGCGTATACACATACCTCTTTTTGGGACAATAATTACAAACAGCCTTCAACACAATCTCTCCCGGATGCTCCGTCGATGGCTCTTTGACCTTGTGAAAATGGGCCCAAACATCCGATGACATCCTAACAGGAGCATTGGCTCTTGGCCTCTTGTTCTTTTTCCTTTCTCTTGCCTCCTCCTCACTAGATACAACATGCACAAGTGATTCCTCGGACATAGTGTCACCTTCTAGTTCATCAGCTGATTCCTTATACCCTTCTGATGTATCATCATCCGACATATCAGCACTCGGTTGTGGCGGGACTATAGACAGATTTTGCTCCTCATATTCCTCATCGTCCTTGTCCTTGTCCTTGTCCTCATCCATGTCCACGTCCTCGTCCTCATCCTCCTTCTCCTCGTTATCTACCACCTAACACACATGAGCACACAAATAAGCATCAAGCATCACCTATATGGTTATATGGAAATATGGCTACATCAAGCATCAAGTAAAGCAATCTTACAATAGTAGAGGCAGCGGCTTCCACGACACGCACGCCGGCACCGGTGCGGTCAGGGAGACGCCTCGGAGGTGGAGGTTTTTTTTAACCTACAAATCAACTCTCCTGTTGGGGCATTGGGAAAGTCTTTCGCCTTCCTAATCTGCACCTTAGGCTTCCTCTTCTTCCTCGGAACCGGCGGAGGCAACGCCGAATCTTGCCTAATTAGGTAATTCACGCTTTTCTCCTTTGCCTTCGCCTTCGCATTCTCCTTACCAGCACCCTTTCCCTTCTCATTCCCCTTCTCCTTCACCATTATCTACAAAAAACAGCACATAATATCTGCAGTCAGTACATTAATCAAGCGCAAATAATTCATCTTCTTCTTTTTGTAGCATAGAAAATCATCTAGTGCTAGTTCAAATAAACATAATTATCTCCTGACCATTATCTACAAAAAAACAGCACATCAAACAGGTACAAATCATGGACGTGGAGTCTGAAATTTATATTGATTAAAATTATTTTCAGCTTGTTAGATACTCCTGGAGTACATAATTATTTTGTGCTTGTTACATACTCCTGGAGTACATAATTCTACTTGTATTTAGGGAGTTCACATTTAGTCTGAATTTTATATGGGTACATAATTCTACTTGTATTTAGAGAGTTCACTCACAAAATTTCATACATGGCCTACTTGATTTAATATTTTGGGTATCCTTTACAGGTAGAGACATCAGACATCTGATATTTGGATTCAGAAAAAGAGAGATCCCAACTTTGCAGTGCCCCCCGTATTACTATCAGGTCAAGCAACACCTGGTGCCTATATGCCAAATCATGGGAATGCATCTTTCAGTGCTACAGCTCAATCCTCTCATGCACAATTCACAGGCATGTACCATCCGCAGCAGCCTCCCTCAATCGTAAGCCCACATCCCATGGTACAAGTTACAGAAAGATTACCTCTTCCTCTTCGTGGCGCTCGGTGAGGAACCAGGGAAGGACGGACCGACGGCGTGCTGGCCTTGCTGCCTCCCCACGGCGTGCTGGCCCTGCTTCCTCCCTGATGTACACGTGCTCCTCCAACTCAGACTCGGACGAGATGGCGCCGTCGGTGAAGGGAGAGGACGCGGGCAACGGCGATGTTGGTGAAGGGAGAGGCCGCGGGCAACGGCGCCGTCGCCTTAGGGTTAGGGTTAGGGATCGAACAGAGGATTCAGAACAGAGGAGGAGGCGCTGCCGAATCGAGCGAGGAGGGGAATGGAACGAGGGGAGGGGGGTTGCTTGGCTCGGGGGCTTGGGGCCTCGATGTGTTACCCAGTTGATGGGCTTTGGGCCATCGGTCCGCTCGGTCGGGCCGGTTAAAGACCGGACCGGACCGAATTTTTTTCGGTCTCTTTTGCTGGGCTCGGACCGGCTTATTTTCCTATTGGGCCTGGACCGTACGGGCCGATCCTAAACGGGCCACGAGCGGGCCGCAAAGCCCGCTCATGCCGTCCAGGCTGAATCACGGCCATGGCGGGCTGCCGGTTCCGATCCGGCGTCTGCTAGCTTGCTTGCCGCAACTCCGGATCTGCTGCGACGTGGGGCGGCCCGTTTGCGGCAGGGTCCTCACAGCCAGCGCCTCGATGCTGACGAGCGGTGGCGCTCTATGCGGCGACGAGGTCGCTCCGCAGTCCCCCGCGTCGGCTTCACCTTCGGCGGCCATGTCCTCCCCGGTGCCGCACCTCGTCGACGAGATCTTGGAGGAGATCTTCCTCCACCTGCCCACCCCGGCCGCGCTCGCCCGCGCCTCCACCGCCTGCCCCCGTTTCAGCGGCATCATCACCGGCCGCTCCTTCCTCCGCCGCTACCGCAAACACCACCCGCCGCCGCCCCTCGGGTTCACCGTCAAAGGTGGCTTCCACCCCGCGCAGGCGCCCCACCCCTCCGCCCCGCTCGCCCGCGCCCTCGCCGACGCCGCTGATTTCACCTACTCATTCGTCCCCCTGCCCAGCAGCAGACCCTGGTTCCCCCGCGACCTCCGTGATGGCCGCGTCCTCCTTGAGAGGAGACACGTGGGGAAGATCTTCAAAAGCTTCGTGGTGTGTGATCCATCGTCGAGGCGCTTCGTGTTGCTCCCATCCATTCCTCACGACATGATCCACCAAGAAGAGAAGCGCCCTTCTGAAATCAGGCCCATGCTGGCTCCCATGGCCATGGGTGAGCAAGGTGAAGATGAGACCTTGTTCAAGGTGATATGCTTTGCCGACTATGAAACCAAGCTGGTCGCATTCGTCTTCTCTTCCATCACTCAGGAATGGTGTATGGCCGCATCTACCAACTGGACCTCTTTGGGCGGTCGCCGCCATGAGTGCGAATACTTGCCCTTCTCGGGATGCAATTGCTTCTACTCGGCATCGGCTTTCGTGGACACGTTGATCGTGCTGGACACACAAACAATGGAGTTTTCCGCTGTCAACGGTCGCACCGGCTACCATGAAAAGCTCAGATGTCTGCCTGGTCAGGCATACTTCGGCACCCTAGGTAACAATGTGCAGAGAAGACGCCCAGTCCACCTGGCATTGTAGTGGATATAGAAGGAAACCTTGAGATGTTTTGTCTCGTTGGTGATCACAGCCCAAATGGCTCGTTTCATCTCTATCATACCACTCAAGGAAATAATGGCGAATCTTCCATGGAATGGCAGCTGGAGAAAATTATACCGTTGCCTGGCGGGTATGACTATTTCACCGCAGGCGCAGCCGAGGGGTTCTTATTCCTTGGAGCCACTACAGAAGATCAGTTGGATATTGGTGAAGACTCCTCAGAGTCGTATTGGAGAACCGGTTGGGAAGTAGATTATTTTTCGCTCGAGGTCAGGACTTCTCAACTTACCAAGGTTTGTAGGAACAAGAGGCAATTCTTCCATGGCGAGCGTGCTCTCTGGTACTTTGGCTATCCAGCGTCCTTGTCCAACTCGTGTGTGTGAAGTGGTACACTGAAGATGGCACACTTACCATATTCATTGTTAATCATGTAAATATGTTAAAAGATCTAGTGTAAGCCTATGAAATGTAAATCCTTTAAAAGGTAAGATTGTATGCGAGAATATGGAAACATTGTAAATAAATTGTAAGTAAAGAAAATGTGTGCCCCCCACGCTCGCGTGGCTGGACCGTGCGTTCTTCAATGCTGCCTGGGACGTGTTGTTTCCTGACTCGTCCCTCGCGTCCCACCCCCGCATTAGCTCCGATCACTTCCCCCTCTCAGTCTCCGCCTCGACCCGCCTCCCTCTTGACGGTCGTTTCTTCTTTGAAACATCGTGGCTTCTGGACCCCGGGTTCCTCCCTTCGGTTTTGCCCTCCTAGGCCCGCGCCCCCCGCTCACCCTGCGCCATGTGCCGCGACCCGCCTCGCTCATCAGAAGAAACGCCTCAGGTTTGCTGCCAAGGTATGGAAACGACAACACAAGTTCATTCCTGTTTTCGATAACAACTGCAATTTTCTGATTGACCTGATAGACTTCTGGGCTGAGTACCGGCGGCTTTCCATGGCCGAAGAGGGGCTGCGGCGTGACACCCGGCTCCAGCTGTCGGCCTCGGTTGCGCGGCAGGCCGCCTATTGGCGTCAGCGTGGGAAGTGCCGGGCGGTGGCGGAGGGGGACGAGAACATCGGCTACTTCCATGCCCGCGCTTCCCACCGTCGTCGGTGCAACGCCATCCGGGTGCTCGAGGTGGAGGGCGTCGAGCTCGTGGCACACCAGGCCAAGGAGGCGGCGCTGCGTCGCTTCTACTCCGCCCTACTGGGTCGAGCCCCGGTCACAACCTGGGGTTTCGACCTGGCTGCCCTCTACGATGCTGCGCCCGGGGTGGACGGCGCTCCCTTGGTGGCTCCTTTCTCCCGGGCGGAGATCCGAGCTGCCGTTTTCGCGCTGGACCGAACGAGCGCGCCGGGGCCGGACGGGCTTGGTCCCGCCTTCTACCAGGCTGCCTGGCCGGCGGTTGCGGATGACCTGCAGCGCCTCTTCGACGACGTCCACCGCGGTGTGGCGTCCCTGGACGGGATCAGCCGTGCTCTCATCGCCCTTCTCCCGCAAAAGGATGGGGTGCCGGGTCCTGGAGATTTCCGTCCCGTCCCACACTAGTAGAAAAGGGGGCAATGATCCAGGCCGGGTCAGCCCATTAGTCCCGGTTCAATCCAGAACCGGGACCAATGGGGGCATTGGACCCGGTTCGTGAGCCCCGGGGGCTGGCCGGGCCACGTGGGCCATTGGTCCCGGTTCGTCTAGACCTTTTGGTCCCGGTTGGTGGGACGAACCGGGACCAATGTGCCTTGCTCCTGGCCCACCACCATTGGTCCCGGTTGGTGGAATGAACCGGGACCAAAGGATGCCATTTAGTCCCGGTTCGTGGCACGAACCGGGACCAATTAGTTGCCTATATCTACCCCTCGCCCGCGAGCAGAGCACTCCCAGTGCTCTGTTTTTCGTGGCCGGCGAGGGGAGAGCTTTGTGGTGCTCTAGCTCACCTACTATGCACACGAGGTGTTCGATGGAATGCCCGAGCCACACTACTTAAGCTTTCTCCTCTCCAAGCTCGACCTCCAAGCTCCATTTTCCTCAATATTTGTCTAGGTTTAGCGGTCCGTCACGTCCCATCCCAGTCTTCGCCGCCGTCGATCGCCCGCGCCGATCTCGTCGCCGGCACCACCGTGGTGAGCCTCTTGTTCTTATCTTCTTTCTGAAAGGAAAAAAAAATCTTAATTTTCTTACTTTTATTATTGCATCTTATATAGTGCGATGGTTTTGGTATCCGCACCCGTCGGCCCTCGTCCTGTCTATGATTCAGATGTGATATATATTATCTTTTCATAACTATTGGTTTATTTATTGTTTATGACAATTATGCCGACCAACGTGACGTAGATTTTATTTATCTAGGAGGTTGTTGAATCGGAAATTCCAACCGACCCTATTGTCGAGAGGTTAAATTTAGTTGAAGAAGAAAACAACTTGTTGATGGAAAAAATTAGAAAAATTGAGGAGAAGAAGACGATATTGGAGTTGCATGTTGCGGATGTCGTCGATGATCACAAGATCAAGATGGATGCAATGCGCTTGAAGATTAGAAAGATTAGAAAATATGCCATTCATACCGAGGCTTGGTATCATTATGCCGTTCCCTACTAGAAAAAGGGCTATAGATGGGATTGACACTAATGACGCACCAGACAAGCGGTGCGTCATTAGTATATACTAATGGCGCACCACCTTCTGATACGTCATTAGAGTTGAAACTACTAATGGCGCACCTGGCCCAAGGTACTTCCCACCCTGCACATGGGCCGCCCGAAGAGGGGCATGGGGGAATAGGAGCTCTCGCTTTCTGCGAGCCAGGGACCTATCCTCGAGTGGAGGAGCCATCCAAAACTAAGGCTAGAGAGTAATGGCGCACCTGTCGGAAAGTGCGCCACTAATGTTGTTTTTTTATTATATTTTTTATTCTTTTTTTTGCAAAACTACTAATGGCGCACTGTTCAATAGTGCGCCATTACTAGTTTAAACTAGTAATGGCGCACTGTAGCACAGTGCGCCATTAGTATGTTTTTTTTTGCAAAACTACTAATGGCGCACCACCAAAAGGTGCGCCATTTGTAACCTGGATTACTAATGGCGCATTTAGAGTTGGTGCGTCATTAGTAAGTGGGCAGCAACAAGATATTTTGGACAGCCTCTCCTACCCACATTCACTTTCTCCCCACTTCATTCTCTCCACCTCCTCCTTGTCTCGGGTGCCTCCTCTTTTTCACCTCATTTCCACCATAGATTCATTCAAATTAAGTGGTTAAATTACCTTGTTTTGATAGGTAAGTAAGGGGGGAAGCTATATTTATGTTGTTCTCCCTTGCACATGCACTTTTTATGGCCTAGCTAGATCTATGTATGTTCGTGGTGTTGCATATGTTTGTGGTGTTGCATATGTGTTTGTGTTTGGAGGTGTACCGGTATTTGAAATGCGATAGTTGCCAATATTTTGCCGGAATGTTGATTCATTTCCGTTTCGGCGAGAATTTTGGCATTAAGCATTATTTTTGGTCCTATTTTTAGGGAAAGTCATGCCAAATTTTTTCTTGGTTCTAAAATATCGTTTTGCTCTACCCCGCAGGCGTCCATGGTCCGCACGATGACCGAAGGCATCGTGAATAGGTTTTTGATGTCCGCGAAGGCCGAGATGCTTCAAAAGAACGAGACGGAGATAAGATGTCCGTGTCGAAGATGCAAGCTGAAGAGCCTTATTGCGGACCCGGATTCCGGGCAGGTGCGGGACCACCTGCTCTTGTGTGGTTTCATGGATGGCTATCGGTGGCAAGGTGATGAAGATGACTACGAAGTAGTCCATGGGGGCCGGGCAAGAAATGAGGAAGGACAGCAAGACAACCACCGCGGCTCGGGCGGGCGAGAAGACGAAGAATCCCCAGGAGATGATCACGACGATGATGCTGTACACAGTCATCATGTAGAAGATGCAGGACATGATGATGAGGAAGATGCCGGAGCAGACGACGGGCATGATCATGAAGATGATGATGCCGGCGGAGCAGACGATGCTGGACCATCGATGGGCTGGGTGCAGGACCCTCATATTCAAGAGCTGCTTCTCAAGCAGACGGATAACGCAAGAGCTGCCGCCCGAGAGAAAGCCAGGATGGATCAACTTGAGTTAGACGCGGTTACTCCATTGTATGAAGGATGCAGGCCCGAGGATACCCGCCTGAAAGTAACGCTCATGGCTCTGGAGATGAAGGTAAAACACAAAATGACCGATGCATGCTTCGACGAGAACATGTCATTCTGGCATGAACGTCTTCCCAAGGGGAACAAGTGCCCGACCAGTTTGGAGGAGGCGAAGAAAATCTTGTGTCCTCTGGATTTACCGCACGTGAAATACCATGTGTGCATGAACAATTGCATCATTTATCGGGATGAGCACGCGGAGTCTACCATATGTCCGGTGTGCGGCGTAACTCGATACAAGAAGAGGAAGAAAGCTCCTCGAAAAGTGGTGTGGTACTTTCCGATCACTCCTCGTCTGCAGCGGTATTTCGCGGACCCTAAGGTAGCAAAGCTCCTGCGTTGGCACGTGGATAGGGAGGAGAAGAAGCGAGAAGATGACGCAAATGATCCGGAGATAGATAAAAAAGACAAGATGCTGAGTCACCCTAAGGATGCGAGCCAGTGGCAAGCGTTGAACTTCGAAGACCCAGAATTTGGGAAGGATTCAAGGAACATCGTGGACAAGGACATGAAGAGTGATGGTTATCAGAACTCCGGGGTAATGATTGAATCCTACACCGGTAAGGACAAGGACAGATACTACCGAAGGATCGAGGAGATCTGGGAGCTGAGCTACGCTGGAGAGAAGGTGCCAATGTTCCGTGTCAGATGGGCCAAGAGCGTCCTAAAAGAAGACCGGTATTTCACCACCATGGTTATACCCGAAGCCAAATCCAAGACCGCGGGCGCAAACGTCACCGCGAAAAATGAGCCATGGGTACTGGCTTCCCAAGTGGATCAATGCTTCTTCATTACCGACCCGCCAAAGCCCAGTCGTGTTGTCGTGAGGAGAGGCAAAAGGAAGATCATCGTAATGGATGGAGTAGCCAATGAGTAAGACTTCGACAAGTACGGCGACCCGAGGATCGAACATGACGACGATGATGAAGTAGCAGCATACACCACAAGAAGAAGCAGGACCACCCTACCTAAAGGACGTCCGTTCCACAGAAGAACTCCATTTGCGAAAAAGAAGGGCAAGAAGATTGTGAACAGATAGCTAGCTAAGATCGATTGTATTTAAATCGTAGCCTTCATTTCTGGATTGTATTTCATGGGCACTTTTTGAACTATCATGAATATTTTTAAATTTTATGGACACTCGATCTCGATCCCCCTCCATCTCGATCGCTATCCCACCTCGCCAGATCCGGTCCCCCTCGCCGCCGAGCACCCCCCGGTCCACCGGCCGCCGCCGCCGACACCCCGCACCCTCGATTCCCCTACTCAACCGCCGCCGCCGACCCCCCGCACACCCCTCCCCTACTCAACCGCCGCCGCCGACCCCCC
>NC_041391.1:142660244-142686756 GCF_002162155.2 Triticum dicoccoides
TCCCCGGCCCAAACCTATTCCCTCTCTCTCCCTCGCCCTCGCACTCGATCCCCTTCCCCTCTCCTCTCCCGACGCCGCTGCCCCGCCGCCTCGACGCCGCCCCGACGCCGCCTCGACGCCTTGACGCCGCCTCGACGCCTCGACGCCGCCTCGATGCTGCCTCGACGCCTCGACGCCTCGACGCCGCTGCCCCGCCGCCTCGACGCCGCTGCCCCGCCGCCTCGACGCCGCCCCGACGCCACCGAGGAGCACGACCTGGCGCAGGCGCACGGCGTGCAGGGCTACCCCACCCTCCTCTTCTTCATCGACGGCGTGCCCAGGGACTACTCCGGCGAGAGGACCAAGTGAGCAATTTCTGCAGATCCCCAATTCCCTCCCTGTTCCCGCTCTGCAGCTGCTGAGAATTTTGGTTTTGCTTTGCTGCAGGGACGCCATTGTCGCTTGGATCGGCAAGAAGCTGGGCCCTGCGGTGCAGAACCTCACCGCCGTCGACGAGGCCGAGAAGATCGTCACCGGCGACGATGTGGCCGTGCTCGCCTTCCTCGACCACCTCTTGGTATGCAATGCGCCTTCTCCAATGCGCCTTCTCCAGTGGCTAGACTGATCATCAAAACTTTTTTTTAGAAAAGGAACTGATCATCAAAACTAGACTGGGGCAAAGGCAAATAATTCATGTAGCAAAAAACTATACACCCATTCATTCATCCATTCGTTCATGCCAGGCCAGGCCAGGCCAGTCCCTCCCTTGTGTCACTGACTGTTGATCCATCCATCCATCCTCTTGACTTGAGCACGAGCATTCAGTTGAGCTTATATTAGTTGCGGGCTGGCTTGCTGTTCTTCCCATAAACTCAATCAATCACCTATGAGGATGGATGATGATGATCATCATCAGTAGTTTCTGATCCGCAGAGCCAAGTGCAAAGCCGGGCACACAAGGAGATGGCGTCCTCACGGGAGCTGTCAAAACAACAACACAGGCAGGCAGGCACCCTCTTGCAGTTAGCAAACAACAGCACAGGCCAAAAGAAATGACGACTAGATAACAACACTAGGCCTGGTGCCACACTTGTGTGTGTGTGTGTGTGTGTGTGTGTGTGTGTAAATTAATTTAATTATGGAAATGCTTTTGTGTGTAAATAAGATAGGAGATGTGTATGTACGTATGTATGTAGATAAAAAAGATACATTGGTTGGTGTGCTGCTGACATGCATACATTCATTACATATAATGAAATGAAATGAAATGAAATGAATTTCAGGTTAGTACTAGTAGCAAGTAGAGCAAAGCTCTTGTGCCCTATTGCTGTTGCTTGCTGTTTCAATCCAGCCTAGTACGTACTAGATGTACATCTACTAGGTGTGCATGCATGCTACTGAATTGTGGAGTGTATCTAGTAAACTAACGACATGCAAATTGTTCATGGCGGCCTGGTTTGACCGATCCAGAATTATGGACGCCGTTGGTTCTGAACCTAGGTAGGGGACATGTGTGTAGCCCTTTTGCTGTCGGCGCAGTTTATCTAGCAAAATTAACATAGGATCCAAGTGCTAGTACTGCAGCAACTGAAAAATCGTGAACTAATTGACAAAGTAGAGTAGAGCTTGCAGCAACTGAAAAATCTGAACTCTGAAACACTCTAGCAGGAGAGTAGAGCAGAGTAGAGCAGAGTGTAGCATTAGCATATGATCCAAGTGCTAGTACTGCTAGTAAATAGCTAATACAGTTAGTGAAGAAGAAAAAAAACTGCTAGTACAGTTAATGAAGAAGAAAAAATACTGCTACTACTGCTAGTAAATAGCATCAGACTGAATGTCTTTTATATATGGTACTGCTAGTAAATAGCTTCTTCTATATACTAATTTGCATCAAAGTGTAGAACAAAGCATCAGACTGAATAACTAACAGTGGGTAATTAACCTAACTATTCATTTTTCCTTAGGTTAATATTAAAATGTCCAGTGTATATATATTTGAAAATGATTGCTGCTAGATGTTAATTTGCTTGTACTAGCTAGAATTTGGCACTGAAAAGCAAAAGCAAAAGCTAATTAACTGCTGGGTAATAGCACTGGTACTAGGTAGCTAAAATATGTGTTCTGAAACACTGAGAGCAGAAACACTTACTACATACATATGCTCAAGAAACACTTACTAACCAGAAAATGTTTTGACTTGAAATGTTAATAGCACAGAGAGCACCACAAGTTAAACACCTCAATCTGTTAGTATTTGTCTGCATTTTCTCGCATTCTTCTTGTATCTGATCCAGTATTGCTTGTAGTGGTTTGTCCAAATATTGAATGATACTGCTTGGAGATGCATATATTGTTTCACCTCTTCACATGCCAATGTATTTTCCATGTTGTGATGGAGGCCTTTTTTGCCTTGTCCACCCGAGAGGCCCTTGAGTTTGCTGGAATGTCGATTAACTTCCGTTCCAGCAAATTCGGGTACTCCATATGTCCTATTTTCAGCAAAGGTCATGCTGAAATTTTCCGTGAATTTTAGCATGACTTTGCTAAAAATAGGACATATGGGGTACTTGTGACTAATGCATGGGCCGGGGTACTTGTGACTAATGATGAAAGCTTAGGCTTTTAGGGTGCCTCGGCGTCGAAAAACCCTCAATGATAAAAGCTTAGCTTTTAGGATGCCTCGGTGTCGACAAACCCTAAATGATGAGACCATGATCTTGTTCCTTGACAATAACCAACTTTTTGACCAAACTTTGTTCCTATTTAGAGAGAAACATGGCCAACAACGATGAGGCCGGGGGTTCGGGCGGCAAGGCATTCTGGAAGCTATCCCAGGAGATGGAGGAACAACCTCACTTGTATGAAGACACCGCCTTCCCCACCGATCCTGAGACCACTGATGGTACCGCCGAGGATGACCCCACTGATGCCACCACTGATGGTGCCGCCGAGGATGCCACCACTGATGATGGCGGCGCACGCATAGATGGCAGCAAACTGAAGAGGCAACGGAAGGACCGACGCCCGACCGTGCTCCGCACCCTCAAGGAGGAAGTTACTGAAGTGGACTCCGACGGGAATCCAACGGCGCCCGAACGAATAGTCAAGGGGTACTCGCTTCAGCTCAGGTGCATTCTCCGGAGCACCGTATCGATCAACACCGAGAACTTGAGGCATCCTGACCGAGGGAATTTGCGCAACCCCCTCTTCACGAAGCTGCACGAACGATACAAGTTCCCCGCTGAATTTGAAAACACAAGCCTCAAAGGGAATAAAGTGAACAATGCTGCCCTCACGAAGATGAGCAAGGCCCTGTCTACTTGGAAAAGCAATGTGAAGAGAATGATCGAGAAAGGTGAGAGTTATGAGAAGATCAAGGAGAAAAATCCTTCGATCAACGAAGATGACTACAGCGACTTCAAGATCAATTGCTCGAGCACCGCAAACTCCCAATCAAGTCAGTGGGGGAAAGAAATGCGGGAGCTGAACTTAGGGGAACACACACTCGGTCCCGGCGGTTACAAAGTGGCGGAGCCTATATGGGACAAGGAGGAGGCGGACCATGCCGAGCAAGGCCTACCGCCCCTCTTCGCTAAATACGGTGACAAGCAGACCAGGAACTTTGTCAGGGCCCGGTACAAGTAGGACCCAAAAACAAAGGAGCTTACCATGGATCCGAAGACCAGGGCGCTTGAGCTTGTTCTGGTAAGGAATACACCCCCGCGTAATTAGCTCCATATGGTTGCATTCTAATTAATGAAGCCAAATTTCTAAATGGTTCACATTTCTTCCGCAGGCGACTGAAAGCAATAGCGCGGGGTCGACTAAGAGCAACCCTTGGGACACCACTCTAAATAGGGCGTTGAATGTAATGAAGAACAAGGATAAGCTCAGTAAGCCGACGTCAGCTGGTCGTGTGGCCGGCAAAGGCTTGTCGACAAAATGGTCGTCATACTATAACAATAGTGGGCGAAAGGAGAAAAAGACCAGCTCGGAAAGTCAGGCGCGCGAGGTTCAAGAACTCAAGGCACAGGTGGTGCGGATTCCGGAGATTATCCAAGAGCAAGTGCAACAACAACTCGGAGCGACGATCACCGCCATTGTGCCTACCTTGATCGAGGGGTTGAGTGCGTGGATTGCGGGTGGCCAACAGGGGCCGCCCCCGATTCCTAGCTTCACGGCCAGCAACTCACAGAATGCGATGGCGAGGCCATTGGTGTCTCCGGCGGAGGCGGCATTGGTGTCTCCGACGCCGGCAAGGGAGCTTAATGCACCCGGGTGTACGCCGGCCGGCACCTCTGCAGCAAGCGGCCCCTCCGTCAACTGCACGCCCGCCGTTGGCGGTGCCTCGACATTAGCCGAGCTCGACGCCATCATCACGGTAACTAATTAAGCCTCTCTCGGCCGAGGACTTCATCTCCTTGCCTTTGATTGGGCATCCCTGACGCCCTACATGTTTTCGCAGGGCGCCGCCGATGTTCCGTGCACTCTCCTGCACTTCGTGAACAACGAGTTGGTCGATGTCGCCAAGGGCAAAATCGTTCAACCGGGTAACCCCTTGTTCCACGGTACCCAGATGCCACCCAACTTGTTTAGGGTTGAACTGGTTCGAGTGCTGCCAGGCTGCGACGAGTTGTTACCTCCGATTCGACCCGTCGGGGCCGACGATGATGACGTGATGACCCTCAGCGCCTGCCTGAGCTGGCCCCTGCTTTGGCTGAAGAGCCAGATTCGTTTGGGGGCGGGGGACACCACCCCAAAGACAACACCGCCAGTCGTGCCGGCGCTAAGTCGGCCCCATGGCAAGACCGCCGCAACGGTGCCGGACATCCCTATGCCACTGGATCCAAACATGCATATGGCACAGGATCAGAACGACGACGACGACAATACATTTGGCAACGTCGATCAGTACTTTGCCGAACATGGGTACGATGGCGACTTCATGGGGCCTCCTTCTCAAGAACCCAACCCAACAAAAGACGTGCGCGATCTAGCTGGTACCGCCGAGAAGCCAAGTTGCAACAGGTGTCGTCTGCCGTTCAGCTCTCAGGAGACGCCTCCAGCTGCCGACTTCACCGAGCCTCAGATAGGCGAGGTGCAAAATATTATCAGCCCAAACACACTGAAGAAGACGGTCTGTGAGCAGAACTCAGTCCCATTACAGGAGAAGAAGAAGGCATGCAAAAGAAAGACTAACAAGGGTGCGAGCCAGCTAGCACCGAGTACGATCCGTGCTCAGGACGGGCCACCTTCACCTAAGGATATCTCGAGGAGGGTGCATGTGGCGGGTAGGGCGATGCTACCGACAAATATGCTCAATGCTGCAACCGGTGCTATGCGGAGTCTGCATGACAGTGTTCTTTCTTTGGAGAAGCGGCGTCTCAGAGAGAAGGATGTGGCATACCCGGTTTTCGCGGCCAAGGTGCCAGAGGGCAAGGGCTTTGTGGATAACTCCATCGGGCGTACGATCGTCCTGCGGTTTGATGACATCCACGCTATGTTGAACCTTCAACCGCTGCACTACACCTTCGTTCGGCTATTTTCGCTGAGTATGGAGATGCGGATCATTCGCGACAAGACCCTGGACATCGTGATAGTCGACCCCTTCTACATGCGTGCCAAGATCTTGGGCAGCGCTGGGGACCGGCAAGTCGCGAGTTCTTACCTCGAAGGTGTCATTCTGGCAAACCAAGATAAGGATAACTTCCTCGTGCCTTACTTTCCCGAGTAAGTCCTCCCCTCAACCGGCCCGTAACATATGAATTCTTAGAATTCGATCGTTTTTCTTTTAATATTCCATGTTTTCTGCAGTGACACACATTGCACGCTCATCCTCCTAAGCCCCAAATATTCCATGGCCACGTATTTCGACCCGGACCGTCAATCGAACGTAGACTACACAAATGTCAAGAAGGTTCTTGATGATGTTCTCCCCGGCTACGCCAAATCTGGAGGCACCTTCACCAGGCCTATTCGTAAGTACGGCAAGCATGTGTTCTCCCACAATACGACGTTCTGTTGCGTCAAGCAGCCGCCTGGCGGTCGGAAGGGTGCTTACTACGCCATCCATCACATGCGGGCGATCGCACGGGACCATCATCAACTTCTGCTACCGAGTAAACTCAAAGATTGGGCCGCGAGCGTGTCGGCAATCCAGGACGCAGACATCAGACAAGAATTCTTTCGCATCCAGTCGGAGTTTGCGGAAATCATCCATCAAGATGTCCTTCGTACCTCGGGGCAGTTCTACCTCAGAAATCAACCGTCCAATAGTGACATCGACACAATGCTACAAATGCAGGCTGACAACGCCCGTTATTTCATGGCTCCCACGATAGATGGTGGCTTCATCCATGCTCCGGTCCCTTGAGTCGAGTCGAAAGCAGTGATGTTGTGTCTAGTTCTGAAACATCAATTGGCTCATGTTGTAATTAAACTTTAATGAACTTGTAGTATGTCTCTTTGGTTTCGAGAGTCGTTCAACTTAGATGTAATCGATGCTATTAATGTCTTTCTTTTCTCTTCCGATTGTTCTGTTGCATACTTAGATATTGCTTATGTATTGTCTGTGAATTGGTACTAACGTTTCGTTTGGCTAGTGCATAGCGATGCCGTCGTATGTCGTGTACAAGTGTAAGGTTCCCAGAGTCTACGACGACTGGGAGGAGTGTCGGAGACAGGTTCACCGATTCAGCGGTAACAGTTACAAAGGGTACACTACTAGGGCCGAGGCCGAATCTAGATACGCACGCTATCTAGCGGGAGAGGGGAGGGAGCGTTGGAGGAACCGGATGAAGACGAGTTTCATCGTGATGATGCTCATCGTGATGACCGCAGCTCTCTTCTATGTGATGGTAGTTTAGATGATCGATATCGACTTGTAATGTGAAGACAAACTCGCTACTCGTGGTCTCGAGACTTGTAATATAATGTTCTATCTTTGTTCGGTCTTTTCAATTCGGAGACTAATATGATGAATTGTATTCGGAGACTAATATGATGAATTGTATTCAGAGACTAATCTTCTATTGTATTCGATGAATCTGTTGTTGATGTGTGCTGTCTATATTTTGTCCAATTATACATTTTGTAACCTGTGCAAAAAACAGAAAATAAAAAAATAAAAAAAACCTAATATTCATACTAATGGCGCATCATATCACAGTGCGCCATTAGTATGTCAAAGGATACTAATGGCGCATCATTAAACAGTGCGTCATTAGTATGCCGAAGTTACTAATGACGCATCTTGTTGTTGTGCGCCATTAGTATGCCAAAGCACCTGGGTATGCATGCCCCCCTGGGAGGCATACTAATGGCGCACTGTTGTATATACTAATGGCGGATCAGAGGTCCGCCATTAGTATACCAGATACTAATGGCGCACCAGTGATGCGTCATTAGTAAAATATACTAATGGCGTGGCACTAATGGTGCACCACTAATGCGCTATTAATGGCCAAATTAAGTGCGCCATTAGTAGGCCTTTTCCTAGTAGTGGTTGGATCAGTTGTTACATTGGTTGCGATTATGATCGCATTTGTTTTCGCATTGAAATGTTTTACATAGTTTTAGTGTATGGTTTAATTAATTTAGATGCTCTCCAGAGCTTTATGTTGTTAGATGAGAACTATGTATGTACTTTGATTTTAATGTGATGATGAACTTCTATTAATTTGGTCACTTAATTATCTATTCATGATGTTCTGTAATGATTTTTGACACACTTAATTATATATAATGCACGCAGATGAACCGGCAATGGATGTACGGTTCAAGACACACCTCCGAGTACATTAAGGGCGTGCATGATTTTCTCGAAGTGGCTGAGGCAAACAAGCAGAATGGTTTTATGTGTTGTCCATGCCCTATATGTGGGAATACGAAGTCTTACTCTGACCGGAAAATCCTCCACACCCACCTGCTTTACAAGGGTTTCATGCCACACTATAATGTTTGGACGAGGCACGGAGAAATAGGGGTTATGATGGAAGACGGCGAAGAAGAAGAGTACGATGACAACTATGTGCCCCCTGAATACGGTGATGCTACTGAAGATCAAGAGGAACCAGACGATGTGCACGATGATGCTGCAACGGGCGAAGCTGCTGAAGATCAAGAGGAACCAAACGATGTGCCCGATGATGATGATCTCCGCCGGGTCATTGTCGATGCAAGGACGCAATGCGAAAGTCAAAATGAGAAGCTGAAGTTCGATCGCATGTTAGAGGACCACAAAAAAGGGTTGTACCCCAATTGCGAATATGGAACCACAAAGCTCGGTACCGTACTGGAATTGCTGCAGTGGAAGGCAGAGAATGCTGTGCCTGACAAAGGATTTGAGAAGCTACTAAAAATATTAAAGAAGAAGCTTCCAAAGGATAACGAATTGCCCGATAGTACATACGCAGCAAAGAAGGTCGTATGCCCTCTAGGATTGGAGGTGCAGAAGATACATGCATGCCCTAATGACTGCATCCTCTTCCGTGGTGCGTACAAGGATCTGAACGCATGCCCGGTATGCGGTGCATTACGGTATAAGATCAGACGAGATGACCCTGGTGATGTTGACGGCGAGCCCCCCAGGAAGAGGGTTCCTGCAAAGGTGATGTGGTATGCTCCTATAATACCACGGTTGAAACATCTGTTTAGAAACAGAGATCATGCCAAGTTGATGCGATGGCACAGTGAGGACCGTAAGAAAGACGGGAAGTTGAGAGCACCCGCTGACGGGTCGCAGTGGAGAAAAATCGAGAGAAAGTACTGGGATGAGTTTGCAAGTGAGCCAAGGAACGTATGGTTTGCTTTAAGCGCGGATGGCATTAATCCTTTCAGGGAGCAGAGCAGCAATCACAACACCTGGTCCGTGACTCTATGTATGTATAACCTTCCTCGGATGTGCATGAAGCGGAAGTTCATTATGATGCCAGTTCTCATCCAAGGCCCTAAGCAACCCGGCAACGACATTGATGTGTACCTAAGGCCATTAGTTCAAGAACTTTTACAATTGTGGAATGGAAACGGTGTACGTACGTGGGATGAGCACAAACAGGAGGAATTTAACCTAAAGGCGTTGCTGTTCGTGACCATCAACGATTGGCCCGCTCTCAGTAACCTTTCAGGACAGACAAACAAGGGATACCACGCATGCACGCACAGTTTACTTGACACCGATAGTATATACCTGGCAAGCTGCAGGAAGAATGTGTACCTGGGCCATCGTCGATTTCTCCTGACCAACCATCAATGTCAAAAGAAAGGCAAGCATTTCAAAGGCGAGGCAGATCACCGGAAGAAGCCCACCATGCGTACCGGTGATCACGTACTTGCTATGGTCAATGATTTACACGTAATCTTTGGAAAGGGTCCCGGCGCACTAGCTGTTCCGAGTGACGCTGGGGTACACGCACCCATGTGGAAGAAGAAATCTATATTTTGGGACCTACCCTACTAGAAAGACCTAGAGGTCCGCTCTTCGATCAACGTGATGCACGTGACGAAGAACCTTTGCGTGAATCTGCTAGGCTTCTTGGGCGTGTATGGGAAGACAAAAGATACAGCTGAGGCACGGGAGGACCTACAACGTTTGCACGAAAAAGACGGCATGCCTCCAAAGCAGTATGAAGGTCCTGCCAGCTATGCTCTTACCAAAGAAGAGAAGGAAATCTTCTTTGAATGCCTGCTTAGTATGAAGGTCCCGACTAGCTTCTCGTCTAATATAAAAGGAATAATAAATATGGCAGAGAAAAAGTTTCAGAACCTAAAGTCTCATGACTGCCACGTGATTATGACGCAACTGCTTCCGGTTGCATTGAGGGGGCTTCTACCGGAAAACGTCCGATTAGACATTTGAAGCTATGTGCATTCCTCAATGCAATCTCTCAGAAGGTGATCGATCTAGAAATCATACCAAGGTAAGGAGTGATGTGGTGCAATGTCTTGTCAGTTTCGAGCTGGTGTTCCCACCATCCTTCTTCAATATCATGACGCACATCCTAGTTCATCTAGTTGACGAGATTGTCATTCTGGGCCCCGTATTTCTACACAATATGTACCCCTTTGAGAGGTTCATGGGAGTCCTAAAGAAATATGTCCGTAACCGCGCTAGGCCAGAAGGAAGCATCTCCATGGGCTATCAAACAGAGGATGTCATCGGGTTTTGTGTTGACTTCATTCCTGGCCTTAAGAAGATAGGTCTCCCTAAATCGCGGTATGAGGGGAGACTGACTGGAAAAGGCACGCTTGGAAGGGACTCAATAATATGCAGGGACGGATATTCTTGGTCTCACGCACACTACACAGTTCTACAGAACTCTACCTTGGTGACCCCGTATGTTGATGAACACAAGAACAGTCTGCGCTCCAAACACCCGGAGCAGTGCGACGACTGGATTACATGTGAACACATCAGGACTTTCAGCAGTTGGTTGGATGCACGTATCAGAGGTGACAACACTGTTTGTGATGAGCTGTACTTGTTGTCCAGGGGACCATCTTTGACTGTATTGATTTGGAAAGGATATGAGATAAATGGGAATACATTTTACACGATTGACCAAGATCAAAAGAGCACCAACCAAAACAGTGGTGTCCGCTTTGATGCAACAACCCAGAGGGGAAAGGACACATATTATGGTTACATAGTGGACAAATGGGAACTTGACTACGGAGTAGGTTTTAAGGTCCCTTTGTTTAAGTGCAAGTGGGTCAATCTGTCAGGAGGCGGGGTACAGGTAGACCCACAGTACGGAATGACAACAGTGGATCTGAAAAATCTTGGGTACACTGACGAATCATTCGTCCTAGCCAATCATGTGGCACAGATTATCTATGTGAAGGACATGTCTACCAGACCGAGAAAGAGAAAAGATAAGGAAGCGAATACATCATACGATGAGCCAAAGCGCCACATAGTTCTTTCAGGAAAAAGGGACATCGTGGGAGTGGAGGACAACACAGACATGTCTGAAGATTATGAAAAGTTTCATGAAATTCCTCCCTTCAAAGTCAAGGCTGACCCAAGCATCCTGATAAACGATGAAGATTATCCATGGTTACGGCGCAATAAGCAAATGACACAAGCGAAGAAAAATTGAAGACTTTCTCCCGCAACTATTATGATGATACCATGCCAACTTTGTAACTGACGAGTATGATACCATTGTCCGTTTTGTACATGCACATGCTATGTGGGTGAAATTATGATACCATGCCCACTTTCAACTTTTTCAGAGTTCATTTGAAATGCTTTAATGTCTTATGGTTCGGCCCTCGTAATAATTAAAAATAGCAGCAATAAGTATTTTGTTGTAAGTAGAAACAAAATAAAATAAATAAAGCAAGAAAGGAAACAAAAAAATAAAAAAAGTGTTTTCAAATTTGAAAACTAATGGCACTAACAGAAAGTTTATAATTTTCCTAAAACTAAACGCAAAAACAATTAAAAAATAAAGAAAAAAACAAAAGAAAATAAATAATGCAGAAAACAAAAGAAAAAAACTGGAAAAAAAAATAAATATAGCAACAATAAGTAAAGAAAACAAAAAAACAAAAAAAATGCCTCCTACTGGGCCCCACGGCCTAAATACGACTAGAAACACTATAATGGGCCAGGATTCAGGCCCGCAGAAGGCCCAGAAGGCCCATCAGGCAAAGCAACAACAAGTAGGCCCGAAAGCCTGCGGTGGAGAGGAGCTCGAGAGGGGTGCAGCAGTGGGGCTTATAAACCACTGCGCGCCCCTCTCAACTAGCGAGGTGGGACTAAACTTTGGCCCCGAGGCGGGCAGCACAGGGGCCTTTGGTCCCGGTTGATGGCACCAACCGAGACTAAAGGAGAAGCATTAGTCCCGGTTGGTGCCACCAACCGGGACCAAAGGCCGCCGGTTCCCGCCCTTTGGGCTGCCGAAAAAGAGGCGTTTGGTCCCGGTTGGTGGCACCAACCGGGACTAAAGGGGGCATTAGTCCCGGTTTGTGCCACGAACCGGGACCAATGCTCTTGCTATATATACAACACTTAGCAGTTTTCGCCAAAATCCATCTGTTTCTTCTCGCCCCGACGCCTTCTGCTCCTCGTCGCCGTCGCCGCCGAGCCCTGCCCCGATGCCGTCAGGCTGGTCCACCTCGCCGTCGCCGCCGCCGAGCCACTACCCCGACACCGTCGCTGCGCCCGCCACCCCTGCCGGCCCCAACCCCGTCGTCGTCGCCGCGCGCGCCGCTCTGCCCCGATCCCGTCGCCGTCGCTGCGCGCGCCACCTGTTCCCTGACCCCGTCGCCGTCGCTGCGTGCGCCGCCCCTTCCCCGACCCCGTCGCCGTCGCCGCGCGCGCCGCCCCTTCCCCAACCCCGTCGCCGTCGCCCCGACCACACGCCGCTGCCTTCGGTCCGGCCGCCGGCGCCCTTTCCTCTTTTTTTGTGCATTTTATGTATATGTTCTCTGTCTATATATGTATATGTTCTCTGTGTATATATGTTCATATATGCAAAAGTTAGATTGTAGAAAAACTTTATATATGCAGAAGTTTATATCTGCAAAAATTTATACATATATGTAAGTATATATGTATGTATAGATGTATGTATGTGGATACATGAGGGGGGTCGATATACCCCCCCTCCGATAGCATTTTTGTGCATTTTAGGTTAGTGTATATATATGTTGATGTATATATGCAAAAGATAGATTTTTAGAAAAAATACTATTTTTTCTGTTGATGATATGATGATGTTTTTTTTCATATATGCATTTTTTCATATATGTATTATTTTTTAAGGTTTTAGTAGATATCGATTTTAGGTTAGTGCATTTTATCACTGATTTTAGGTTAGTTGATCAATTTAGTGCATTTTATGTTTGTTGCATTTTAGGATAGTGCATTTTATGTTAGTGGATAGGAAAAAGTAAAATAAGGAAAAGGAAAATAAGTAGAGAAAGAAGGAGAAGAAGAAGGAGAAGACGAGGAGAGGAAGAAGAGAAAGAAGAAGAAAAAAAAGAGGAGAAGAAGAAGGAATAGAGGAGCTTCTTCTCCTCTTTTTTTTCTTCTTCTTCTTAATTTTTATCGGGAATGAGGGTGTCGAGGATCGCCGAGGGGTCGAGGGTCGGGAACTAGGGTAGAGGGTCGAGGGTCGTTAAGGGGTCAAGGGTCGAGGGTTTCAGGGTCGAGGGTTCGAGGTTTCTAGGGTCGAGGGATCGAGAGGGTCGAAGGAAGAAAAGAGGAAGAAGGAAGAAAGAAGAAGAAAAAGAATGAGAGAAAAAAGGAAAATAAGAAGATGAAGAAGAGGAGAAATAAATAAGAAGAGGAAAAAAGAAGAAAAAGAAGACGAGAAGAAGAAAGGAATAGAGGAGAAGAAGAAAAAATAGAAAAAATAATTCTATTTTTTCTTCTTCTCCTCTATTCCTTTCTTCTTCTCCTCTTTTTTCTTCTTCTTCTTCCTTCTTCCTTCTTCCTCTTTTCTTCCTTTTCCTTAAGTATTTTCCTTTCCCGTCGTTGTCGCGTCGTTGTCGATATACCCCCCTCGAGATAACTTCGACATGAGGGGCGGTCGATATAAATACCCCCCCCCCCTCGGCCCTCTCGCTCGACCAAAACTCTCGAGGACACCCAAAATCCCTAGAGAGAAAACGATGTTGGTCTCCTACCCCCTCCCGCCGCACCCCTACCCGACAAATTAACTCTCTCGAAGCGTTGTTGTGTCGAGGCGACCCCAAACCCTAGAGAAGCAGCGTCGAGGCCACTAACATGATTCCTTATTGTGATTAGCTGGCTAGTTCTACGTTTGCCATCTGTACCATATATAAACATGTTGTAAATATTTGCAGAAACTATGGAGCACTGCCGAGACGAAGAAACAGAAGCGATATTGAGGGACATAATCGCAAATGGAAGGGATGAAGTTGCGTCATTTCTCCTCGATACCGTTGGTCAGCTGGAAGAACGGGGTGAAGAAGAGGGCTATGTTCATGATGGCTTCGGCCCATTAATGCCGGTACAAGAACAGGACTATGTTCATGATGGCTCTAGTGACACAATGGAGGAACAAGAAGGATACCGTGCTGACTGCTCTGGTGACCGAACCGAGCCCGGCCAGGTATATATATATTAGTTAAGCCCATGCTGACTAGTTAATTGATGTTTCCATTGTTTTGGTATATGTACACATATTAATTACTCTCGTCTTTCTTCCTTATAATTTCTAGCCCTTCGGATCGAGCACAACTTTGGTAAGGAGACGAGGCCCGAAGAAAAAGTTGAGCTCGGATGAAAAGTTTGAGATCATAGAAATCACGCCCGACGGCGAATTGATTGAACCCATCCGGACAAGGAAGGCATTTTCTGCTCAGTGCGGGGTTCTTGTTAGGGACAAGATCCCGATCAACATCCAGCAATGGTATAAGCCTAAGGAGGAAGACCCTGAGGTGTCTTATGTCAATGGTATGCAGAAAGAAGATCTTTGGACTCAGCTGAAGGCAAATTTCACCCTACCGCCAGAGGAGGATCCGGAGAAGCCAGTTAAAGAGGAATTAATCAAGTCTTGTGCTCTTAAGAAGATGGCAACCCTAATGAGGAGGTGGAGGAAAGAGCCGAACCAGTTTTATCAAAAATAAAAAGACACCAGAATTCATCGGCAAATATGAGAAGATCAAAGATCACTGGCCCGCATTTATGGCCCACAAGACATCGGAAAAGAGTAAGAAGATGTCGGAGACAAACAAGAAAAATGCTGCGAAGAAGACGCTTCACCATCGCACAGGGTCAGGTGGCTACCTGCAAGCCCGGCCTAAGTGGTCCAAGACTGAGAATGATCTGCTTGAAAATGGGATCGAACCAGAGACAATGAGATGGCTAGACCATTGCCGGACTTGGTTCTTCGGGTCTGGCGGAACCTTGGACCCTGTAACAGGGTTTTGCCAGTGGACGGACGAGCAACTGGAAATACCAGTCAAGAACCTTCGACACTATATCGATGCAGCGCAGCGAGGGAGGTTCCTTCCAAACAGGGAGAAGGACGAGCTCACAATGGCCCTTGGGAATCCTGAGCACCCTGGACGGACACGAGGCACGCCAGGCTCCATTCGGTGGAACATTGGTTTTCCGGACGCAGGGGGTTACAAAACCCACGAGAGGAGGAAGAAACTGGAGCAGGACCAACTACAGGCACTGCACGAAAGGGTAATGGGGCTAGAGGATCGAGAAGAGGAACGAGAAGCAACAGATCACAGCAAACGACCTGCCGAAGCTTCCCCCGAAGCTACCCCGCCATCTCAGCGGAGAAGCAGCGTGGCTTCCACCGAGCTGCTTCAGCCGGAGCATGTCTTGACGGCTCTTTCCAGCTATCCTGTGGATGGTATCACGGAGTCTCAAAATTGCCACATGATGGGGCGATGGATGACTTTGAAGGTCAAGGCGGCTGTTGGCCAAGTTTATCCTAGTGGACCCGGCACAACTTATCACTGCCAGCCGATTCCAAAAGGATATGCTAAGGTGATGGTAGATGAAATAACGGAGGGATTTGAGGACCTCGTGCTTGACCACCCTACCGGTGAAGGGGAGACTAGGCTGGGTTCTGCTCTGAAGACTCCATGCCTATGGAAGAAGGAGCTCATCAACCTTCTGAACTGGACGCCTCCGCCTCCTCCTCCTGCTCCGGTGAATCAGGGCACTCCGCCTCCTCCACCGCCTCCTCCTCCGGCGAGTGACGATCAGGGCACGCGTGGCGGCACTCCGCCTCCTTCTCCGGCGCATGGCGGCACTCCGCTTCCTTCTCCGCCTGTGCCGGCGCTCCCGAGAAGCCAGCAGCATCCTCCTTCTCCGCCTCGCCAGCAAGGGCGGAAGAGACCCGCCGCCGCCCCGGCTGCTCCAGCACGTCGTACTCCTTCTCCTCCACCTCGTAAGAAAGCACAAAAGAAGACAGACGCCGCAGCCGCTTCGTCTGCTCCGGCGTCTAGGAGCACAACCAGAGGCGGGAGGCAATACAAATACGGTCCATCATCTCTCAAGCCTCTAGAGAAGTTACCGTATGAGAGGTCTGGGGAGGAAAATGATACGATTGTGCGGACCCACGTGAAGGAGTTCTTTGAAGGGGTGAAAGCAAAGAGACATCCACCTCTGGAGGAGAAGGTAGATCCGGTGAAAGCAAAGTGCACTATCGATGCCCTGAGGAAACCACCAAAGTCTCCGCCGAGAACCAACTATGAGCGCATTACTGAACAGACATATCTCCAAGCCCAGCGGTCGGGAACTACTGTCAGTGCTAAAAGGTAAAAAGAACGAGCAAAGGGGAAAAAAATTGCCCAGCTCGGCGAACAAGCACAGCAATCGTGCCCCCGCTCAATGTGTCTAATGCTCCGGGGACGGTGGCCGGTTATGGCAATCTTGACGATTACCTGCCTGACGATGCACTTCCTGATTTCTTGGAGGTGGACGAACACAGATACGAGTACGGGAAGCCTCTCGTCAAAGATGAAAAATCTCTGACAACAATGATGCAAAGATTCCATAATTGGTACATGGAAACCTGCAGAGAGTCTGAGGGTAAGAATGCTTTGTATGTGCATATTAAAGAGGAGCACGATCTCGTTGCAAATGATCTGTTGACTATTCCATTTGAGGAGTTCTTCGAGTTCTTCAATCAAAAGGCCCTCGATAAATTAATGGTCTTTTGCTACTGCTTGTAAGTACTATTTCTGTCATTAAGTCTCTATATATAGCTCGGCTCTTTCATTGCATGTATTTATAATTAATTATCCTCAATATATTATGCAGATTGAAGATCGTCGAGTGCAAAAAACAAGAAATTTATGATATTGGGTTCATTAACACAATATCATAGATGTATTTCTGGTTGAAAAGAACGCCAAAGAGGCCGAGGACAACTTGCTACGATCGTTGATAAAAAATCAAAACAAAGATACCATACTCTTTCCTTACAACGGCAAGTGAGTGTCACTGTCGTGTGCATATTCGGTTTCCCTTATTACTCGAGCGAGGTTATAGTAATGTAATTGATGAGTTATGCATGTGTGTGCAGGTACAACTATATTCTTCTGGAGATTAAGCTTGAGCGGGGACTAGTAACCGTCTTAGACTCGAGACGGAAAGATCCCGAAAGCTATGCGGACATGACTGACATGCTCAGCAAGTAAGTTCAATCGATCATTATCGCACCATATTGGCAACTTTTTGTTCATTTCCTGATATCTCAAGTAATAATAATTATTTTCTTTGTCTTGCAGGGTTTGGAAACAGTTCACCGCAGAAGCTCCGGGACTGCCCATGGAGCTGCGATATACATACCCGAAAGTAAGTACTACTGGCTAGCTAGTTGCACGCATCTCCCGTTGATTCTATTGCTATACTTTCATCAATGCCATTTATAATGCTTCATTATCAGTTTGATTGACCTCTATTTCTCGTAAAGTGCTTGTGGCAGGAGGAAGGGAATGATTTCTGTGGATACTACGTGTGCGAGTTCATCCACACCGCGACTTTGAAAAACAAGCGGGGCTACTCTAAAAGACAATATGAAATGCGTAAGCAATAATGTTCACAATTTCATTTTATTACACCATCATTTATGTTGAGTTTCATTCATATATATGTATTAATTAACCCCCTTCTTCAAATTAGACGTGGCAGATGCGGAATGAACTCCTAGAACCAGATCGCATGAAAGCAATTCAAGAGGAATTGGCGGGATTCTTTCTTGACCACGTCATCAGTAAAGCCGGAGAATACCATGTGGAAATTGATTTCCAATGCTAGGACTTTGTAATTAAGAGATCTTATACATATTGTACATGTATGTAGCCAGTAGCGTCGGATACATGATACGAAAACTTGTTGTTCGACCAATCTCTCGGAGAAGGAGAGGTCGATCGATCACTTCTCTCGGTATGCATGACGAACTTCTGTACTGAATGGTTCTCTTGATCACTTATGTATATATAGTATGTAGTGTCGACCAAGCACGGACATAAGAGAGGGAACTTCTCTCTATTAATTAGCTAGCTAAAACAATATATGAAACACCTAAATTAACCCCCCAAAACCCCCAACCTCCCCTCCTTAAAAAAAACAAAAACCCCAGCCACTGGAATGCTGACGCGCGGATGCCTTTTGGTCCCGGTTGGAGCCACCAACCGGGACCAAAGGCCCCCTGACTGGGCTCGGCGCATAGGGCCACGTGGAGGCACATTGGTCCCGGTTTGTGTTTGAACCGGGACTAATGGGTGGAGGTA
Source organism: Triticum dicoccoides (assembly GCF_002162155.2). Classification (NCBI taxonomy): domain Eukaryota; kingdom Viridiplantae; phylum Streptophyta; class Magnoliopsida; order Poales; family Poaceae; genus Triticum; species Triticum dicoccoides. The sequence goes on from NC_041391.1 coordinate 142,678,461, forward strand.
TTAGTAACGACCCATTAGTCCCGGTTCATGAACCGGGACTAAAGGCCCTTATGAACCGGGACTATTAGGTGTTTTTCTACTAGTGTCACTTCAGAACGGGGATGTGAAAATCCTTTGCCGGGGGCTGACCTCTTGGCTTCAGCTGCAGATCGGGGGCATCATCGATGAGGACCAGTCAGGGTTCCTGTCCGGGCGTAGCATCTCGGAAAACTTTGTCTATGCGGCGGAGTTGGTGCAGTGCTGCCACCGGAGAGGGGCGCTGATGCTTGTCTTCAAGCTGGATTTCGCTAAGGCGTTCGACTCCATCGCCTGGCCGAGCCTTCGGCGGATCATGGAGGTCCGAGAGTTCCCGGCTCTTTAGTGCGACTGGATGGACCTCATCCTTTGTTCCTCCAAGGCCGCGGTCCTCCTCAACGGCGTGCCGGGGCGCTGGTTCGCGGTTCAGAAAGGGCTGCGCGAGGGAGACCCCACCTCTCTGTAACTGTTCCTCCTGGCCGTGGAAGTTCTTTAGTGCATGATCAGGGGAGATGGGGCTCTCTGTCACCCCTGGTGGCGGGGGCTCCGGCAGTGGTCCTCCAGTACGCGGACGACACACTGATCATCATGACCCTGCGGCAGCGGCACGGCTCCGGGTCATCCTTGACCTCTTCGTGGCAGCTACCGGCCTCATCATCAACTTATCTAAGAGCACGCTCGTCCGGATGAACGTCGAGCATGGGGTTCTCGCCTCTGTCCTGGCGTCCTTCGAGTGCACTGTGGGGGCCTTCCCTCGGTCGTACCTTGGCTTGCATCTCTCGTCCGACAAGCTCAAGCTCGATGACTTCGCCCCTATGATTGCTAAGGTAGACCGTTACCTGGCTGGATGGCGGGCATGGGTGCTCTTGCCGGCTGGCCGATTGGTGCTGATCAATGCCTTCATCGATTCCATCCCCACGTATGCCATGGCGGCCATGCGTCTTCTGCAGGCGGTCCTAGCTCGTCTGGACGCGCTGCGTCAGGCGTTTCTCTGGAACGTGGCGGACCGGGCCTCGGGAGCTCAGTGTCTGGTCGCCTGGGAGCGCGTCTGCCGATCCAAGGCCGAGGGAGGGCTCGGTGTCCGGTCTCTCCGAGATCAAAACGACTGCCTCCTGCTCAAGCTTCTACACAGGCTGCACTCCGGTTCGCCGTCTCGGTGGGCCTGTTGGGTCTGGGCCCTGACGGAAGGAGGGTCTCTCTTGGCTCCCGAACGTTCCCCCCTGTCGGGCGAGCAGTGGCAGTCCCTCCTCGAGCTATTGCCGGCTTACCGGGCCCTTACGAGGGTGGAGGTGGGGGATGGGAGAAGCACGTCGTTCTGGCAAGACCGGTGGCTTCCGTGCGGGGTGCTCGCCGTGGCCTTTCCCGCCTTATTCTCGCATGCGCTTCGCCAGGAGTTGTCGGTCTGGGAGGCCCAACGTAGCGGCGTCCATGCTCTGCTCGTGCCCCGGCTCACCCCCTGGCGGTGCGCGAGTGCGCCGACGTGCAGCACCTCATGGAGGAGGTGCCGCGCATGGAGGGGCCTGATTCCCGGGTGGCGGTCCTTTGCACGGGGCCAAAAGGGAAGATCTCGTCACGGGGGGCCTATGCCCTGGTCCGCTTCGGGGGCATCGCGTGGTCGCTAGCGTCCTTCCTCTGGTCGTCCCGGGCTCCGTCGCGCATTGCGTTCTTCGGTTGGCTGTTGTCTTTGGCTCACATTCATACGCGGTATGCGCTCCTGCGCAAAAACATCCTGACGGTGGCGGAGGCTGGGTGTCCCTGCTGCTCGGCCGCGCTTGAGACTGCGAACCACCTCATCTTGATGTGCCCTTTTGCGACGTAGTTCTGGCGATGTCTCGGCATCTCGACGGAAGGAAGAATGGTGGAGTCCATCTACTGCCTGGATGCATCCCCTGCGGTAGGGGGGTGTCCACTAGTAGAAAAGGGGGCAAAGGTCCAGGCCGGGTCAGCCCATTAGTCCCGATTCAGTCCAGAACCGGGACCCATGGGGGCATTGGACCTGGGTTGTGAGCCCCGGGGGCCGGCCGGGCCACGTGGGCCATTGGTCCCGGTTGGTGGGACGAACCGAGACCAATGGGCCTTGCTCCTGGCCCACAACCATTGGTCCCGGTTGGTGGCATGAACCAGGACCAAAGGCTGCCCTTTAGTCCCGGTTCATGCCATAAACTGGGACCAATGATGTGCCTATATATACCCCCTCGCATGAGAGCAGAGCACACTGCTCTGTTTTTTCTGGCCGCCGAGGGGGAGAGGCCTTGGTGGTGCTCTAGCTCACCTCCTATGCACACAAGGTGTTCGATGGAATGCCCGAGCCACGCTACTTAAGCTTTCTCCATTTTCCTCAATATTTGTCTAGGTTTAGCGGTCCGTCACGCCCCGTCCCCGTCTTCACCGCCGTCGATCACTCGCGCCAATCTCAACGCCGGCACCATGTGGTGAGCCTCTTGTTCTTATCTTCTTTCTGAAAGGAAAAATATTCTTACATGTATGTTTAGATAGATACTTGTATTGTTTTCTTACTTTTATTATTGCATCTTATATAGTGCGATGGTTTTGGTATCCGCCCCCATCGGCCCTCGTCCTGTCTATGATTCGGATGTGGTATATATTACCTTTTCATAACTATTGGTTCATTTATTGTTTATGACAATTATGCCGACCAACGTGACATAGATTTTATTTATCTAGGAGGTTGTTGAACTGGAAATTCGAACCGACCCTATTGTCGAGAGGTTAAATTTAGTTGAAGAAGAAAACAATTTCTTGAAGGAAAAAATAAGAAAAATTGCGGAGGAGAAGATGATATTGGAGTTGCATGTTGCGGATGTCATCGATGATCACAAGATCAAGATGGATGCAATGCGCTTGAAGATTAGAAAGATTAGAAAATATGCCATTCATACCGAGGCTTGGTATCATTATGCCATTGGATCAGTTGTTACCATGGTTGCGATTATGATCACATTTGTTTTCGCATTGAAATGTTTTACATAGTTTCAATGTATGGTTTAATTAATTTAGATGCTCTGCAGAGCTTTATGTTGTTAGATGAGAACTATGTATGTACTTTGGTTTTAATGTGATGATGAACTTCTATTAATTTGGTCACTTAATTATCTATTCATGATGTTCTGTAATGATTTTTGACACACTTAATTATATATAATGCACGCAGATGAACCGGCAATGGATGTATGGTGACAGACACACCTCCGAGTACATTAAGGGCGTGCATGATTTTCTCGAAGTGGCTGAGGCAAACAAGCAGAATGGTTTTATGTGTTGTCCATGCCTTATGTGGAAATACGAAGTCTTACTCTGACCGGAAAATCCTTCACACCCACCTGCTTTACAAGGGTTTCATGCCACACTATAATTTTTGGACGAGGCACGGAGAAATAGGGGTTATGATAGAAGACGGCGAAGAATAAGAGTACGATGACAACTATGTGCCCCCTGAATACGGTGATGCTACTGAACATCAAGAGGAACCAGACGATGTGCACGATGATGCTGCAATGGGCGAAGCTGCTAAAGATCAAGAGGAACCAGACGATGTGCCCGATGATGATGATCTTCGCCGGGTCATTGTCGACGCAAGGACGCAATGCGAAAGTCAAAAGGAGAAGCTGAAGTTTGATCGCATGTTAGAGGATCACAAAAAAGGGTTGTACCCCAATTGCGAAGATGGCAACACAAAGCTCGGTACCGTACTGGAATTGCTACAGTGGAAGGCAGAGAATGCTGTGCCTGACAAAGGATTTGAGAAGCTACTGAAAATATTGAAGAAGAAGCTTCCAAAGGATAATGAATTACCCGATAGTACATACGCAGCAAAGAAGGTCGTATACCCTCTAGGATTGGAGGTGCAGAAGATACATGCATGCCCTAATGACTGCATCCTCTACGGCGGTGCGTACAAGGATATGAACGCATGCCCGGTACGCGGTGCATTACGGTATAAGATCAGACGAGATGACCCTGGTGATGTTGACGGCGAGCCCCCCAGGAAGAGGGTTCCTGCGAAGGTGATGTGGTATGCTCCCATAATACCACGGTTGAAACGTCTGTTCAGAAACGGAGAGCATGCCAAGTTGATGCGATGGCCCAGTGAGGACCGTAAGAAAGACGGGAAGTTGAGAGCACCCGCTGACGGGTCGCAGTGGAGAAAAATCGAGAGAAAGTACTGGGATGAGTTTGCAAGTGACCCAAGGAACGTATGGTTTGCTTTAAGCGCGGATGGCATTAATCCTTTCAGGGAGCAGAGCAGCAATCATAGCACCTGGCCCGTGACTCTATGTATGTATAACCTTCCGCCTTGGATGTGCATGAAGCAGAAGTTCATTATGATGCCAGTTCTCATCCAAGGCCCTAAGCAATCCGGCAACGACATTGATGTGTACCTAAGGCCATTAGTTGAAGAACTTTTACAGCTGTGGAATGGAAATGGTGTACGTACGTGGGATGAGCACAAACAGGAGGAATTTGACCTAAAGGCATTGCTGTTCGTGACCATCAACGATTGGCCCGCTCTGAGTAACCTTTCAGGATAGACAAACAAGGGATACCACGCATGCACGCACTGTTTACTTGACACCAATAGTATATACCTAGGAAGCTGCAGGAAGACTGTGTACCCGGGACATCGTCGATTTCTTCCGACCAACCATCAATGCCAAAAGAAAGGCAAGCATTTCAAAGGCGAGGCAGATCACCGGAAGAAGCCCGCCATGCGTACCGGTGATCACGTACTTGTTATGGTCAATGATTTACACGTAATCTTTGGAAAGGGTCCCAACGCACTAGCTGTTCCGAATGATGCTGAGGGACACGCAACCATGTGGAAGAAGAAATCTATATTTTGGGACCTACCCTACTGGAAAGACCTAGAGGTCCGCTCTTCAATCGATGTGATGCACATGGCGAAGAACCTTTGCATGAACCTGCTAGGTTTCTTGGTCGTGTATGGAAAGACAAAAGATACACCTGAGGCACGGGAGGACCTGCAACATTTGCACGAAAAAGACGGCATGCCTCCAAAGCAGTATGAAGGTCCTGCCAGCTACGCTCTTACGAAAGAAGAGAAAGAAATCTTCTTTGAATGCCTGCTCAGTATGAAGGTCCCGACTGGCTTCTCATCGAATATAAAGGGAATAATAAATATGCTAGAGAAAAAGTTCCAGAACCTAAAGTCTCATGACTGCCACGTGATTATGACGCAACTTCTTCCGGTTGCATTGAGGGGGCTTCTACCGGAAAACGTCCGATTAGCCATTGTGAAGCTATGTGCATTACTCAATGCAATCTCTCAGAAGGTGATCGATCCAGAAACCGTACCAAGGCTAAGGAGTGATGTGGCGCAATGTCTTGTCAGTTTCGAGCTAGTGTTCCCACCATCCTTCTTCAATATCATGACGCACGTCCTAGTTCATCTAGTCGACGAGATTGTCATTCTGGGGCCCGTATTTCTACACAATATGTTCCTCTTTGAGAGGTTCATGGGAGTCCTAAAGAAATATGTTCGTAACCGCGCTAGGCCAGAAGGAAGCATCTCCATGGGCCATCAAACAGAGGATGTCATCGGGTTTTGTGTTGACTTCATTCCTGGCCTTAAGAAGATAGGTCTCCCTAAATCGCTGTATGAGGGGACAGTGACTGGAAAAGGCATGCTTGGAAGAGACTCAATAATATGCAGGTACGGATATTCTTGGTCTCAAGCACACTACACAGTTCTACAGAACCCTACCTTGGTGACCCGGTATGTCGATGAACACAAGAACAGTCTGCGCTCCAAACACCCGGAGCAGTGCGATGACTGGATTACACGTGAACACATCAGGACTTTCAGCAGTTGGTTGGAAACACGTGTCAGAGGTGACAACACTGTTTGTGATGAGCTGTACTTGTTGTCCAGGGGACCATCTTTGACTGTATTGATTTACAAAGGATACGAGATAAATGGGAATACATTTTACACGATTGACCAAGATCAAAAGAGCACCAACCAAAACAGCAGTGCCCGCTTTGATGCAACAACCGAGAGGGGAAAGGACACATATTATGGTTACATAGTGGACATATGGGAACTTGACTACGGACATGATTTTAAGGTCCCTTTGTTTAAGTGCAAATGGGTCAATCTATCAGGAGGCGGGGTACAGGTAGACCCACAGTACGGAATGACAACAGTGGATCTGAAAAATCTTGGGTACACCGACGAACCGTTCATCCTAGCCAATGATGTGGCACAAGTTATTTATGTGAAGGACATGTCTACCAGACCGAGAAAAAAGAAAAGATAAGGAAGAGAATACATCATACGATGAGCCAAAGTGCCACATAGTTCTTTCAGGAAAAAAGGACATCGTGGGAGTGGAGGGCAAGACAGACATGTCTGAACATTATGAAATGTTTCATGAAATTCCTCCCTTCAAAGTCAAGGCTGACCCAAGCATCCTGATAAACGATGAAGATTATCCATGGTTATGGCGCAATAAGCAAATGACACAAGCGAAGAAAAAGTGAAGACTTTCTCCCGCAACTATTATGATGATACCATGCCAACTTTGTAACTGACGAGTATGATACCATTGTCCATTTTGTACATGCACATGCTATGTGGGTGAAATTATGATACCATGCCAACTTTCAACTTTTTCAGAGTTCATTTGAAATGCTTTAATGTCTTATGGTTTTGCCCTCGTAATACCATTAATCCCGGTTCGCTCCTTGTCAACTATGTTCTCACCAAGAACACTCTCAAGAGGGCAGCCACGTGGGTCATTGGTCCCGGTTCGTCTGGACCTTTTGGTCCCGGTTCCATGCACGAACTGGGACCAGTGCGCCTCGCCCCTGGCCCATGACCATTAGTCCCGGTTTGTGCCACAAACCGGGACTAAAGTGTTGGTCCTCGTTGCACTCAGAGTTTAGTCCCACCTCGCCAACCGAAGGGCGCTCACACCGGTTTATAAGTCCGTACCTCTCTGCCTTGTTGAGCTCCTCTCAAAGTGAAAATAGATGCCCCTATATAGGGAATTTGACCTAAATTCATAATGAATTTCTCTGAAATTCATAGAAATTTATTATGAATTTAGGTTGAATTTTCTCTATAGGCGCATCTATGTTCATTTTTTAGTAAAGTTAATCACAAACTTGTGATTCACATAAATTTCAAAGAATTCAAATTTTAACTATTCAAATTTGAAAACTAATGGCACTAACAGAAAGTTTATAATTTTTCTAAAACTAATGGCACTAACATAAAGTTTATTATTTTGCTGACCTAAAAGCAAAAAGAATTAAAAAATAAAGCAAAAAACAAAAGAAAATAAATAATGCAGAAAACAAAACAAAAAAACTGGAAACAAAATAAAAATAGCAACAATAAGTATTTTGTTGTAAGTAGAAACAAAATAAAATAAATAAAGCAACAAAGAAAACAAAAAAACAAAAAAGTGTTTTCAAATTTGAAAACTAATGGCACTAACAGAAAGTTTATAATTTTTCTAAAACTAAAAGCAAAAAGAATTAAAAAATAAAGCAAAAAACAAAACAAAATAAATAATGCAGAAAACAAAACAAAAAAACTGGAAAGAAAAGAAAAATAGCAACAATAAGTAAAGAAAACAAAAAAACAAAAAAGTGCCTCCTACTGGGCCCCCATGGCCTGAATACGACTAAAAACCCTACCATGGGCCAGGATTCAGGCCCGCAGGAGGCCCAGTAAGCCCACAGGCAGATAAGTGACTTTAGGCCCGTAAGCTTGCATTTGAGAGGAGCTCGAAGTGGTCAGCGGAGTAGAGCTTATAAACCACTGTCGAGCCCTCTCGGCTAGCGAGGTGGGACTAAACATCCCACTGCACCGCACCAGTTCCAGCACAAGGCCTTTGGTCCCGGTTGGTGCCATCAACCGGGACCAAAGGCCGCCGCATCCCGCCCTTTGGCTGCTCAAAAGAGGCCTTTGGTCCCGGTTGGTGGCACCAACCGGGACTAAAGGGTGCATGTTGGTCCCGGTTGGTGCCACGAACCGGGACTAAAGGCTTTGCTATATAAGTAGCACTTAGCAGTTTCGACCAAATCCCCCACTTCTCCCCCGACGCCCCCTGCTCCTCCTCGTCGCCGTCGCCGCCCGACGCCCCTGCTCCACCTTGCCGTCGCCGCCGCCACCGACGCCGTCAGGCTACTCGCCTTCGCCGTCGCCGTCGCCACCGACGCCGTTAGGCTTCTCGACTTCGCCGTCGTCGTCGCCGCCGCCCCCTGTGAGCACAGCCTGCTCCCGCGCCCC
>NC_041391.1:142687474-142693176 GCF_002162155.2 Triticum dicoccoides
CCCGCGCCCCTACGCCCCTGTCCTGCGCGGCCGCCGCGCGCCGCCCCTGTCCTGCACGGCCGCCGCGCTGCTGCCCCTGCCCTACGCTGGCGCCGCGCGCCGCCCTGCCGCCCCTGCCCTGCATTTTTCATAGCATTTTTTGTATTTTTTTGTGTATATGTGTTTGTATGTGTATATATGTGTGTACATGTTCATAGTATTTTTTTTCATAAATGTATTTTTTTGTCAATATATGTATATGTTCATATATATAGATTAATTATTTTAGTTTAGTATTAAGATTAGGAAAATTTCAGATGTGTAATTATATTTATTCATAAAAATATGTTCATATATATAGATTATTTAAGATTAGGAAAATTAGGAAAATTAAAGAAGAAAAAGATGAGGAGAAGAAGAAAGGAATAGAGGAGAAGAAGAAAAAACAGTATTCTATTTTTTCTTCTTCTCCTCTTTTTTTTCTTCTTTTTTTTCTTCGAAATTCTCCTCTATTCCTTTCTTCTTCTCCTCTTTTTATTTCTTCTTCGTGTTCTTATGTTTTATCGGGTCTGTCATCGTCGATATACCCCTCCCGATAACTTCAACACGAGGGGGGGTCGATATACCCCCTCCCTGATAATATTATTTTCCCATGTACGTATGTCGTCGTTGTCGATATAACCCCCTCCCGATAACTTCAACACGTGGGGGGGGTCGATATACCCCCTCCCGATAACATTATTTTCCCGTGCATATATGTCGTCGTTGTCGATATTACCCCCTCTCGACTGTGATAACTTATACCAAAACTCTCGAGGACACCCAAACCCTAGAAAAAATGATATCGGTCTCCTATCCCCTCCCGCCGCGCCCCTACCCGACAAAATCTCTCGAGGCCACCCCCTCTCGCTCGACCAAAACTCTCGAGGACACCCAAACCCTAGAAAAAAATGATGTCGGTCTCCTACCCCTCCTGCCGCGCCCCTACACTTGAAGCATTGCCGAGGCCACCCCAAATCCGGAATAAGCTCGGTCTACGTTTGCCACTAATATATCCACGTGCTTTCATGTTTGTGTAATAATTGCCATGTTGTAGTATTTGCAGAAACAATGGAGCACATACGAGACGTAGAAGCAGAAGAGGTGTTGGGGGACATAATCTTAGCCGGAGGTGATATCTTGTCGTATCTTAATGACAATGATGGTCTGGAAGAACAGGGTGAAGAAGCAGGCTATGGTGATCAAAGAATGGAGGAGGAAAGACATGATTATGATGGCTCCGGTGACCCAATGACGGTGCAAGAAGGAGACCCTGATGACGGCTCCGGTGACCGAACCGAGTCTGGCCAGGTATATATATTAGTTAAGCCTGTGCTGACTAGCTAATTGATGCATTCATTGTTTTGGTATATGTACAAATTTTAATTAACTCTCGTCTTTCTTATTTTTTCTAGCCATCCGGATCGAGCACAACTTCGGTAAGGAGACGAGGCCTGAAGAAAAAGTTGAGCTCAGATGAAAGGTTTGAGATCACAGCAATCGCGCGTGACAACGAACCGATTGAACCCATCCGGACAAAGAACACATTTGCTGCTCAGTGCGGGGTTCTTGTTAGGGACAAGATCCCGATCAGCATCCACCAATGGTATAAGCCTAAGAACAAAGACCCTGAGGTGTCTTATGTCAATGATATGCAGAAAGATGATCTTTGGACTGAGCTGAAGGCAAATTTCACCCTACCGTGAGAGGAGGATCCGGAGAAGCCAGTTACAGAGCAATTAATCAAGTCTTTTTCTCTTAAGAAGATGGCAGGCCTATTCAGGAGGTGGAGGAAAGAGCTAAAAAAGTTTGTCGACAAAGAAGAGACACCAGAATTCATCGGCAAATATGAGAAGATCAGAGATCACTGGCCCGCATTTGTGGCCCACACGACATCAGAAAAGAGTAAGAAGATGTCGGCGACAAACAAGCAAAATGCTGCGAAGAAGAAGTTTCACCATCGCATGGGGTCAGGTGGCTACCTCAAAGCCCGGCCTAAGTGGGCCAAGACTGAGAATGATCTGCTTGATAAAGGGATCAAACCAGAGACAATGAACTGGCAAGACCGTTGCCGGACTTGGTTCTTCGGGGCTGGCGGAACCTTGGACCCTGTATCAGGGAAATGTCGTTGGACGGACGAGCAACTGAAAATACTAGTCAAGAGGCTTCGGCACTATATCAATGCAGCGCAGCAAGGGACTTCGTTCCAGACAGGGAGAACGATGAGCTCACAATGGCCCTCGGGAATCCTGAGCACCCTGGACGGACACGAGGCATGCCAGGCTCCATTCCGTGGAAGGTTGGTTTTCCAGACACAGGGGGTTACAAAACCCAGGAGAGGAGGAAGAAAGTGGAGGATAGGCAACTGCACGCGCTGCACGAAAGGGTAATGGGGCTAGAGGAACGAGAAGCAGATCGCAGCAAACGACCTGCTGAAGCTTCCCCCAAAGCTACCCCGCCATCTCAGCAGAGAAGCAGTGTGGCTTTCACCGAGCTGCTTCAGCCGGAGCATGTCTTGACGACTCCTACTAGCTACCCCGTGGATTTTATCACGGAGTCTCAAACTTGCCACCTTATGGCGCAATGACAGAACTTAAAAGTCAAGGCGGCTGTCGGCCAAGTTCAACCTTCTGAACCCTGCGCAACTTTTCAATGTCGTCCGATTCTAGAAGGATATGCTAGGGTGACGGTGGACGAAATAACGGAGGGATTTGAGGACCTCCAGCTTGACCACCCTACCGGTGAAGGGGAGAATCGGCTGGGTTATGCTTTGAAGACTCCATGCCTATGGCGGAAGGAGTTCATCAAGCTTCCGAATTGCACACCTCCTCCTCCTCCGGCGAGTCAGGGCACTCCGCCTCCTCCACCGCCTCCTCCTCCGGCAAGTGACGATCAGGGCACTCGGCCTCCTTCTCCGGCGCGTGGCGGCACTCCGCCTCCTTCTCCGCCTCCGCTGGCGCGCCCGAGCAGCCAGCAGCCTCCTCCTTCTCCGCCTCGCCAGCAAGGGCGGAAGATACCTGCCACCCCCCCGGCTGCTCCGGCGCGTCATAGTCCTTCTCCTTCGCCTCGTAAGCAAGCACAAAAGAAGACAGACGCCGCAGCTGCTCCATCTGCTCCGGCGTCTAGCAGTACAGCCAGAGGAGGGAGGCAATACAGATACGGTCCTTCTCTCAAGCCTCTAGAGAAGTTACCGTATGAGAGGACCAAGGAGGAAAACCCAAAGATCGTGCGGGTCGAAGTGGAAGATCGTGCGGGCCGAAGTGGACGACTTCTTTGAAGGGTTGAAAGCAAAGAGACATCCACCTCCGGAGGAGAAGGTAGATCCGGTGAAAGCAAAGTGCACTATCGATGCCCTGAGGAAACCACCAAAGTCTCCGCCGAGAACCAACTATGAGCGCATTACTGAACAGGCATATCTCGAAGCGGAGCAGTCGGGAAGTACTGTCAGACATCAAAGATCAAAAGAACGAGCAGCTGTGAAAAAATTGCCCATCTCGGCGAACAAGCAAATCAATCGCGCCCCCTGCTCAATGTGTCTAGCGGCGACATTGTCGCTAATGCTCCGGGGACGGTGGCCGATTATAGCAATCTTGCAGATTACCTGCCTGATGATCAACTTCCTGATTTCATGGAGGTGGACGAACACAGATACGAGTACGGGAAGCCTCTCGTCAAAGATGAAAAATCTCTAACAACGATGATGCGAAGATTCCATAATTGGTACATGAAAACCTGGAGAGAGTCTGGGGGGACGAATACTTTGTATCTCAGAATTAAAGAGGAGCACGACCTCGTTGGAACTGATCTGTTGCCTGTTCCATTTGAGGAGTTCTTCGAGTTCTTCAATCAAAAGGCCCTCGATAAATTAACGGTCTTTTGCTACTGTCTGTAAGTACTATTTCTGTCATTAAGTCTCTATATATAGCTCGGCTCTTTCATTGCATGTATTTATAATTAATTATCCTCACTATATTATGCAGATTGAAGGTCGTCGAGTGAAGAAAACAAGAAATGTATGATATTGGGTTCATTAACACAAATATCATAGATGAAATTCAGGTTAAAAAGCACGCCGAAGAGGCCGAGGCCAACTTGCTACAACCGTTGATCAAAAATCAAAACAAAGATACCATACTCTTTCCTTACAACTTCGAGTGAGTGTTACTGTCGTGTGCATATTCGGTTTCCCTTATTACTCGAGCGAGGTTATAGTAATGTAATTGATGAGTTATGCATGCGTGCGCACCTTCCACTATGTTCTTCTGGAGATTAAGCTTGAGCAGGGACTAGTAACCATCTTAGACTCGAGACGAAAAGATCCCAAAACCTATGCGTACATGACTAAAATGCTCAACAAGTAAGTTCAATTGATCATTATCGCACCATATCGGCAAGTAATAATAATTATTTTCTTGATATCTCAAGTAATAATAATTATTTTCTGATATCTCAAGTAATAATAATTATTTTCTTGATATCTCAAGTAAGTTCATTTCCTGATATCTCAAGTAATAATAATTATTTTCTTGATATCTCAAGTAATAATAATTATTTTCTGATATCTCAAGTAATAATAATTATTTTCTTGATATCTCAAGTAAGTTCATTTTCTGATATCTCAAGTAATAATAATTATTTTCTTTGTTTTGCAGGGTTTGGAAATAATTCACCGCAGAAGCTCCGGGATTGCCGAAGGAGCTGCGATATACATCCCCGAAAGTAAGTACTACTGTCTAGCTAGTTGTGCACATCTCTCGTTGATTCTATAGCTATACTTTTATCAATGCCATTTATAATGCTTCATTATCAATTTGATTGACCTCTATTTCTCGTAAAGTACTTGTGGCAGGAACAAGGGAATAAAATGGATACTACGTGTGCGAGTTCATCTACAACGCGACTTTGAAAAATAAGCGGGGCTACTCTAAAAGACAATATGAAGTGCGTAAGCAATAATATTGACAATTTCATTTTATTACACCATCATTTCTGTTGAGTTTCATTCATATATATGTATTAACCCCCTTCTTTAAATTAGACATGGCAGATGCAGAATAAACTCCTACCACAAGATCGCATGAAAGCAATTCAAGAGGAATTGACGAGATTCTTTCTTGACCATGTCATCAATAAAGCCGGAGAATACCATGTGGAAGTTGATTTCAATTGCTAGGGGATTGTAAGAGATCTTACATATTGTATATATATGTAGCCAGTAGCGTCGGATAGATAATACGAAAACTTGTTGTTCGACCAATCTCTCGGAGAAGGAGAGGTCGATCGATCACTTCTCTCGGTATGCATGACGAACTTCTGTACTTAATGGTTTCCTTCATTTTCTTACTAGCTAGCGTGTCGAGGGCCTCTCTATGTATACTATGTAGCGTCGACCAAGCACAGACATAAGAAAGAGCACTTCTCTCTATTAATTAGCTAGATAACACAATATACGAAACACCTAAATTAACCCCTCAAAACCCCCAACCCCCCTCCCCCTTTCAAAAAAAAAAAAACAAAAATCCAGCCCCTGAAATGTTGACGCGTGGATGCCTTTTGGTCCCGGTTGGTGCCACCAACCGGGACCAAAGGCCCTCCTGCCTGGGCTCGGCGCACCGGCCACGTGGAGGCCCATCTGTCCCGGTTCGTGTTAGAACCGGAACTAAAGGTCTAGGGCATTAGTAACG
>NC_041391.1:142693526-142769426 GCF_002162155.2 Triticum dicoccoides
TCGCTTTGTACATCTGTGTATTCTGGGCCGAGGTCCATTTTTTGGGTAATATATTCAGGTGGTGGAGGGGCCCTTTGTGATGGAGTTTAGAATAGTCTGTAGTCAAATTGGTTTCCAGCTATGCCCTCTGCGACGGAGCATAGAATAGTCTGCTGCTGCATTGCGGTGCAAATTTAGAATTAGCAAATTGCTCCAGTTCAGCGCAATATGGATCTGAGGAGTCTGTAGCATCAGGCGTGAGCTTAACAGCTCCGGAAATAATTGATATGGTTGATGACTGTGGGTCCTGAAAACTCAGTGCCAAGTGTTATCAACGGTACAGTTCAGTTTCAGAAAGATGAACCTCAGGTTGAGGGAATTGACAGCTTGGCAAACAGCGACTCTGCTTCGTTTCTGGGGGGAGATAAAAACGCTCTCTGGGAACGTCCTTAGCGACTTAGCGAGAATATGCACTCAAAGTGCGAATGAAGTAATTTGAAGTGGCCTTCCATATATAGAGGTTTTGCTTCCCCATTTTATTTCATTTCGGTTCTGTTTAATCATTTTTGTCTGAAGATTGTGCAGGTGCTAAAGTAGGTGTATACAAAAGCGAAAAGAGCTTCCATGAAGCATGCCTCGTGATCATAATCATGTTGCATGTAGCATCTAAAATGCTCTATTTTGTTTACGGTGTGCTTTTTGGTACTTGCTTTTTCTAATAGCAGTTGGAGGATAGTCAAGCGAAATTAACAATGGTTGTTGCCTAAATGAAATTTATACGCTTCATGCCAGTCGCGGGTAAGTTTGTTTGCTCAAAAATATTCCTTTTGAGTTTTGATACAGATTTTGTCAGAAGAGGGTCTTGAACGAAGCTGGTGCAGGTGTTGGCAACTCGATCAGCTATAAGGAGAGCATGTACAACAGTTTGTTCAAGATGCTTCTAACAAGGATACACGCAGTGGAAGCATCGTGTCTCGCGACGCAAAGACTGGACCGGAACTCCTCAAAGGTGGACGTCGGCAAGCCTTTTTGTCATGATATCCGCGAACTGTCGCGTCGTGAGAAGGTGAAGAACTCGAACCTTCCCAAGAGCCACCTGTTCGCGAACAAAATGAATATCCAGCTCGATGTGCTTGGTGCGACGATGATGGACCGAATTGGCGGAGAGGTAGACTGCGGAGACATTGTCATGGTAGACCATGGTGGCTTTGTCAATGGGATGACAGAGCTCATGGAGAAGCTGTTGAAGCCACATGCACTCAGCAACGGCGTTGGCGACGTCACGATACTCCCCCTCAGCACTGGACCGCGAAACTGTGGGCTGTCGTTTATACGACCACGAGATGAGTGATGTTCCAAGGAATACACAGTATCCAAACGTAGAGCGGCGAGTCTCCGGATGACCAACCCAATCAGCATCCGAGTAAGCGACGATGTTCGTGGAGGGCGACGCATGGAAGGGGATGCCGAGATCCATGTGTCCACAGACGTACCGGAGAATCCGCTTCACTGAGGACCAACGAGCATCACGAGGAGCATGCATGTGAAGGAACACATGCTGAACAGCATACTGCAACTCGGGACGATTGAGCGTCAAGTACTGCAAGGCACCAATGATGGATCTACAGATGGAGGCATTCAGAGGTAGGGATCCATCAGTAGCGGACAACTTGGCCTTCGTATGCACGTGTATAGTGGCAGGCTTGCAGTTAAAGCATGCCGGCACGGTCAAGTAGCTCATGAGTGTACTTCCGCTGGTGGAGGAAGCGGTCGTCCGCACACTGTACCACCTCGATGCCGAGGAAGTAGTGGAGCGGCCCCAAGTCCTTTATGGTGAACTCGACGCGAAGGCGCTTAGTGAGCCATCGAAGGAGGTTGATGGTGCAGGTTGTTAGGATGATGTCGCCAACGTAGAGGTACAGGTAGGCAGTAGCAGCACCTTGGTTGTATACAAACAATGAGGTATCCGAACGAGTGGAGTGAAACCCGAGCTGATGAAGAAAGGTCGTGGTGCGCTGGTACAAGGCACTCGGCATTTGCTTTATCCCATAAAGAGAGCATGAGAGCAAGCATATGTGGTCGGGATGTGCATCGTCAACAAAGCTAGTGGAATGCTGGCAATACACTTGTTCATCAATATGACCATGAAGAAAGGCAGTGGGGACATACATCTGGGGCATGTTTGGTTGCATGGGTGGCTTTCAGCTGCATTGCATGGAGGATACTGGGTGAGCATGGTCAGGTTGAGGTGATGCAAAGTTGCGTTGAGATGGATGTTTGGTTAACTTGTACGGCTGCATGCGGTGAAGTTTTGTATGAATGTCACTAAAATTGATGTGGAAAGAGGAGCAGGCAGCAGCGCAGGGCGACAGGATCCTGGTCTCAGTGGTTCCAGACAGTGGATCCTTGATCCCGGCAGCACGACGAGGTAGGATCTAGCGCGCGACAGCGGCGCTTGTTCGGTGGTCTGGATGGTGGCAGCGTTCTTTATTGGCGGTTGGACTTCGGCGAAGCCGTAGTGGCGTCCATGGCCAACGGCCGAGCGCAGGACGGAGTTGTGCGTGGATCAGAGGAGAGTCGATGGGATTGTGTGGAGGCTCCTGCCATCGTGGAGACGTGTGAAGGACGGAGGCCGGCGGCAGGGTGAGCTCGAGCTGCCGGAAGGCCCATTCGATGGGGTCATAGGGATACAGGGAGAAGTGGTGGTAGCGCTTGGGGAAGAGACGGAAGGAAACGAGCGAGCGAGCCTGCATCCGAGATATGTTTGAATCCGCGTATCCCTCAACCTAGATGAGAGTCCCTTTTTGCATCCATCGGCCAGGCTGAAGAGCCAATGCAGTGTACCAAGCGAGCCAAATTTTGCATGGTGGATGCGAGCCAAATGCAACACAAGGAACCAAACATGCCCCTGGTGAGCTGGCAATGCACGAGACACTACGACCTGGAGGACGGTGCAGATTATGCCTAACTTTACAACCTGAGTGAAGGTGTCGGTGAAGTTAATGCCTGCACAACGCCTGAAGCCTCGTACTACCCAACGAGACTTATACCGCTCGAGTGTTCCATTGGGACATAACTTATGACGAAACAGCCATTTGCCGCAAATTACATCGGCATGTGGGGGACGAGGGACAGGCTGCCACGTCCGGTTCCACAATAAGGCATCAATCTCCTCCCGCATACCTGGAAGCCACTGAGGATCACAGAGAGTGGTACATGAGGAGAAGGAAGCAGCGACATCGTGGAAGTTGTTGTAGTGCAGACATACTGGTCGTCGGGATAGCGAGTACTCGGGCAAAAGACGCCCGCTTGCGCACGAATCACCGGTCCAAGCGCGACGGGTGGTGTAGCAACCAGCGAGGCAGCCGTAGCGGCCAAGATGGCCGGTGAGTGGCCGGGAAGCAACCATGGCGCTCGGGTTGCGAGGCCCTGGGGCTGCAGGGCTGGCGCGGAGACGGCCAGTGGCGGGGCAAGGGGTCACCGAAGATGATGGTTGTTAAGCTTCATGCACTAGCCAACACAACCAAAAGTCTGAATTGATGGAAAGGGCTAG
Source organism: Triticum dicoccoides (assembly GCF_002162155.2). Lineage (NCBI taxonomy): Eukaryota > Viridiplantae > Streptophyta > Magnoliopsida > Poales > Poaceae > Triticum > Triticum dicoccoides. Next base: position 142,697,059 of record NC_041391.1, read on the forward strand.
TACAATCCACATATACTGTAACACCCCCTCTCACGTGTGATGGGGAAGACAAGTCAACACGTGTAACCGGAAGAGAGCGACAGCACGCAAAACTCACGTATGACTCAAGAGGCCTCTACGTGGACACAACGGGGGGCTATCAACAATTTTTAAATAAATTGCGCAAACCAGGACTTGAACTCAAGACCTTAGCTCCGATACCATGTTAAGCTTCATGCACTAGCCAATGCAACCAAAAGTCCGAACTAATGGAAAAGGTTAGTACAATCCACATATACTGTAACACCCCCTCTCACGTGTGATGGGGAAGACAAGTCAACACGTGCAACCGGAAGAGAGCAACGGCGCGCGAAACTCACGTATGACTCAAGAGGCCTCTACGTGGACACAAAGGGGGGCTATCAGCAATTTTTAAATAATTTGCGCAAACCAGGACTTGAACTCAAGACCTTAGCTCCGATACCATGTTAAGCTTCATGCACTAGCCAACGCAACCAAAAGTCTAGTACAGTCCACATATACTCTAAGAATGGCGACGCCTCGACGATCCTGTTAAGCTGCTAAAAAGGAAAGCTTAGCTCATCAAAATAAACATGTCATGACGTGATAACCCGGTGAAACACCAGATGGTAGCAGCGATAGCCCTTCGTGTTTGGTGGGTAATCAAGAAAAATGCAAGGCAAGGATCGCGACGCGAGCTTATGTGGAGTGATGGCAGTGATGCTAGGGTAACACAAACAACCAAAGATCAGGAGATCATCGTAAGATGGTGGTGACCCGAGGAGAAGCTGATATGGTGTATAGTTCCATTGAACATGGCAAGGTCAAATGTTAATGAGAAGAGTTGTCGTGGCGAGTGCATCAAGCCAAAAGCAAGGTGGAACATGAGCATGAAATAGGAGAGTGCATACGCAGTCACTAATGGTGCGGAGCACACGTTCGACATGGTCATTTTCGGTGAGGTGTATGGACAGTGAGGCGGAAGATGGTGCAATGGGATGTAAGAAGAGTGTGGATGATAAGGTTGTAGAACTCCTTTCTGTTGCCAGTCTGCAAATCATGAATGGACCGTCCAAATTGTGTAGACACATAAGAGAAGAATGTGGGGAGTGTAGACGGAACATTAGAAAAAGGTGGGGAGTGTAGAGACATATTAAAGATAACTGGAACTACTTGGGATATGTGAGGTCCAAATATCACTACAAATTAACTGAAACAGAAAAGATGCAACTGTGGAAGACGAACTAAATGGAAGACAAAGGTGCTTGCCGACATGGCATGCATGAAAAGTATGGCTGGCTGTTTAATCGCAACAGAAAGAGAATCTTTGCATGATTGTATGAAGTGCGGCGGAACTCGGATGGCGGCGTGCGTGCCAAAGATCAACCCCGGCGGGTGATCGGTCAACTGATGGAAGATGAAGATGGTTGGGCAGGGTATAGATTGTCAGGGCTGTCACAGTGGTGTAGAACCATCCGTGTGCGAGCATCCTTAACAGAGAAACCAAGTTCGTCAAATTCCATAGTTATGAGATTTTCACGAGTAAAAGAACGGATAGAGACTAAATTTTTGATGAGTTGAGGTGAAACCACAACATTATTAAGAGATAAGGGCATGTAGTAAGAAGGAAACAGAACGGAGCCGACATGTCTAACAGGGAGAGATGAACCATTACCCATGATAATTCATGTAGTGCTGGTAGTGGGATAGAAAGATGACAAGTTACCAGGGTGGTACGCCATGTGAGCGGTCGCACCGGTGTCCATGAACCAGTCGCCACCGATGCTACTTGTGACCTGCGTTGGGATTTCCCTAAAAGGAGGGGATGATGCAGTACAATAGAGATAAGTATTTCCCTTGGTTAAGAATCAAGGTTGTCAATCTAGTAGGAGAACCACACAACACCTCGTTAGCAGTACCTCCAAACAAAATAACAAATCCTTGCACCCAACGCGAACAAGGTGTTGTTAATCCCTCGACGATTAATTGCAAGATTAAATTGTGTAATGATAGATAGATAGAACAAAAATATATAATAAAATAAGTAAAGAAAAATTGTAGCAAGATATTTTTAGAATTTTAATATATGATAAAAGTTGATCCAAGGGCCATAGTACAAGAGGCTTCTCTCTTCAAAATAGCATACATTGGGTAAACAAATTACTGTTGGGCAATGGATAGAACAACAAATAATCATGACGATATCCAAGGCAATGATCATGTATATAGGCATCATGTCTGAGACAAGTATTTTGGGTGGCTCTCTGTTGGTTTCCCAATTTTAGAGAAGTTATAGAGGTGGAATTAGGTCAAACTGAGCGAAGGTGGGCCCATGAGGCACCAGGGCGCACCCTGGTGGCTCGTGGCCACCTCCTTGGTCTTCTGGTCCTCTCCCGAAGCTTCTAGTGTCTCTTTTGTCCAGAAAAAAGTTTGCAAAAAGTTTCATGGCATTTGTACTTTGTTTGGTACTAATATTCTGAAAAAACCAAAAACAGGGAAAAAACAGCAACTGGTACTGGGCACTAAGTGAATAGGTTAGTCCCAAAAAATGATATATAATTGCTTGTAAATGCATATAAAACATTCAAGATTCATACTATAATAGCATGGAATAATAAAAAATTATTGATACATTGGAGACGTTTCAAGCATCCCCAAGCTTAATTCTTGCTCGTCCTCAAGTAGGTAAATGATAAAAACAGAATTTTTGATGTGGAATGCTACCTATCATATTCATCATATAGTGTTTTCGTTTGTGGCATCGATATCTAGACTCGAGTGATTCAGCAATAGTCTATAGTTTGACATGAAGATATAAATACTCAAACATACTAAAAAGCAACCATGTCTTTCAAAATACCAACGCTAAAGAAAGTTATCCCTAACCCATCATGCTCGTTCATTGATCCATTCATGGAACACACTCAAGATTAACTACATCCAGTGCACAAGTATGGCAATAGTGCTCTCCAGTTTGTTCATTATAAGATAAGATGGAGACTCAAAATAAAAATAGCATAAAAGTAAAATAGGCAGGCCCTTCGTAGAGGCAAGCAGAGATTTGCAGAGGTGCCAAAGCTCAAAGTTTTAAATAGAGATATAATCATTTTTTGAGAAAAGGCATGCTTTTCCTGTCAATGTCACGATCGAAAGTTTCCAATATCTCCCATGCTAGACAAATTATAGGCAGTTCCCAAACAAAAAAGAAAGTTTATTTCCTTTCCACCATTCTTGCACAATACATGGCTAGCCGTATCCACGGCTGCCTTCAAAGGAATTTATTATTATTATTTTCATTTTGGGACTGGGCATCTCTATTACCGGCCATTTTCTCGTGCAATGACAAGTAAATAAACACTCATACTGAGAATAAACCATCCAGCATGAAAGATATTGACCACCCCTGTCGCTTCATGAGCGGTATAGGCATGCAAAACGAATTGCTTTTGAATGATTAGAGTTGGCACATGCAAATTTACTTGGAACGGCATGTAAATACCGCATATAAGTATAAATAGTGGCCTCATTTGGCACAACTTTTGGTTTAAGGAATTGGATGCACAAGATGTATTCCCACTTAATACAAATGGAGGCTAGCAAATAGATTGAGAAGCAACCAAGAAAAAAACAAAACGGTCATAAACATGCATTGAGAATAACTAACACTGAGTAATGCACCATAAGTAGGATATAAATTCATTGCATAACTATTGACTTTACGTGCATTCATAGGGAATCACAAACCTTAACACCAATATTCTTACTAAACCACAATTACTCACTGGAATAACTCACATATTATCATCTCCCTATCGCAAAAATATTGCAAGGAATCAAACTTATCATATCCAATGATCTACATGAAAGTTTTTATTATATCCTTCTCGAATATTCATCACACTGGGACAAAATTCATATCTTGTGCAAATTACCATTACTTTTATCAACTCTCAAAAAGATATAAGTTTACCATGAGAGTTCATATATTTCTTCAAAATATAATATCATCGTGCTTAAAAAGATATAAGTGAGGCACTAGAGCAACTGCCTAGCTCAAAAGATATAAGTGAAGCACATAGAGTATTCTAACAAATCATGAAAAATGTGTGTCCCTCTCAAATAGGTGTGTCCAGCAAAGATGATTGTGACAAACTAAAAAGAAAACAAAGAAAAAACTAATATAATACACGACGCTCCAAGCAAAACTCAATTCATGTGATGAATAAAAATATAGCTCCAAGTAAAATTACCGATGGTCGGTAGAAGGAAGAGGGGATGCCTTCCGGGGCATCCCCAAGCTTATTTGCTTGGGAGTCCTTGAATATTACCTTGGGGGTGCCTCGAGCATCGCCAAGCTTAGGCTCTGGCCACTCCTTATTCCTTCATCCATTGTGATCTCACTCAAAACATGAAAACTTCAGCAGATAAAACTCAACAAAACCTTCGTGAGATCCGTTTGTATAATAAAGCAAATAACTACTTTAGGTACTGTTGCAAACCCCTTAATATTTTATTATTGCATTATAACTAATGTATTCTAACTTCACCATGGCTTATATCCCCCGACACAAACCATATATTCATCAAAACAAGTGAACAACGCAACAAAAACATAGAATCTCCCTAAAAGAGAACAATCTGTAGTAATTCGAACAATGACCATACTTATGTAACTCCACAAATTCTGAAAACTTAGGGAAACATGGGAAGTTTGCATATCAATACTGTGTAAATCAGTCAGGATTTTATCACTCTCCAGCACAACAATTCTGCTACTGGATGCAAAAGTTTCTGTTTTTACCACCGTTCAAGAATTCGTCTGATTAATTAGTTAACGGGCCAGTTAATCGCTACTCATAGGGTGACCGAATCGAATAGCACCTATTCATCGTGTTAACTTGTCAGGCCGATTAATTGGCCAGTTAGACCGATTAATCAGTTGTTAGGTCGATTAATCTCTCACGACCCATTAGCTTGTGGGCAATCAAAGCGCAAAAAATTTCCCTGCAACCCCTCCCATCCTCCTCTCGCTCCTCAATAGCTAGGATTCGACCAAACAGTAGCATATTTTGGTATATTACACAGTTGAGAGCAAGAGAATATGATATAATACATAAAAAAACTAGATACATTTTGGCAATTTCTATTTAATAACTGATTAATGGTTAACCGATTAATCCAGTTAATAGGCCGATTCACCGATTAATCACTACTCCCAAGCCGACCAAGCAGTTACTAGTTACCATTTCCTGAACAATGGTTTTTACATAGAATCAAAACAACTATCATCCAAATCATCCCAAAGGCTTTACTTGGCACAAACACTAGTTAAAACACAAAAACACAACCATAACAGTAGCATAATTGTGTGCACACAAGAAAATAGAAAAATAAACAAGAAAATTAAGATAACTATTGGGTTGCCTCCCAACCAGCGCTATTGTTTGATGCCCCTCATGGGCCACTGCTCCATCTTCTCGTCCCCTCCCGAAGCTTCCAGGGTCTCTGATGTCCAGAAAAAAATCACCAAAAAGTTTCATGGCATTTGGACTCTTTTTTATATTGATATTTTGAAAAACCAAAAATAGGCAAAAAAAACAACAATTGGCACTGGCACTAAGTTAATATGTTAGTCCCAAAAAATGATATATTGTTGCTTGTGTATTTATAGAAAAAAATCCAAGATTGATACTATAATAGCATGGAATAATAAAAAATTATAGATACATTGGAGATGTATCAACGCCTACCCCTTTTTGTGTGCTGGCATGTGCGCCCGCCGCTAGCAAGTGCGCCAGCATGAACTGATCTCTGGTCGCGGGCCTTTTCAGTTCAAATTGTTTATTACGAGGACGAGAATTGGGTCGGCCGGTTGGGTGCATCGGTCGAAAACAAGCAGACAATGAGCACCCAGGTGACCCAAACAAACAAAAAGTGGACAAAGCGCACGTCCGTTAGGGCTGCTGTTGGCGATACTCTTAGGTGCCATGCACGCCACAGCATAACAAGCACTCTGGTTCTCAGGTCTGATTCTAGAGAGAAGCAGAAGGAGCCACTCTAGTTTTGAATACTGAAAGACATGCTCATTGGGAATGTCCCACACAGCTCGGAGTTCCTCCCTCAACGCATGGGCTTTAGTGTAGTTCACCACCGCATGAAAAACATTTTCTTCAACACACTGCACACCCACATATGTTACGAATGTTGCCAGCTTCCAGGGACCTTCGCCATTTGTTTCTTTAGTGGCTAGATTGTTTGAAGCCAATCACCAGCCAAAAACTCTTAAGGCCTCTTTTGGTTCATAGGATAGTATTATCACAGGAATAGGAATCTTGTAGGAAATGAGATGACATGTATCTCAAATCCTATGAGTAGGAATAGGAAACAAGATGTCATTTGGTTGACACCAAAGGAATTTTTCCATTGAGTCTAGGCTCTTTTTTATTTTCCTATGAAATGTGGAGGATAGGAACCAATCCTATGTAGGAATAGGAATCCATTCCTATGAACCAAAGGGCTCTAAAGGAAAAAATCCTATAAAAATCCTATCCTCTAGAATTCCTATGAAATTCCTCTAAACCAAAGGAGGCCTAAGTTTGTGTGGCACATGTGCTTTCCAAATCAGCAACCACATGGACTGCTACCCATAGGAATTGTTCCTGCTGCTCGCCATCGCCGAGTCAACATGCTTTAGGTTGTAGGCAACCCTGCCCACTGCTTTCAAAGAGCCACACATGGTTGTCCTCAAGGTCCTCTCTTAGAACTTTAAACTTCATGATCAATTTAGCATCATCGGGCCAGAAAACTTCCCTTATCAAAGAAACCACACACGTCGATGTCGTATCCTTGAATTTCTCCTGCTACCCTAAATCTTCAATGAAGTTTCCTTCGGAATCTAACTATCCCTACGGACTCAAATATAATTACCATTACCGACTCTTCAAATGATCCCTTCTTTTAAGAAGTTCCAAACCAAGCTCAATTCCTCTCCATTTGTGGGATGCTTCACCAGTAAAGACTGTATCAAGGACATCGCTAGTTGGGTAGTACCTCGGCTTTGAAAAACCGAGCACATAAACCCTCTGCCTACTCGATAAGGCTCCATGCCTGCCGCACTAATAGAGCCTGGTTGAAGCACTTTGTGTCTGTAAATCCTATGCCTCCACGTATTTTTTGTTTGACCAAACTGTCCCACGATGCCTAATGGACTATCCTTTTCCCGCATCTTCTCCCCACCAAAACTGCCTGATGGTTTTCATGTGCTCCCTCCATATAGAAATATAAGAGCGCTTAGATCACTACACAGTGATCTAAACACTCTTATATCTGTTTACTGAGGGAGTAATCATTATGGCAACTTGAGGGAACTTTAAACGCACTCATGGTGTATGTAGGAAGATCTTGCTCCACTGATTGACCAACACTTCCTTCATTGCCATAGACATGAATTTTTATTCCAATCTGGGAGCCACTTAGTGAATATTTTATTGATAGGTTGGAATATTGCCTAGCTATTTCTCTTCAGACGTGCACCTTTCCTAGTGTGGATTTCACCTCCTCTTGTCTTTTCACCTGCCATCCACTACTAAACAAGAGAAAGTATTTTTGTGAAGTTGACAATTGTCTAGTGTGCCCCTCAAATTTATGTATCACATTCTTCACAACCTCAGCCCGTTGTCGGTTTGCTTGGAAGAATATGCTACTGTCATCAGGAAACAATAGATGTCAAATTCCTGGAGCTCTTCTAGCGATCTTCAGGTCTGTCAGTCCCCCATGATTCACTACTTTCTTAAAAAAACCAACAAATCATCTGCTAGTGTTATCTAATCTTCCTATCAAAAGAAACACAAGGTTTTCATCTCGCTTCTCTTGCAAGATAAACTTCATAACAGAGATATGCTTTGCTGCAGGAATTTCTTCAGTGAGGACTATTATTGTGTTATGTGTGGAGAAGATGCAGTGGAGATCAAAGATCGTTTATTTTTTAGATGTCTTTTCACTAAAGCCTACCGGAAATACTTTTCTCTAATTTGGGCTCCTGCCATACTGACCAGCTACATCAACTGCATTCTTGCCTAACAACAGGGACTGCCAAACCTTTCTATATGGAGGTTATCTTTCTAGGGGCTTCTTAGCACTCAGCTCCTTATCTTTTCTTACTTGCAATATTAACCAAAATCAATAGGAAGTACGTAGTAGGGTCCTATTGTTTCTATAAAAAGAGAAATGGTCTCTTGTTTCATTTTTTCGTCTATTTTCCTATTACTCGATGCCGTAAGAAAAAAAGAGGGGTCACAACAACTTTCAAAGGGTCCAATAAGAGGGGCAAGTAACCTCTCAGATACTACAAGAATTACATTCGTAACAAGTAAAATAATTTCCTCTCTGCTTTTTCATAGAGCATGTGGTAGGAAATCCTCTTTGGGTTAGTTTGTCAATGTTCTGTTTGTTTAACATGTACCATTTGATTTCAGATGAGGTGTTGAAGGAGGCCTAATAATGCCCCAAATGCAGTGTGCCAGTGAGAAATCTGAAGTCGATGCTTGACATGGGGGTATTTTAGAATTTCTTTCTAATTGATGGATCTCTTTATCTAGTTTTATTTGGCAGAACTAGGGAAGGGGAGGCACCGACATGGTGAATAGTCTATGCTACCAAGAGACCAAAGGTCAACCTGGTGCGACTTGAGAGCAATGATGCTCTCACGGATGAAATAGTTGTACCCAGGGGTACTCTCGTGACTTGCCTTGCAAGCATAGAGCTGCAGTTTGAAGATGTTGGTGCTCCTATTCAATTTCTGGAGTTCTTTGATTCATTTGGCAAGGTAATTTGGGAAAGCAAGTAGTAATATGTTTTATTTAGCATTTCGTGTTGCATTGGATCATTGATGCATCTACTCCTCATTTCTAAACCGGCTTGATTTAGCTAGTTATGGTTAGTTAGGTTGTTTGAGAATGTTGCCAAGCTAAAAAATCTGTTGTTTTAATATTGCTTCTGTCTTGTTAACACAAAATAGATAATAAACTTGAGTGGGATATTGTTTATTATTTCTCAATTTATAATATAATGAAAGTTTATTTGCATTTTATTTTATAATCTGGAACCAAACTTGGTATATGTTTCCACAAATGAATTTTTTAAACTGTTCTTAGCAGCATGCTTGCTTTTAGAGACCTTTTCTTTTGCATTATAAATATAATAATGTACCAAATGATGTAAGTAGATCTGCAATATAATAATGTACTCTCAAAGACTTAACTCAACTTGAAGAGGTGTCTTTAGTTGTTGCCGACCTTCACATAAAGTTGTTCTCCATCATAGAAATTGGCAAAGATATGTAAGTACACTCCAAACTGCTTTTTCCTTTTTTTTGCCCATGCAGTCAATAACTTGGTAACTAAGGTTATTTTTTCTTAGCTCTTTTGAGTATCCAGGACGTGTAGATGAATGGATAAGAAAAGTCGGCGAGTACATCACTTTGACATTACACAGAGAAGATTTCACCCTTCGCTGCTTAAATCAGGGGGTATCAAGACATACAAATTTGAACCCTTCTTGTAAGTTGGAGGTGCTGAATTGTTTGTGTGATGAGGCATTATCTTCTGAGTAAGTAAAGGCTATCATATTTGCTGGAGTAGTTCACTTACTTACTGTCATATTAGTTATCTTGTTACTTTGTTCAGAAAGTTGAGGACCTGGATTGACATTAAAGATAGAGAATGTGTGGACAGACAAAAAAAATCAAAGCTGCAACTAGAAAGGTATTTATCTTGGGAAGTTCCTTTTTTGTGGTCAAGTCACTTAGTTGACATTAATGACCATAGGTCTTGTCTTGTGTCATAACAAAAGGAGCTAAAAGGAAGATATAATGACATGGCTAAAACAATCGAAGGAGGAAAAACTGCTAGCAAAGAGGAAGTTAATAATATCCTTTCTCAAATAAAGGAAGCATAAGAAGTCAAACATGCTTCTTATGCTTCCTTTATTTGAGAAAGGATATGATTAACTCCTTTTAGCTCCTCTCTCAAATAAAGGAAGCTGAAGTAGTTAATAACATCCTTTCTCAAATAAAGGAAGCAGAAGAAGTTAAGCAGGCTTCTTATGCTTCCTTTATTTGAGAAATGATATGATTAGATTCCTCATTGCTAGCAGTTTCTCCTCGTTTCATTGTTTTAGCCATGTCATTATATCTTTCTTTTAGCTCTTGTTGCTAGGAAACAAGACAAAACCTATGATCATTAATGTCAAGCAAGTTACCTGACCACAAAAAAGGATCTTCCCAAGATAAATACTTTTCTGGTTGGAGCTTTGATTTTTCTCCCTGGACATACATTCTCTACCTTTAATGTTAATCCCGGTCCTCAACTTTCTAACAAAGTAACAAGATAATTAATATGACATTAGTGAACTGAACTACTACGGCAAATATGATAGCCTGTACTTACTCAGAAGGTAATGCCTCATCACATAGACTATACAACACCTCTGGCTTACAAGAAGGGTTCAAATTTTTATATCCTGATACCCCCTGATTTAAGCAATGAAAGGTGAAATCTTCTGTATGTAACTTAAAGTGGTGTACTCGCCGACTTTTCTTATCCATTCATCTCCATTTCTTGGATACATGAAAGGGCTAAAAAGATAACCTCATTTATCAAGTTATTGACTTTATGAGGAAAACAAGGAAATAGAAATTTGGAGTATATTTACATATCTTTACCATTTTTATGACAAATAACAACTTTATGTGAAGGTCAGCAACAACTGAAGACACCTCTTGAAGTAGAGTTAAGTCTTTGAGAGTTTCTTGTAGTTGCCCCTTCCTTATTTTGCAGATCTTCTTACATTAATTGGTACATTATTCTATTTATAATATGGAAGAAAAGGTCTCTAAAAGCAAGTGGGCAGCTAAAAACAGTTAAACATTTTCATCTATGGAAACATATAACCTAACAAACCATAACTAGCGAAAGCAAAACGGATTTAGAAATGAGGAGTAGATGCATCAATGATCCAATGCAACACAAAATGGTAAATAAAATATATTACAATTGGCTTTCCATAATTACCTCACCAAATGAGTGACAGAACTCTACAATTGAATAGGAGCACGGACATCTTCAAATTGCAGATCTATACCTACAAGACAAGTCACGAGAGTAGCCATGGGTATGACTATTTCATCCTTGAGAGCATCATTGCTCTTAGTTCACACCAGGTTGACCATCATCCTCTTGGTAGCACAAACAATTCTCCCTGTCGGGGCCTCCCCTTTCTAGTTCTGCCAAATAGAATCAGATAAAGAGATCCATCAACAATAATGAAAATCTGAAATCCCTTATGGAAAGCATCAGCTTCAGATTGCTCACTGGCACACGCCGCAGTTGCACTCCTTCCTGCATTTGGGGCATTCGCAGGCCTCCTTGTTCAACACTTCATCCACAATCAAAGGGTACCTATTAAACAAAGAGAACATTAACAAACAAACCCGAACAAGATAGCCTACCACTGGCTCTACGAAAAGTAGAGAGGGAATTATGTTACTTGTTGAATGCAATTCTTGCAGTATCTAAGATGGAACTTGTCCCTCTTATTGGACCCATATTTTTCTTCGTCTAGTTCCAGTCCAGACCAACATCTGTCCACCACATGTTTTACCTACCAGGTCACATACCTGAAACTACGTAAGGCCATATTTTGTCAGAATCATATGTTATCTGTACAACAGTATAGATGTTTTTCAACTGGAGCTAACATAAATATGGCATGTCGCCATACATGCTAATGATACCGAAAATAAATAGCAGGAGTTTAACTATGATCTTGTGTAGCTAGTTTGCACAAGATAATATAGAAATTCACAACAGGATAGAAGCCATATGCTTTCATACTCACCAAATCTCTCAAGGCATGGATACACACTCAAATATAGCTCCTAATTTATGCAAAGTTAACATGCTCAGCTAAATACGAAATCCAACATTGGCATAATCTTACTTGTCCACAACCGCCCATCACTTCAAGCCACAAATTATGTCTTCTAAATGCCTAAATAACCATAGGTAAGATTTAAAGCCATAAACCGGTAGAACTGGCAGTGGCAGGAAGAGGAATAGGTCAAGGAATAACTTGTGGGGAAAACCTTGGAGTGTAACCCATCTAGGGTCGAGCTTGGAATTACTATCCTCATGGTCCTTGGGGATGACCATCTCGCCAACCCAGATCGTCTTCAACTTGCTCCAGTCCGCTATCTCCAGATATGGTGGCTACCCCGTCTTCCTACAAGGCCGAAACAAAATAAAAGATCCTAACATGATCTAAGATCTCGTGAGCAGACAGAGAACACACTATCTCTGGGAATGAAAGGCTGGACAAACCTGAGGTCCTAGATGGATAATCTACTGGAGAGGAAGACTGTGAAGGCACCCCTCTTCGACGTGGCGACGGGTGCGGCGCTATTGGTGGCCATAATGGCGGACGCGGGGAGGATGACCTATGTTGTGCGTGCGAAGGGGCGGGGATAGGGGATTCCTGACCATGAAGCAGGCCACCGGCCGTGAGTAGCAACAGGCAAGGAGGGCAAGATCCGATGCCACCACCTCCCGCATCGAACGTGAGGAGCGAGCACAACGTAATAGCTAGATCCACCAATGCCGCAGACGTACGTGCTGATGTCTGGAGCAGCCGAGGTGAACATAGGCATATGGGGTGTGCATGGGGCAAGGTGGCCAGGGAGAGGGAACATAGAGGGCATCGATATGGTGGGTGACGATGGGAGAGGTGGAGGCTGGCGGCGAGGAAAAAAGAGAGCGGCGGTGTGGAGCGGATGGGGCTGGGAAATAGGATTAGGTTTGTGCGAGGGAGGGATTTATAGCCATTGGCCTTACTGGGCTGCTCAAGTATGGCTAGATCTTGGGTTTAGAAAAATTTGGGCCCATAAGGTTCTGTGCAGTTGTATATATATTTTTATTTCCTTTTGATATAGTGTTTTTATTGGAAATACTTTATTTAATTACGAGTTGCCATTGTTAGAAAAGTCGGCAACAATAAAAAATCTATCACATCAAGTGGAATATAGTAGATTAATGTATTAGGTCAATTCGAGATAATATGAAAAACCAACACAAAAGTGTTATCATAGGTGGTGGTGTGGCTGAACTGGAAAAGGTTTCTACATGGAACACATTACATTATAATGTTCATGTAAAAATTAGATATTTGTGCATTGTCGTATGTTACTATTGAAGCAAAATGATCCCTTTATTCCCGTGCTTCGACTACTTTATACCCAAATTTGATTTGACATGTTAGATGAAGTTTATCTATTTATTGGATATAGTTCAAATGCAAACTACATGTATCTCAAATAATGTTTCTAAAAATAGAATACATTTTAAGAAATTGTGCAAAAGATCTTGTATCCATAAATATAAAATAATTCAAAACATCTGTGGGGAACATTCAAACATACACATACATCTTGAGTGATTTTTTTATCTTACAAATCTAAATAAGGTCTACAAATTAGGAAATTAGCTTGGGCACATGTGTTTTTATTTTGGCACCTATATTATATTATATTATATAAACATTTATGATAGAAAATTGGCAATCTTGAAAAGAATTAGAATTCATTATGTATTCATCTAATATTTTTACATTTATTGACGTAAGAAAATCTACTCTCGAATGCTCATAAATGAAAATATAATATACACTACAAAAAAAGACACATCTGTGACATTTTGGGCCGAACGAATTTTTTTCTGTCATACTTATGACACTTCTATGACGATAATTGTAACAAAACCCGTATCATCATAGATGTGGTGGGCTCTTATTTCTATGACAAAAAATCATGACAGAAAATGGGCTTTTCTTCCTGGGTGGGCCGGAGACGCAGCTTCATGACATTCTTTGGGCCGTCCATGACGGAAAAAACCGTGGTAGAAGCGAGGGTGAGGAAAATATCGAGGTGTTCCCAGTTACGGTGGGTGTTCGGGGCCGAGCGATGCATGTTTCTCTCGTACGCGTGCACATGTGTGTGTGAGGCATTGGGCTCTAACTGAACCCGAGCGAGGTGTTGGGCTCTAACTGAACCCGAGTGATTGCCCTGCAGGCTACGCGTTACTGAACCCGAGCGATCGATCAATGGCTGTTAACTGAACCCGATCGAGCGATTCCTTCGCTACTACTTTTAACTGAAGCTGATCGATGTTGCCTCTGGATGAACCGTGAGTGTTGCACGGGGGGGTTGGATGAACAGTGAGCGGTGGGGGTGGATGAACAGGACCCCGTGGTGTTGCCTCTGGATGAACATGACCCCGTGGTGTTTCCTCTGGATGAACAGGACCCTGATTGATCGAGCTGGTTGGGGATGGATGAATAGGACCCCGTGGAGGGCTGGATGAACAGTAGATGGTGGAGGGATGGATGAACAGTAGCCCGTCGAGGGGTGGTTGAACAGGAGCCCGTGGAGAGGGGTGGTTGAACAGTAGCCGGTGGAGTAGCGCGCGGTTGAGGCTGGATTAACAGGAGCCCGTGGATGAACAGTCGCAGGTAAAGGCTGGAGGTGGTCGATGGTGGATGAAAAGTAGCCCGTTGAGGCTGGAGGAGGTCGATGGTGGAGATGAATAGTATCCCGTGGAGTCCCGTTTTGCGGTACGCCACACCCCTCCCGATAAACAGGACCCCCATTTCGACCGTAGTGCTCCAACACAAGTCCGTTTCCTCTGTTTTGCGGTACGCCACATCCCTTCTGATCAACAGTACCCCGTTTCGACCGTAGGAGGTCCAACACAAGTCTGTTTCCTTCGTTTTGCGGTACGCCAGACCCCTCCCGATGAACAGGATCCTGTTTCGAACATGGATGGTCGAACACAAGGACGTTTCCTTCGTTCTACAGTACGCCAGGCCTCGTTTCCATCACCAGTTCCATCCAAGCCGGTTGGCTCCTAGGCGTTCCGTTGCCTCCCGATGAACACTACGCATTCCGTTGCCTCCCGATGAACACGAGCATTCTGTTGCCTCCCCATGAACACGACGACGACGCAGTTTCTCCATTCCGACCCAGTCATGTACACGAGCCCTGGCCGTACGTATGCGCTGTTGGAAATATGCCCTAGAGGCAATAATAAAATGGTTATTATTATATTTCCTTGTTCATGATAATTGTCAATCACTCATGCTATAATTGTATTGACCGGAAACCGTAATACATGTGTGAATACGTAGACCACAACATGTCCCTAGTGAGCCTCTAGTTGACTAGCTCGTTGATCAACAGATGGTCATGGTTTCCTGACTATGGACATTGGATGTCATTGATAATGGGAACACATCATTAGGAGAATGATGTGATGGACAAGACCCAATCCTAAGCATAGCACAAGATCGTGTAGTTCGTTTGCTAAAGCTTTTCTAATGTCAAGTATCATTTCCTTAGACCATGAGATTGTGTAACTCCTGGATACCGTAGGAATGCTTTGGGTGTACCAAACGTCACAGCGTAACTGGGTGGCTATAAAGGTGCACTACAGGTGTCTCCGAAAGTGTATGTTGGGTTGACACGAATCGAGACTGGGATTTGTCACTCCGTATGACGGAGAGGTATCTCTGGGCCCACTCTGTAATGCATCATCATAATGAGCTCAATGTGACTAAGTAGTTGGTCACGGGATCATGCATTACGGAACGAGTGAAGTGACTTGTCGGTAATGAGATTTAGCGAGGTATTGGGATACCGACGATTGAATCTCGGGCAAGTAACGTACAGATTGACAAAGGGAATTGTATATGGGATTACTTGAATCCTCGACATCGTGGTTCATCCGATGAAATCATCATGGAACATGTGGGAGCCAACATGGGTATCTAGATCCTACTATTGGTTATTGGCCGGAGAGCTGTCTCGGTCATGTCTGCAAGATTCCCGAACCCGTAGGGTCTACAGACTTAAGGTTCGGTGACGTTAGGATTAAAGGGAAGGTTTTACGTGGTTACCGAATGTTGTTTGGAGTCCCAGATGAGATCCCGGACGTCACAATGAGTTTCGGAATAGTCTGGAGGTGAAGATTTATATATGGGAAGTCATCACGCGGTCACCGAAAGTATTCGGGGGTTTATCGGTATTGTACCGGGACCACCGAAGGGGTTCCGGGGGTTCACCGGGAGGGTCCACCTACCCCGGAGGGCCCTTACGGGCTGTATGTGGAAGAGAACCAGCCCCAAGTGGGCTGGGCGCCAACCCCCCTAAGGCCCATGCGCCTAGGGTTGGGGGGGACCCTAAAGGGGGCACCCCCTTGGCTTGGGGGGCAAGCCCCCTCCCCTTGGCCACCGTCCCCTCTAGATCTCATCTAGAGGGGCCGGCCCCCTTCCCCCTTCACCCTAAAAATAGAGGGGAGGAGGGAGGGCAGCCGCACCACATCCAAGGAGCAGCCCTCCCCATCTGCAACACCTCTCCTCACCCGTTTGTGCTTGGAGAAGCCTTGCCGGAGAACCACTGCTCCACCACCACCACGCCGTCGTGCTGCTGCTAGAGCCTTCTTCCTCAACCTCTCCCTCCTCCTTGCTGGATCAAGGCGCGGGAGACGTCACCGGGCTGCACGTGTGTTGAACATAGAGGTGCCGTTGTTCGGTGCTTAGATCGGAATCCACCGCGATCTGAATCGATACGAGTACGACTCCTTCATCCGCATTCTTATAACGCTTCCGTGTCGCGATCTTCAAGGGTATGAAGATGCACTCCCTCTCTCTCGTTGCTAGTTTCTCCATAGATTGATCTTGGTGATGCGTAGAATTTTTTAATTTCTGCAACGATCCCCAACAATGGCATCATGAGCCAGATCTATGTGTAGTTTCTATGCACGAGTAGAACACAAGTTGTTGTGGGCGTCGATTTTTTCAATTTACTTGCCACTACTAGTCTTATCTTGATTCAGCGGCATCGTGGGATGAAGCGGCCCAGACCAACCTTACACATATGTTTACGTGAGATAGGTTCCACCGACTGACATGCACTTGTTGCATAAGGTGGCTAGTGGGTGTCTGTCTCTCCCACTTCAGTCGGATTGGATTCGATGAAAAGGGACCTTATGAAGGGTAAATAGCAATTGGCATATCACGTTGTGGTTTTGGTGTAGGTAAGAAATGTTCTTGCTAGAAACCTATAGCAGCCACGTAAAAACTTGCAACAACAATTAGAGGACGTCTAACTTGTTCTTGCAGCATATGTCGTGTGATGTGATATGGCCAAAGGATGTGATGAATGAAATATATGTGATGTATGAGATTGATCATGTTCTTGTAATAGGAATCACGACTTGCATGTCGATGAGTATGACAATCGGCAGGAGCCATAGGAGTTGTCTTAATTTATTGTATGACCTGCATGTCGTTGAATAACGCCATGTAATTACTTTACTTTATTGCTAAACCGTTAGCCATAGTAGTAGAAGTAATAGTTGGCGAGACAACTTCATGAAGACACGATGATGAAGATCATGGTCTCATGCCGGTGACGACGATGATCATGGCGCCCTGAAGATGGAGATCAAAAGGAGCAAAATGATATTGGCCATATCATGTGACTATTTGATTGCATGAGATGTTTATCATGTTTTTGCATCTTATTTGCTTAGAACGACGGTAGCATAAATAAGATGATCCCACGTAAAATTTCAAGAAAGTGTTCTCCCTAACTGTGCACCATTGCGAAGGTTCGTTGTTTCGAAGCACCGTGTGATGATTGGGTGTGATAGATTCTAACGTTCGCATACAACGGGTGTAAGCCACATTTACACATGCAAAACACATAGGTTGACTTGACGAGCCTAGCATGTACAGACATGGCCTCCGAACACAAGAGACCGAAAGGTCGAACATGAGTCATATAGCAGATACGATGAACATGAAGATGTTCACCGATGATGACTAGACTGTCTCACGTGATGATCAGACACGGCCTAGTTGACTCGGATCATGTATCACTTAAATGGCTAGAGGGATGTCTATCTAAGTGGGAGTTCCATAAATAATTTGATTAGATGAACTTAATTATCATGAACTTAGTCTAAAATATTTGCAATATGTCTTGTAGATCAAATGTCCCACGCTAATGTTGCTCTCAACTTCAACACGTTCCTAGACAAAACCAAGCTGATAGACAATGGTAGCAACTATACGGACTGGGTCCAGAACTTGAGGATCATCCTCATAGCTGCCAAGAAAGCATATGTCCTAGATGCACCGCTAGGTGAAGCACCCGTTTTCCCAGCAACTCAAGATGTTATGAACGCCTGGCAGTCGCGTAGTGATGATTACTCCCTGGTTCATTGCGGCATGCTTTACAGCTTAGAACCAGGGCTCCAAAAGCGTTTTGAGCAGCACGGAGCATATGAGATGGTCCAAGAGCTGAAAATGGTTTTCCAAGGTCATGATCGGGTCGAGAGATATGAAGTTTCCGACAAGTTCTACAGTTGTAAGATGGAGGAGAATGGTTCTGTCAGCGAGCACATACTCAAAATGTCTGGGTTGCACAACCGCTTGTCTCAGCTAGGAGTTAATCTCCCAGATGACATGGTCATCGACAGAATCCTCCAGTCGCTTCCACCTAGCTACAAGAGCTTTGTGATGAATTTCAATATGCAGGGGATGGTGAAAACCATTCCTGGGGTATATTCAATGCTGAAATCAGCGGAGGTGGAGATCAAAAAGGAACATCAAGTGTTGAAGGTCAATAAAACCACTAGTTTCAAGAAAGGCAAGGGTAATAAGAACTTCAAGAAGGACAGCAAGGGAGTTGTCGCGCCCGGTAAGCCAGTTGCCGAGAAGAAGCCAAAGCATGGACCCAAACCTGAGACTGGGTGCTTTTATTGCAAGGGAAATGGACACTGGAAGTGGAACTGCCCCAAGTACTTAGTGGACAAGAAGGCTGGCAACACCAAAGGTATATGTGATATACATGTTATTGATGTGTACCTTACCAGTACTTGTAGTAGCTCCTGGGTATTTGATACCGGTGCGGTTGCTCATATATGTAACTCAAAATAGGAGCTGCGGAATAAACGGAGACTGGCGAAGGACGAGGTGATGATGCGCGTCGGGAATGGTTCCAAGGTCGATGTGATCGATGTTGGCACGCTACCTCTACATTTACCTACGGGATTAGTTTTAAACCTCAATAATTGTTATTTAGTGCCAGCTTTGAGCATGAACATTGTATCTGGATCTCGTTTAATACGAGATGGCTACTCATTTAAATCCGAGAATAATGGTTGTTCTATTTATATGAGAGATATGTTTTATGGTCATGCCCCGCTGGTCAATGGTTTATTCTTAATGAATCTCGAACGTGATGTTACACATATTCATAGTGTGAATACCAAATGATGTAAGGTTGATAATGATAGTCCCACATACTTGTGGCACTGCCGCCTTGGTCACATTGGTGTATAACGCATGAGGAAGCTCCATGCAGATGGACTTTTGGAGTCTCTTGATTACGAATCATTTGACACATGCGAACCATGCCTCATGTGCAAAATGACCAAGACTCCGTTCTGCGGAACAATGGAGCGAGCAACCAACTTATTAGAAATCATACATACTAATGTGTGCGGTCCAATGAGCGTTGAGGCTCGCGGAGGCTATCGTTATGTTATCACCCTCACTGATGACTTAAGTAGATATGGGTATGTCTAATTGATGAAACACAAGTCTGAGACCTTTGAAAAGTTCAAGGAATTTCAGAATGAGGTAGAGAATGAATGTGACATAAAAATAAAGTTCTTACGATCAGATCGTGGGGGAGAATATTTGAGTCACGAATTTGGTACGCACTTAAGGAAATGTGGAATTGTTTCACAACTCACGCCGCCTAGAACACCTCAGCGTAACGGTGTGTCCGAACATCGTAATCGCACTCTATTGGATATGGTGCGATCTATGATGTCTCTTACCGATTTACCGCTATCATTTTGGGGATACGCTCTAGAGACATCTACATTCACTTTAAATAGGGCACCGTCTAAATCCGTTGAGACGACACCATATGAATTATGGTTTGGGAAGAAACCTAAGATGTCGTTTCTAAAAGTTTGGGGATGCGATGCTTATGTCAAGAAACTTCAACCTGAAGCTCGAACCCAAGTCGGAAAAATGCGTCTTCATAGGATACCCTAAGGAAACCATTGGGTATACCTTCTACATCAGATCCAAAGGCAAGATCTTGGTTGCCAAGAATGGGTCCTTTTTGGAGAAAGAGTTTCTCTTGAAAGAAGTAAGTGGGAGGAAAGTAGAACTTGATGAAGTACTGCCTCTTGAAGCGGAAAGTGGCGCAGCTCAGGAAGATGTTTCTATGGTGCCTGCACCAACTAGAGAGGAAGTTAATGATGATGATCAAGGTACTTCAGATCAAGTTGCTACTGAACTTCGTAGGTCCACAAGGACACGTTCCACACCAGAATGGTATGGCAACCCTGTCCTGGAAATCATGTTGTTAGACAATGGTGAACCTTCGAACTATGAAGAAGCGATGGCGGGCCCAGATTCCAACAAATGGCTTGAAGCCATGCAATCCGAGATAGGATCCATGTATGAAAACAAAGTATGGACTTTGACAGACTTGCCCGATGATCGGCGAGCGATAGAAAATAAATGGATCTTTAAGAAGAAGACGGACGCGGATGGTAATGTTACCATCTTCAAAGCTCGGCTTGTCGCTAAGGGTTATCGACAAGTTCAAGGGGTTGACTACAATGAGACCTTGTCACCCATAGCGAAGCTGAAGTCCGTCCGAATCATGTTAGCAATTGCCGCATTCTAAGATTATGAGATATGGCAAATGCACGTCAAAACGGCATTCCTTAACGGCCTCCTTAAGGAAGAATTGTATATGATGCAGCCGGAAGGTTTTGTCGATCCTAAGAATGCTAACAAGGTATGCAAGCTCCAGCGCTCCATCTATGGGCTGGTGCAAGCATCTCGGGGTTGGAACATTCGCTTTGCTGAAATGATCAAAGCGTCTGGGTTTATGCAGACTTATGAAGAAGCCTGCGTTTACAAGAAAGTGAGTGGGAGCTCTGTAGCATTTCCCATATTATATGTGGATGACATACTATTGATGGGAAATGATATAGAACTTTTGGAAAGCATAAAGGCCTACTTGAATAAGTGTTTTTCAAGGAAGGACCTTGGAGAAGCGGCTTACATATTAGGCATCAAGATCTATAGAGATAGATCGAGAATCCTCATAGATCTTTCACGAAGGACATACCTTGATAAGATATTGAAGAAGTTCAATATGGATCAGTCCAAGAAGGGGTTCTTGCCTGTATTGCAAGGTGTGAAATTGAGCTCGGCTCAAAGCCCGACCACGGCAGAAGATAGAGAAAAGATGAGTGTCATCCCCTATGCCTCAGCCATAGGGTCTATTATGTATGCCATGCTATGTACCAGGCTTGATGTAAACCTTGCCATAATTTAGGTAGGAAGGTACCAAAGTAATCCCGACATGGAACACTGGATAGCAGTCAAGAATATCCTGAAGTACCTGAAATGGACTAAGGATATGTTTCTCGTTTATGGAGGTGACGAAGAGCTCATCGTAAAGGGTTACATCGATGCTAGCTTCGACACGGATCTGGATGACTCCAAGTCACAAACCGGATACGTGTATATTTTGAATGGTGGGGCAGTAAGCTGGTGCAGTTGCAAGCAAAGCGTTGTGGTGGGATCTACATGTGAAGCGGAGTACATGGCAGCCTCGGAGGCAGCACATGAAGCAATCTGGATGAAGGAGTTCATTACCGACCTAGGAGTTATTCCCAATGCGTCAGGCCCGATGAATCTCTTCTGTGACAACACTGGAGCTATTTCCCTTGCCAAGGAGCCCAGGTTTCACAAGTAGACCAGGCACATCAAGCGTCACTTCAACTCCATTCGTGAAAATGTTCAAGATGGAGACATAGATATTTGTAAAGTGCATACGGCTGTGAATGTCGCCGATCCATTGACTAAACCTCTTCCACGAGCGAAACATGATCAACACCAGAACTCTATGGGTGTTCGATTCATCACAATGCAACTAGATTATTGACTCTAGTGCAAGTGGGAGACTGTTGGAAATATGCCCTAGAGGCAATAATAAAATGGTTATTATTATATTTCCTTGTTCATGATAATTTTCTATCATTCATGCTATAATTGTATTCACCAGAAACCGTAATACATGTGTGAATACATAGACCAAAACATGTCCCTAGTGAGCCTCTAGTTGACTAGCTCGTTGATCAACAGATGGTCATGGTTTCCTGACAATGGACATTGGATGTCATTGATAACGGGATCACATCATTAGGAGAATGATGAGATGGACAAGACCCAATCCTAAGCATAGCACAAGATCGTGTAGTATGTTTGCTAAAGCTTTTCTAATGTCAAGTATCATTTCCTTAGACCATGAGATTGTGTAACTCCCGGATACCGTAGGAATGCTTTGCGTGTACCAAACGTCACAACGTAACTGGGTGGCTATAAAGGTGCACTACATGTTGGGGAATGTAGTAATTTCAAAAATTTCCCTACGCACACGCAAGATCATGGCGATGCATAGCAACGAGAGGGGAGAGTGTTGTCTACGTACCCTCGTAGACCGAAGCGGAAGCGTTGACACAACGTAGAGGAAGTAGTCGTACGTCTTCCCGGTTCAACCGATCCAAGCACCGTTACTCCGGCACCTCCAAGTTCTTGGCACACGTTCAGCTCGATGACGCTCCCCGGGCTCCGATCCAGCAAAGCTTCGGGGAGGAGTTCTGTCAGCACGACAGCGTGGTGACGATCTTGATGTTCAACTGTCGCAGGGCTTCGCCTAAGCACCGCTACAATATGACCGAGGTGTAATATCGTGGAGGGGGGCACCGCACACGGCTAAGGAACGATCACGAAGATCAACTTGTGTGTCTATGGGGTGCCCCCCTCCTCCTATATAAAGGGGGAGAGGAGGAGGGGGCCGGCCAAGAGGGGAGGCGCGCCCTAGGGGGGGCAAACCTACTCCAAGTAGGTTTGGCCCCCCCTTTCCTATTAGGAGTAGGAGAGGGAAGGAAGAGAGGGGAGGGAAGAAGGAAAGGGGGGCCGGCCCCCCTCCCAATTCGGATTGGGATTGGGGGGGGGCCTCCTTTGCTCCTTCTCCCTCCTTTCCACTAAGGCCCAATAAGGCCCATATACCTACCGGGGGGTTCCGGTAACCTCCCGGAACTCCGGTATAGTCCCAATCTCATCCGAACCTTTCCGGTGTCCAAATATATCCGTTCAATATATCAATCTTTATGCCTCGACCATTTCGAGACTCCTCGTCATGTCCGTGATCACATCCGGGACTCCGAACTCCTTCGGTACATCAAAACTCATAAACTCATAATATAACTGTCATCGAAACCTTAAGCGTGCGGACCCTACGGTTTGAGAACAATGTAGACATGACCGAGACACGTCTCCGGTCAATAACCAATAGCGGGACCTAGATGCCCATATTGGTTCCTACATATTCAACGAAGATCTTTATCGGTCAGACCGCATAACAACATACGTTGTTCCCTTTGTCATCGGTATGTTACTTGCCCGAGATTCGATCATCGGTATCCAATACCTAGTTCAATCTCGTTACCGGCAAGTCTCTTTACTCGTTCCATAATACATCATCTCACAACTAACTCATTAGTTGCAATGCTTGCAAGGCTTATGTGATGTGCATTACCGAGAGGGCCCAGAGATACCTCTCCGACATTCGGAGTGACAAATCCTAATCTCGAAATACGCGAACCCAACAAGTACCTTCGGTGACACCTGTAGAGCACCTTTATAATCACCCAGTTACGTTGTGACGTTTGGTAGCACACAAAGTGTTCCTCCGGTAAACGGGAGTTGCATAATCTCATAGTCATAGGAACATGTATAAGTCATGAAGAAAGCAATAACAACATACTAAACGATCGGGTGCTAAGCTAACGGAATGGGTCATGTCAATCAGATCATTCAACTAATGATGTGACCTCGTTAATCAAATAACAACTCCTTGTTCATGGTTAGGAAACATAACCATCTTTGATTAACAAGCTAGTCAAGTAGAGGAATACTAGTGACACTCTGTTTGTCTATATATTCACACATGTATCATGTTTCCGGTTAATACAATTCTAGCATGAATAATAAACAATTATCATGATATAAGGAAATAAATAATAACTTTATTATTGCCTCTAGGGCATATTTCCTTCAGTCTCCCACTTGCACTAGAGTCAATAATCTAGATCACGTCACCATGTGATTAACATCGATAGTTCACATCATCATGTGATTAACACCCATAGTTCACATCGCCATGTGACCAACACCCAAAGGGTTTACTAGATTCAGTAATCTAGTTCACATCGCTATGTGATTAACACCCAAAGAGTACTAAGGTGTGATCATGTTTTGCTTGTGAGAGAATCTTAGTCAACGGGTCTTTCACATTCAGATCCGTTATGTATTTTGCAATTTTCTATGTCTACAATGCTCTGCACGGAGCTACTCTAGCTAATTGCTCCCACTTTCAATATGTATCTAGATCGAGACTTAGAGTCATCCAGATCGGTGTCAAAACTTGCATCGACGTAACCCTTTACGACGAACCTTTTGTCACTTCCATAATCGAGAAACATATCCTTATTCCACTAAGGATAATTTTGACCGCTGTCCAGTGATCTACTCCTAGATCACTATTGTACTCCCTTGCCAAACTCAGTGTAGGGTATACAATAGATCTGGTACACAGCATGGCATACTTTATAGAACCTATGGCCAAGGCATAGGGAATGACTTTCATTCTCTTTCTATCTTCTGCCGTGGTCGGGTTTTGAGTCTTACTCAATTTCACACCTTGTAACACAGGCAAGAACTCTTTCTTTGACTGTTCCATTTTGAACTACTTCAAAATCTTGTCAAGGTATGTACTCATTGAAAAAACTTATCAAGCGTCTTGATCTATCTCTATTGATCTTGATGCTCAATATGTAAGCAGCTTCACCGAGGTCTTTCTTTGAAAAACTCCTTTCAAACACTCCTTTATGCTTTGCAGAATAATTCTACATTATTTTTGATCTACAATATTTCATTCACATATACTTATCAGAAATGCTGTAGCGCTCCCACTCACTTTCTAGTAAATACAGGCTTCACCGCAAGTCTGTGTAAAACTATATGCTTTGATCAACTTATCAAAGCGTATATTCCAACTCCGAGATGCTTGCACCAGTCCATAGATGGATCGCTGGAGCTTGCGTATTTTGTCAGCACCTTTAGGATTGACAAAACCTTCTGGTTGCATCATATACAACTCTTCTTTAAATCCATTAAGGAATGTAGTTTTGTTTATCCATTTGCCAGATTTCATAAAAATGCGGCAATTGCTAACATGATTTGGACAGACTTTAGTATCGCTACGAGTGAGAAAATTTCATCGTAGTCAACACCTTGAACTTTGTCAAAAACCTTTTTCGACAAGTCTAGCTTTGTAGATAGTAACACTACTATCAACGTCCGTCTTCCTCTTGAAGATCCATTTATTTTCTATGGTTTGCCGATCATCGGGCAAATCCATCAAAGTCCATACTTTGTTCTCATACATGGATCATATCTTAGATTTCATGGCCTCAAACCATTTTGCGGAATCTGCGCTCATCATTGCTTCCTCATAGTTCGTAGGTTCGTCATGGTCAAGTAACATGACCTCCAGAATGGGATTACCATACCACTCTGGTGCGGATCTCACTCCGGTTGACCTATGGGGTTCAGTAGTAACTTGATCTGAAGTTACATGATTATCATCATTAGCTTCCTCACTAATTGGTGTAGTAGTCATAGGAACAGATTTCTATGATGAACTACTTTCTAATAAGGGAGAAGGTACAATTACCTTATCAAGTTCTACTTTCCTCCCACTCACTTCTTTCGAGAGAAACTCCTTCTCTGGAAAGGATCCATTCTCAACAACGAATGTCTTGTCTTCGGATCTGTGATAGAAGGTGTACCCAACAGTCTCCTTTGGGTATCCTATGAGGACGCATTTCTTCGATTTGGGTTTGAGCTTATCAGGATGAAACTTTTTCACATAAGCTTCACAACCCCAAACTTTAAGAAACGACAACTTTGGTTTCTTGCTAAACCACAGTTCATATAGTGTCGTCTCAACGGATTTAGATGGTGCCCTATTTAACGTGAATGCAGCTGTCTCTAATGCATGATCCCAAAACGATATTGGTAAGTCGGTAAGAAACATCATAGATTGTACTATATCCAATAAAGTACGGTTATGACGTTCGGACACACCATTATGATGTGGTGTTCCAGGTGGCATGAATTTGTGAAACTATTCCACATTGTTTTAATTGAATACCAAACTCGTTACTCAAATATTTGTCTCCGCGATCAGATCGTAGAAACCTTATTTTCTTGTCACGATGATTTTCCACTTCACTCTGAAATTCTTTGAATTTTTCAAATGTTTCAGACTTATGTTTCATCAAGTAGATATACCCATATCTGCTCAAATCATCTGTGAAGGTTAGAAAATAACAATACCCGCCGCGAGCCTTAACACTCATCGGATCGCATACATCAGTATGTATTATTTCCAATAAGTCAGTTGCTCGCTCCACTGTTCCAGAGAACGGAGTCTTAGTCATCTTGCCCATGAGGCATGGTTTGCAAGCATCAAGTGATTCATAATCAAGTGATTCCAAAATCCCATCAACATGGAGTTTCTTCATGCGCTTTACACCAATATGACCTAAACGGCAGTGCCACAAATAAGTTGCACTATCATTATTAACTTTGCATCTTTTGGTTTCAATATTATGAATATGTGTATCACTACGATCGAGATCCAATGAACCATTTTCATTGGGTGTGTAACCATATAAGGTTTTATTCATGTAAACAGAACAACAGTTTATTCTCTTACTTAAATGAATAATCGTATTGCAATAAACACGATCAAATCATATTCATGCTCAACGCAAACACCAAATAACATTTATTTAGGTTCAACACTAATCCCAAAAGTATAGGGAGTGTGCGATGATGATCATATCAATCTTGAAACTACTTTCAACACACATCGTCACTTCACCCTTAACTAGTTTCTGTTTATTCTGCAACTCCCATTTCGAGTTACTACTCTTAGCAACTGAACCAGTACCAAATACCGAGGGGTTGCTATAAACACTAGTAAAGTACACATCAATAACATGTATATCAAATATACTTATGTTCACTTTGTCATCCTTCTTATCCGCCAATCACTTGGGGTAGTTCCGCTTCCAGTGACCAATTCCTTTGCAGTAGAAGCACTTAGTCTCATGATTAGGACCAGACTTGGGCTTCTTCACTTGAGCAGCAAGTCGCTTGCCATTCTTCTTGAAGTTCCCCTTCTTCCCTTTGCCCTTTTTTTTGAAACTAGTGGTCTTGTCTACCATCAACACTTGATGTTTTTCTTGATTTCTACCTGCGTTGATTTTAGCATCACGAAGAGCTTGGGAATCGTTTCCGTTATCCCTTGCATATTATAGTTCATCACGAAGTTCTAATAACATGGTGATGGTGACTAGAGAATTCTGTCAATCACTATTTTATCTGGAAGATTAACTCCCACTTGATTCAAGCGATTGTAGTACCCAGACAATCTGAGCACATGCTCACTAGTTGAGCGATTCTCCTCCATCTTTTAGCTATAGAACTTGTTGGAGACTTCATATCTGTCAACTCAGGTATTTGCTTGAAATATTAACTTCAACTCCTGGAACATCTTATATGGTCCATGACGTTCAAAACGTCTTTGAAGTCCCGATTCTAAGCCGTTAAGCATGGTGCACTAAACTATCAAGCAGTCATCATATTGAGCTAGCCAAACGTTCATAACGTTTGCATCTGCTCCTGCAATAGGTCTGTCACCTAGCGGTGCATCAAGGACATAATTCTTCTGTGCAGCAATGAGGATAAACCTCAGATCACGGATCCAATCCGCATCATTGCTACTAACATCTTTCAACACAATTTTCTCTAGGAACATATCAAAATAAACACAGGGAAGCAACAACGCGAGCTATTGATCTACAACATAGATATGCTAATACTACCAGGACTAAGTTCATGATAAATTTAAGTTCAGTTTAATCATATTACTTAAGAACTCCCACTTAGATAGACATCCCTATAATCCTCTAAGTGATCACGTAATCCAAATTCAACTAAACCATAACCGATCATCACGTGAAATGGATTAGTTTTCAATGGTGAACATCTTATGTTGATCATATCTACTATATGATTTACGCTCGACCTTTCGGTCTCCGTGTTCCGAGGCCATATCTGCATATGCTAGGCTCGTCAAGTTTAACCTGAGTATTCCGCGTGTGCAAAACTGGCTTGCACCCGTTGTAGATGGACGTAGAGCTTATCACACCCGATCATCACGTGGTGTCTGGGCACGACGAACTTTGGCAACAGTGCATACTCAAGGAGAACACTCCTTGATAATTAGTGAGGGATCATCTTAAAATGCTACCGTCAATCAAAGAAAGATAAGATGCATAAAGGATAAACATCACATGCAATCAATATAAGTGATATGATATGGCCATCATCATCTTGTGCTTGTGATCTCCATCTCCGAAGCACCATCATGGTCACCATCATCACCGGCGCGACACCTTGATCTCCATCGTAGCATCGTTTGTCGTTTATGCCATCTATTGCTTCTACGACTATCACTACCGCTTAGTGATAAAGTAAAGCAATTACAGGGCATTTGCATTTCATACAATAAAGCGACAACCATATGGCTCCTGCCAGTTGCCGATAACTTCGGTTACAAAACATGATCATCTCATACAATAAAATATAGCATCATGTCTTGGCCATATCACATCACAACATGCCCTACAAAAACAAGTTAGACGTCCTCTACTTTGTTGTTGCAAGTTTTACGTGGCTGCTACGGGCTTAAGCAAGAACCAATCTCACCTACGCATCAAAACCACAACGATAGTTTGTCAAGTTGATGTTGTTTTAACCTTCGCAAGGACCGGGCGTAGCCACACTCGGTTCAACTAAAGCTGGAGAAACTGACACCCGCTAGTCACCTGTGTGCAAAGCACGGCGGTAAAACCAGTCTCGCGTAAGCGTACGCGTAATGTCGGTCTGGGCCGCTTCATCCAACAATACCGCCGAACCAAAGTATGACATGCTGGTAAGCAGTATGACTTATATCGCCCACAACTCATTTGTGTTCTACTTGTGCATATAACATCAAACCATAAAACCTGGCTCTGATACCACTGTTGGGGAACATAGTAATTTCAAAAATTTCCCTACGCACACGCAAGATCATGGTGATGCATAGCAACGAGAGGGGAGAGTGTTGTCTACGTACCCTCGTAGACCGAAGCGGAAGCGTTGACACAACATAGAGGAAGTAGTCGTACGTCTTTCCGGTTCAACCGATCCAAGCACTGTTACTCCGGCACCTCCGAGTTCTTGGCACACGTTCAGCTCGATGACGCTCCCCGGGCTCCGATCTAGCAAAGCTTCGGGGAGGAGTTCTGTCAGCACGACGGCGTGGTGACGATCTTGATGTTCAACTATCGCAGGGCTTCGCCTAAGCACCGCTACAATATGACCGAGGTGTAATATCATGAAGGGGGGCACCGCACACGACTAAGGAACGATCACGAAGATCAACTTGTGTGTCTATGGGGTGCCCCCCTCCTCCGTATATAAAGGAGGAGAGGAGGAGGGGGGCGGCCAAGAGGGTAGGCGCGCCCTAGGGGGGGCAAACCTACTCCAAGTAGGTTTGGCCCCCCTTTCCTATTAGGAGTAGGAGAGGGAAGGAAGAGAGGGGAGGGAAGAAGGAAAGGGGGGGCCGGCCCCCCTTCCAATTCGGATTGGGCTTGGGGGGGGGGGCGCCCCTCCTTTGCTCCTTCTCCCTCCTTTCCACTAAGGCCCAATAAGGCCCATATACCTACCGGGGGGTTCCGGTAACCTCCCGGAACTCCGGTATAGTCCCAATCTCATCTGGAACCTTTCCGGTGTCCAAATATATCCGCCCAATATATGAATCTTTACGTCTCGACCATTTCGAGACTCCTCGTCATGTCCGTGATCACATCAGGCACTCCGAACTCCTTTGGTACATCAAAACTCATAAACTCATAATATAACTGTCATCGAAACCTTAAGCGTGCGGACCCTACGGTTCGAGAACAATGTAGACATGACCGAGACACGTCTCCGGTCAATAACCAATAGCGGGACCTGGATGCCCATATTGGTTCCTACATATTCTACGAAGATCTTTATCGGTCAGACCGCATAACAACATACGTTGTTCCCTTTGTCATCGGTATGTTACTTGCCCGAGATTCGATCGTCGGTATCCAATACCTAGTTCAATCTCGTTACCGACAAGTCTCTTTACTCGTTCCGTAATACATCATCTCGCAACTAACTCATTAGTTGCAATGCTTGCAAGGCTTATGTGATGTGCATTACCGAGAGGGCCCAGAGATACCTCTCCGACATTTGGAGTGACAAATCCTAATCTCGAAATACGCGAACCCAGCAAGTACCTTCGGTGACACCTGTAGAGCACCTTTATAATCACCCAGTTACGTTGTGACGTTTGGTAGCACACAAAGTGTTCCTACGGTAAACGGGAGTTGCATAATCTCATAGTCATAGGAACATGTATAAGTCATGAAGAAAGCAATAGCAACATACTAAATGATCGGGTGCTAAGCTAACGGAATGGGTCATGTCAATCAGATCATTCAACTAATGATGTGACCTTGTTAATCAAATAACAACTCCTTGTTCATGGTTAGGAAACATAACCATCTTTGATTAACAAGCTAGTCAAGTAGATGCATACTAGTGACACTCTGTTTGTCTATATATTCACACATGTATCATGTTTCCGGTTAATACAATTCTAGCATGAATAATAAACAATTATCATGATATAAGGAAATAAATAATAACTTTATTATTGCCTCTAGGGCATATTTCCTTCACTACAAGTGTCTCCAAATGTGTCTGTTGGGTTGACACGAATCAAGACTGGGATTTGTCACTCTGTATGATGGAGAGGTATCTCTGGGCCCACTCGGTAATGCATCATCATAATGAGCTCAATGTGACTAAGCAGTTGGTCACGGGATCATGCATTACAGAATGAGTAAAGTCACTTGCCGGTAACGAGATTGAACAAGGTATTGGGATACCGACGATCGAATCTCGGGCAAGTAACGTACCGATTGACAAAGGGAATTGTATACGGGATTACTTGAATCCTCGACATCGTGGTTCATCCGATCAATCATCGTGGAACATGTGGGAGCCAACATGGGTATCCAGATCCCGCTGTTGGTTATTGACCGGAGAGCTGTCTCGGTCATGTCTGCATGATTCCTGAACCCGTAGGGTCTACACACTTAAGGTTCGATAATGCTAGGATTATAGAGAAGGTTTTACGTGGTTACCGTATGTTGTTCGGAGTCCCATATGAGATCCCGGACGTCACGAGGAGTTCCAGAATAGTCTGGAGGTGAAGATTTATATATGGGAAGTCATCATGCGGTCACCGGAAGTATTCAGGGGTTTATCGGTATTGTACCGGGAACACCAAAGGGGTTCCGGGGGTCCACCTGCCCTGGTGGCCCCTTATGCGCTGTATGTGGAAGAGAACCAGCCCCAAGTGGGCTGGGCGCCAACCCCCCTAAGGCCCATGCGCCTAGGGATGGGGGGGACCCTAAAGGGGGCGCCTCCTTGGCTTGGGGGGCAAGCCCCCTCCCCTTGGTCGCTGCCCCCCTCTAGATCTCATCTAGAGTGGCCGTCCCCCTTCCCCCTTCACCCTATAAATAGAGGGGAGGAGGAAGGGCAGCTGCACCATATCCAAGGCGCAGCCCTCCCCCTCTCCAACACCCCTCCTCCTCCGTTTGTGCTTGGCGAAGCCCTGTTGGAGAACCACTGCTCCACCACCACCACACCGTCGTGCTGCTGCTGGAGCATTCTTCCTCAACCTCTCCCTCATCCTTGCTGGATCAAGGTGCGGGAGACGTCATCGGTCTGCACGTGTGTTGAATGCGGAGGTGCCATTGTTCGGCGCTTAGATCGGAATCCATCGCGATCTGAATCGCTACGAGTACGACTCCTTCATCCGTGTTCTTGTAACGCTTCCGTGTCGCGATCTTCAATGGTATGAAGATGCACTCCCCTCTCTCTCGTTGCTAGTTTCTCCATAGATTGATCTTGGTGATGCATAGAATTTTTTTGATTTCTGCAATGATCCCCAACATGCGCGAGTAGGCGTTCGAGACCCTGCCCGTATGTACGTATGTGGCCGTATTTTCTTTCTTGCACACTGGCCGCTGTATGTACGTGTACATGCTACGTGCGCGCCTCTACTATGACACGTGTGCGCCTCTACATCCACCAGTATGTACGTACACGTTTGCGACCAGAATGACAACGTTATGTACACTTCGACCAGGTGGGTCCCGACTGCCAGGCACTTCCTTGCGTGCGAAGATGTAGCTGGTGGGTCCCAGCAGTTAGGGGGGCGAATCATTTTTTTGCCCGAACGCACTTCCTTGCGTGTGAAGATGTAGCTGGTGGGTGAGGGAGTCCTGGATTAAAGGGTCCTCAGACAGCCGGACTATATACTTTGGCCGGACTATTGGACTATGAAGATACAAGATTGAAGACTTAGTCCCGTGTTCGGATGGGACTCTCCTTTGCGTGGAAGGCAAGCTTGGATATTTGGATGTGTAGATTTCCTTATCTGTGACCGACTCTGTGTAACCCTAGCCCCCTCCGGTGTCTATATAAACTGGAGAGTTTAGTCCGTAGGACAACAACAATCATAATCATAGGCTAGCTTCTAGGGTTTAGCCTCTACGATCTCGTCGTAGATCAACTCTTGTAATACTCATATCATCAAGATCAATCAAGTAGGAAGTAGGGTATTACCTCCATTGAGAGGGCCCGAACCTGGGTAAAACATCGTGTCCCCTGCCTCTTGTAACCATTAGCCTTAGACGCACAGTTTGGGACCCCCTACCCGAGATCTGCCAGTTTTGACACCGACATTGGTGCTTTCATTGAGAGTTCCACTGTGCCGCCGTGATAAGGCTTGATGGCTCCCTCGATCATCTTCAACAATGTGGTCCAGGGGAGGTTTTCCTCCCGGACAGATCTTCGTATTTGGCGGCTTCGTACTGCGGGCCAACTCGCTTGGCCATCTGGAGCAGATCGACAGCTACACACCTGGCCATCAGGTTAGGTTTGAAAGCTTAAACTATACTACCGACATCCGCGGAAACTTGATCTTTGACGAATTCGAGCCCATGACAGGTGCGCCGAACAGTCATGACGGACATGACTTTGATCTGTCGTCGGACAGTATTGGGAGATCGCACCCGCGTTGGCGCCGGGAATCAATCCGGAGCAGATCGTGCCTTCCGAGGATGGGTGGATGGACCCCGCCACGGAGGCCGCACACTCATCGGTGTCGGAGCCGAACACTGATCCCACCTCCTGTGAGAGTGGCGTTATCGGACCCCCGGACTCATCTTCGGCTGTAGGATCCGAACCGTGTGCGTCCGTGCCTATTGAATCGGATTGGGCACCCGTCATGGAGTTCACTGCCGCGTATATCTTTCACCACTCACCCTTGGGTGACGTGCTGAACTCATTAAAGTCTCTGTCCTTGTCAGGAGATTTTTGGCCGAACTATGTCTGGCTCGAGTGGGGAGCGAACGATGAAGCAATTCGTCCCCCACCCACCACTCACTTTATAGCCATTGTCGATGATTTAACCGACGTGCTTGACTTTGACTCCGAAGACATCGACGGTATGGACGACGATGCAGGAGAAGAACGGGAACCACCGCCTACAGGGCGCTGGACCGCCACCTCATCATATGATATTTATATGGTGGACACCCCTAAAGAAAACAATGGCGATGAGGCAACGGCAGATAACCACCTGGGGAAGCAATCTAGATACCGGCGTCATCGGCGCCGCTCCAAGCCCCGCCATAGAAAAAATAGCGATGCTGGCACAGGAGATAACAATCCGGATGGTGCCAAAGACGAAGAAAATCCTGCCCAGCCAGGCTTCGAGCAGGCCGAGCAAGAGGATGGGCAAGCTAGCCCTAAAGAACAGGCAACTGATGGGAATCAGAGGACGATAATTACATGCCTCTCTCCGAAGACGAAGTGAGCCTTGGCAATGAAGAATTCATCATACCGAAGATCCCGTTGAGCAGGAGCGCTTCAAACGCCGGCTTATAGGCACAGCAAAAAGCCTGAAGAAAAAGCAGCAACAACTCCAAGCTGATCAAGATCTGCTAACTGACAGATGGACTGATGTCTCGGCATATCGACGGAAGGAAGAACGATGGAGTCCACCTACTACCTGGACGTGTCCCCTGTGGTAGGGGGGGCGTCGCCCGTTGCCTTCATCCTCCTGTGTTGTTGGAGGCTTTGGAAACGTCGGAATGCAGTCGTTTTCCGCAATGGACGGCAGTCCCTTGCAGCCACCTTCAAAGCCTGTCGCGACGAAGCCGTGCTCTGGCGCGCGAGGCTGCCCCCTGGCGACCGTGCTCATATTGATGTCTGGCTATCTGTTCTTAGGGTTTGAGTAGTTCAGCCCCCCCTCTCTCTCGCTTTGTACATCTGTGTATTATGGGGCGAGGTCCATTTTTTGGGTAATATATTCAGGTGGTGGAGGGGTTCCCCCTCCCCCCCCCCCTGAAAATTCAAGAAAAATGTAAGTAAATATTGTAAGCAATGCAAGAACCCAGTCAAATTGGTTTCCAGTGCCCTTTGTGATGGAGTTTAGAATAGTCTGTAGTCAAATTGGTTTCCAGCTGTGCCCTTTGCGATGGAGCTTAGAATAGTCTGCTGCTGCATTGCGGTGCAAATTTAGAATTAGCAAATTGCTCCAGTTCAGCGCAATATGGATCCGAGGAGTCTGTAGCATCAGGCGTGAGCTTAACAGCTCCGGAAATAATTGATATGGTTGATGGCTGTGGGTCCTGAAAGCTCAGTGCCAAGTGTTATCAACGGTACAGTTCAGTTTCAGAAAGATGAACCTTAGGTTGAGGGAATTGACAGCTTGCCAAACAGCGACTCTGCTTCGTTTCTGGGGGGAGACAAAAACGCTCTCTGGGAACGTCCTGATCGACTTAGTGAGAATATGCACTCAAAGTGCGAATGAAGTAATTTGAAGTGGCCTTCCATATATAGAGGTTTTACTTCCTCATTTTATTTCATTTCGGTTCTGTTTAATCATTTTTGTCTGAAGATTGTGCAGGTGCTAAAGTAGGCGTATACAAAAGCGGAAAGAGCTTCCATGAAGCATGCCTCGTGATCATAATCATGTTGCATGTAGCATCTAAAATGCTCTGTTTTGTTTACAGTGTGCTGTTTGGTACTTGCTTTTTCTAATAGCAGTTGGAGGATAGTCAAGCGAAATTAACAATGGTTGTTGCCTAAATGAAATTTATACGCTTCATGCCAGTCGCAGGTAAGTTTGTTTGCTCACAAATATTCCTTTTGAGTTTTGATACAGATTTTGTCAGAAGAGGGTCTTGAACGAAGCTGGTGTAGGTGTTGGAAACTCGATCAGCTATAACGAGAGCATGTACAACAGTTTGTCCAAGATGCTTCTGACAAGGATAAGATGTTGTCCAAAACCGCAAACAATGTGTAGAGAAAATATTTGATGCAACACACTTTGATTAATCCTATGCCGCAGCATATATAGAGCACAAGAGGCAGCCAATATCTAAACTGTATCCTCAATACAAGGCAGGGATCGGGAGATATGGCGTGCTAGGAAAGAATATGAACATATCCTAACATGCCTAATGTACATGCAACACATATATTCAACACACAGTGGAAGTGTCGTATCTCGCGACGCAAAGATTGAACCGGAACTCCTCAAAGGTGGACGTCGGCAAGCCTTTTTGTCATGATATCAGCGAACTGCCGCGTCATGAGAAGGTGAAGAACTCGAACCTTCCCAAGAGCCACCTGTTCGCGAACAAAGTAAATATCCAGCTCGATGTGCTTGATGCGACGATGATGGACCGAATTGGTGGAGAGGTAGACTGCGGAGACATTGTCGTGGTAGACCACGGTGGCTTTGTCAATGGGATGATAGAGCTCATGGTGAAGCTGTTGAAGCCACGTGCACTTAGCAACGGCGTTGGCGACGCCACGATACTCCCCCTCAGCGCTGGACCGCGAAACCGTGGGCTGTCATTTATACGACCACGAGATGAGTGATGTTCCAAGGAATACATAGTATCCAAACGTAGAGCGGCGATTGTCCGGATGACCAACCCAATCAGCATCCGAGTAAGCGACGATGTTCATGGAGGGCAACGCCTGGAAGGGGATGCCGAGATCCATGTGTCGACAGACGTACCAGAGAATCCGGTTCACTAAGGACCAACGAGCATCGCGAGGAGCATGCATGTGAAGGCACACATGCTGAACAACATACTACAACTCGGGACGATTGAGCGTCAAGTACTGCAAGGCACCAATGATGGATCTGTAGATGGAGGCTTTCGGAGCTAGGGATCCATCAGTAGCGGGCAGCTTGGCCTTCGTATGCACGTGTGTAGTGGCGGGCTTGCAGTTAAAGCATGCCGGCACGGTCAAGTAGCTCATGAGTGTACTTCCGCTGGTGGAGGAAGGAGTCGTCCGCATGCTGTACCACCTCGATGCCGAGGAAGTAGTGGAGAGGCCCCAAGTCCTTTATGGTGAACTCGACGTGAAGGCGCTCCGTGAGCCATCGAAGGAGGTCGGTAGTGCAGGTTGTCAGGATGATGTCGCCAACGTAGAGGAGCAGGTAGGCAGTAGCAGCGGCTTGGTTCTATACAAACAACGAGGCATCCGAACGAGTGGAGTGAAACTCGAGCTGATGAAGAAAGGTCGTGATGCACTGGTACCAGGCACTCGGCGCCTGCTTGATCCCATACAAAGAGCGTGAGAGCAAGCATACGTGGTCGGGATGTGCGTCGTCAACAAAGCCGGTGGGATACTGGCAATACACTTGTTCATCAATATGACCATGAAGAAAGGCAGCGGGGACATACATCTAGGGCGTGTTTGGTTGCCTGGGTGGCTTTTAGTTGCATTGCATGGAGGATACTGGGTGAGCATGGCCAGGTTGAGGTGATGCATAGTAGCGCAGGGTGGCACAACTTGTATGGCTGCATGCGGTGAAGTTTTGTATGAATGTCATTGAAATTGATGTGGAAAGAGGAGCAGGCAGCAGCGCAGGGTGACAGAATCCTGGTCTCAGTGGTTCCAGATGGTGGATCCTTGATCCTGGCGACACGACGAGGTAGGATCTGGCGCGCGACAGCAGCGCTTGTTCGCTGGTCTGGATGGTGGCGGCGTTCTTTATCGGCGGTTGGACTTCGGCGAAGCCATAGTGGCGTCCATGGCCGGCAGCCGAGCGGAGGAGGGAGTTATGCGTGGATTAGAGGAGTGTCGATGGGATTGTGTGGAGGCGCTCACCATCATGGAGACATGTGAAGGACGGAGGCCGGCGACGTGGTGAGCTCGAGCTGCCGGAAGGCCCGTTCGATGGGGTCATGGGGATACGGGGAGAAGTGGTGGCGGCGCTTGGGGAAGAGACGGAAGGAAACGAGCGAGCGAGCCTGCATCCGGGATATGCTTGAATCTTGCGTATCCCTCAGCCTAGATGAGATGCCCTTTTTGCATCCATCGGCCAGGTTGAAGAGCCAATGCAGTGTACAAAACGAGCCAAATTTTGCATGGTGGATGCGAGCCAAATGCAACACAGGGAACCAAACATGCCCCTGGTGAGCTGGCAATGCACGAGACACTACGACCTAGAGGACGGTGCATATCATACCTAGTTTTACAATCGGAGTGAAAGTGTCGGTGAAGTCAATGCCTGCACAACGCTTGAAGCCTCGCACTACCGAATGAGACTTATACCCCTCGAGTGTGCCATTGGGTCAGAACTTATGACGAAACACCCATTTGTCGCAGATTACATCGGCATGTGAGGGACGAGGGACAGGCTGCCACGCCCGGTTCCGCAATAAGGCATCAATCTCCTCCCACATACCCGGAAGCCACCGAGGAACACAGAGAGTGGTACATGAGGAGAAGGAAGCAGTGAAATCGTGGAAGTTGTTGTAGTGCGGACATACTGGTCGTCGGGATAGCGAGTACTCGGGCAAAAGACACCCGCTTGCGCACGAATCATCGGTCCAAGCGCGACGGCTGGAGTAGCAACCAGCGAGGCAGCCGTAGCGGCCAAGATGGCTGGTGCGTAGCCGAGTTAGCCGGGGAAGCAACCATGACGCGCAGGTTGCGAGGCCATGGGGCTGCAGGGCAGGTGCGGAGACAGCCAGTGGCGGGGCAAGGGGTCACTGAAGATGATGGCGACGCCTCGACGATCCTGTTAAGCCACTAAAAAGGAAAGCTTAGCTCGTCAAAATAAACATGTCGTGACGTGATACCCCGGTGAGACACCGGATGGTAGCAGCGATAGCCCTTTGTGTTTGGTGGGTAATCAAGAAAAATTCAAGGCAAGGATCGCGTCGCGAGCTTATGTGGAGTGATGGCAGTGATGCTAGGGTAACACAAACAACCGAAGATCAGGAGATCATCGTAAGATGGTGGTGACCCAAGGAGAAGCTAATATGGTTTATAGTTCCATCGAACATGGCAAGGTCAAATGTTAATGAGAAGAGTTGCCGTGGTGAGTGCATCAGGCCAAAAGCAAGGTGGAACGTGAGCATGAAATAGGAGAGTGCGGACGCAGTCATTAATGGTGCGGAGCACATGTTTGGCATGGTCGTTTTCGGTGAGGTGTAAGGACAGTGAGCTGGAAGATATATAGTGCCATGGGATGCAAGAAGAGTGTGGATGATAAGGTTGTAGAACACCTTTCCGTTGCCAGTCTGCAAAGCTTGAATGGACCGTCCGAATTGTGTAGACACATAAGAGAAGAATGTGGGGAGTGTAGACGGAACATTAGAAAAATGTGGGGAGTGTAGACACATATTAAAGATAACTGGAACTACTTGGGATATGTGAGGTCCAAATATCACTATAAATTAACTGAAATAGAAAAGACGCAACTGTGGAAGACGAACTAAAGGGAAGACGAAGGTGCTTGCCGACATGGCATGCATGAAAAGTATGGCTGGCTGCTACCTCTTGAGCACTGCGTTGGATTTCCCCGAAGAGGAGAGGATGATGCAGCAAAGTAGCGTAAGTATTTCCCTCAGTTTTTGAGAACCAAGGTATCAATCTAGTAGGAGAGCACGCACAAGTCCCGCGTACCTACACAAAACGATAGCAACTCGCAACCAACGCTTAGGGGTTGTCAATCCCTTCACGGTCACTTACGAGAGTGAGATCTGATAGAGATAATATTTTTGGTATTTTTGACAGATAGATGCAAAGTAAAAGGTAAAGGCAAAGTAAAAACAAAGCAAGTAAATAAATTGATATAGATTGATATGATGAGAATAGACCCGGGGGCCATAGGTTTCACTAGTGGCTTCTCTCAAGAGCATAAGTATTCTACGGTGGGTGAACAAATTACTGTTGAGCAATTGACAGAATTGAGCATAGTTATGAGTATATCTAGGCAATGATCATGTATATAGGCATCACGTCCAAAACAAGTAGATAGAAACGATTCTGCATCTACTACTATTACTCCACTCATCGACCGCTATCTAGCATGCATCTAGAGTATTAAGTAAAAACAGAGTAACGCCGTAAGCAAGATGACATGATGTAGAGGGATAAATTCATGCAATATGATAAAAACCCCATCTTGTTATCCTCGATGGCAACAATACAATACGTGCCTTTCTGCCCCTTCTGTCACTGGGTAAGGCGCAAGATTGAACCCAAAGCTAAGCACTTCTCCCATTGCAAGAACTACAAATCTAGTTGGCCAAACCAAAAAGGATAATTCGAAGAGACTTGCAAAGATAACTCAATCATACATAAAAAAATTCAGAGAAGAATCAAATATTTTCCATAGATAATACTGGATCATAAACCCACAATTCATCGGTCTCAACAAACACACCGCAAAAAAGAAGATTACATCGAATAGATCTCCACGAGAGAGGGGGAGAACATTGTATTGAGATCCAAAAAGAGAGAAGAAGCCATCTAGGTACTAGCTATGGACCCGAAGGTCTGAAGTAAACTACTCACACTTCATCGGACGGGCTATGGTGATGATGTAGAAGCCCTCCATGGTGGATGCCCCCTCCGGCGGAGCTCCGGAACAGGCCCCAAGATGGGATCTTGTGGATACAGAAGGTTGCAGTGGTGGAATTAGGTTTTTGGCTCCTGTTCTGATCGTTCGGGGATACATAGGTATATATAGGAGGAAGGAGTACGTCGGTGGAGCTCCGAGGGGCCCACGAGGTAGGGGGCGCGCCCAGGGGGGCGCCCTCCACCCTCGTGACCTCCTCGGGCACTACTTGGAGTAGGGTCCAAGTCTCCTAGATTACGTTCGGTTGGAAAATCATGATCCCGAAGGTTTCATTCCGTTTGGACTCCGTTTGATATTCTGTTTCTTCGAAATACTGAAAAAGCCAAAAAACAGCAATTCTGGGCTGGGCCTCCGATTAGTAGGTTAGTCCCAAAAGTAATATAAAAGTGGAAAATAAAGCCCAATATAGTCCAAAACATTAGATAAAGTAGCATGGCGCAATCAAAAATTATAGATACGTTGGAGACGTATCAGGCTTCCCCAAGCTTAGTTCCTACTCGTCCTCGAGTAGGTAAATGATAAAAAAGAATTTTTGATGCGGAGTGATACTTTGGCATAATTTCAATGTAAATCTTCTTAATTGTGATATGAATATTCAGATCCGAAAGATTCAAGACAAAAGTTCATATTGACACAAAAATAATAATCCTTCAAGCATACTAATCAAAGCAATCATGTCTTCTCAAAATAACATGGCAAAAGAAAGTTCATCCCTACAAAATCATATAGTTAGGCTATGCTTCATTTTCGTCACACAAAGATGTTCCCAACTTCTATACCCCCGATGACAAGCCAAGCAATTGTTTCATACTTAAATAATCTCAAACTTTTTCAACCTTCACGCAATACATGAGCGTGAGCCATGGATATAGCACTATGGGTGGAATAGAATATGATGATGGGGATTGTGTGGAGATGAAAAAAAAGTAGAAAGTCTCACATTGACGAGGCTAATCAACGGGAAATAGAGATGCCCATCAATTTATGTCAACATGAGGAGTAGGGATTGCCATGCAACGGATGCACTAGAGCTATGAATGCTCAACAAAAGAAAACTAGTGGGTGTGCATCCAACTCGCTTCCTCACGAAGACCTAGGGCATTGGAGGAAGCCCATCGTAGGAATATACAAGCCAAGTTCTATAATGAAAAATTCCCACTAGTATAAAAAGACAACTTATGAGACTCACTACATGAGTAACAAGGTGCTACTTTGAAGCACAATATATGAGACTCACTACATGAAGAACAAGGTGCTACTTTGAAGCACAAGTGTGGAAAAAGAGATAGTAGCATTGCCCCTTTTTTTATATATTTTTTGGGCCTTTTTTTTCTTTTGGCATTTTTTTATTTGGGCAATACTCTAATAATGATGATCATCACACTTCTATTGATTACAACACAAGGATTACAACTCGAAACTTAGAACAAGATATGACTCTATATGAATGCCTCCGGCGTTGTACCGGGATGGTGCAATGAATCAAGAGTGACATGTATGGAAAATAATGCATGGTGGCTTTGCCACAAATACGATGTCAAATACAAGATCATGCAATGGCAATATGACAAAAGTAATGTATGTCATGATGATGATGGTGGAAGTTGCATGGCAATATATCTCGGAATAGCTATGGAAATGCCATGATAGGTAGGTATGGTGGCTGTTTTGAGGAAGATATAAGGAGGTTTATGTGTGATAGAGTATACCGTATCACGGGGTTTGGATGCACCGGCGAAGTTTGTGCCAACTCTCAAGGTGAGAAAGGGCAATGCACGGTATCGAAGAGGCTAGCAAAGGTGGAAAGGTGAGAGTGCGTGTAATCCATGGACTCAACATTAGTCAAAAGAACTCATATACTTATTGCAAAAATTTAGATGTCATAAAAAATTCAAGTACTACGCGCATGCTCCTAGGGGGATAGATTGGTAGGAAAATACCATCGCTCGTCCCCGACCGCCACTCATAAGGATGCACAAGCCAGGTACACTTCATGTTTCAAATTTGTTACACAACTTTAACCATACGTGCATGCTACGGGATTTGCAAACTTCAACACAAGTATGTCTCGAATTCATAATCACCCAACTAGCACGACTTTGATATTATCACCTCCATATCTCAAAACAATTATCAAGCATCAAACTTATCTTAGTATTCAATGCACTCAAAAGAAAGTTTCACATATCTTGAACACCAAGTATATTAACATTAAGCAAATTACCATGCTATTAAAGACTCTCAAAATAATCTGAAGCATGAGAGATCAATAGTATCTTTAAAACAATTCCACCACCGTGCTCTAAAAGATCTAAGTGAAGTACTAGAGCAAAACTTATCACGCTCGAAAGATATAAGTGAAGCACTATGAGCAAAACTATCAAGAGCAAAAGATATAAGTGAAGCACATAGAGTATTCTAACAAATTCCAATTCATGTATGGCTCTCTAAAAAGATGTGTACAGCAAGGATGATTGTGGTAGACTAACAAGCAAAGACACAAATAATACAAGACGCTCCAAGCAAAACACATATCATGTTGGTGAATAAAAATATAGCTCCAAGTAAATTACCGATGGAAGTGGACGAAAGAGGGGATGCCTTCCGGGGCATCCCCAAGCTTTGACTTTTTGGTGTCCTTGGATTATCTTGGGGGTGGTGCCATGGGCATCCCCAAGCTTAGTCTCTTGCCACTCCTTGTTCCATAATCCATCAAAAGAATTCACCCAAAACTTGAAAACTTCACAACACAAAACTCAACAGAAATCTCGTGAGCTCCGTTAGAGAAAGAAAACAAAAGACTACTTCAAGGTACTGTAATGAACTCATTATTTATTTATATTGGTGTTAAACCTACTGTATTCCAACTCCTCTATGGTTTATAAACTAATTTACCAGCCATAGATTCATCAAAATAAGCAAACAACACACGAAAAACAGAATCTGTCAAAAACAGAACAGTCTGTAGAAATCTGTAACTAACGCAAACTTCTGGAACTCTAAAAATTCTACCAAAATAGGAAGTCCTGGAAAATTTGTCTATTGATCAGCATAAAAAAGAATCAACGCAAAATCACGTTCCTGTGATTTATCATAACTAAATTAGTGCGTGCAAAGTTTCTGTTTTTCAGCAGAATCAAATCAACTATCATCGTAGGTTATCCTATAGGTCCTACTTGGCACAAACACTAATTAAAACATAAAACCACATCCAAACAGAAGTTAGATGGATTATTTATTCCTAAACAGAAGCAAAAACAAAAAACACAAACTAAAATTGGGTTGCCCCCCAACAAGCGCTATCGTTTAACGCCCCTAGCTAGGCATAAAAGCAAGGATAGATCTAGGTATTGCCATCTTTGATTTTCATTTTTTGGCGGAGTCATGTTCGAATCTGGGAGGTTCTTTCCGC
The DNA here is from genome assembly GCF_002162155.2 of Triticum dicoccoides. Taxonomy (NCBI): domain Eukaryota; kingdom Viridiplantae; phylum Streptophyta; class Magnoliopsida; order Poales; family Poaceae; genus Triticum; species Triticum dicoccoides. The sequence continues at coordinate 142,740,873 of NC_041391.1, forward strand.
TTCCCTTCATATTCAGAAATTTTTAGATCTAAAGAATCCAAGCGCTTATTACAAAGAGTAATCAACATATTCATGCGGTGAAGATTTCCGCTAACACTTTTAAGAGGCTCAAGAGATTTTTGTAAAAATTTTGTTACTTCGCAAATTTTCTCAAACACTTGGGTTTCTTCCTGGGTAGGATGAGATCCTTCCTTTTGGGGTAGTGTTCCCACTATTCCCTCTATAATTTCATGCGCAATACTGGGATCAATCTCAATGAAATTTCCCTTGGCAATGCATTCCAAGAGTTGTCTATGTGTCATGTTTAACCCAACATAAAAATCGCGAAGAAGAATTCTAAAGTTCACCTCTAGGGTGCACTTACGATAAGATTCCATCATCCTATACCAAGCATCTTTTAAGTTTTTCTCCTTGCCTTTGCTTGAAGTGAAGAACTTCAAACTCGGGAGACATAGGAGCGGATAAGGAATTGGACATGAAGACGAGCAAACTAACACACGAGCAAGCAGAAAGGCAACGGGAAAAAGGCAAAAGGGAAAGAGAGGAGGAGATTGGGAAAGAGAGGGCAAATAAAACGGCAAGGGTGAAGTGGGGGAGAGGAAAACGAGAGGCAAATGGCAAATAATGTAATGCGAGAGATAGGGATTGCGATGGGTACTTAGTATGGTTGACTTGCTTGCGTGAGCCTCCCCGGCACAGCGCCAGAAATTCTTCTTGCTACCTCTTGAGCACTGCGTTGGATTTCCCCGAAGAGGAGAGGATGATGCAGCAAAGTAGCGCAAGTATTTCCCTCATTTTTTGAGAACCAAGGTATCAATCCAGTAGGAGACCACGCACAAGTCCCTCGTACCTACACAAAATGATAGCAACTCGCAACCAACGCTTAGGGGTTGTCAATCCCTTCACGGTCACTTACGAGAGTGAGATCTGATAGAGATAATATTTTTGGTATTTTTGATAGATAGATGCAAAGTAAAAGGTAAAGACAAAGTAAAAACAAAGCAAGTAAATAAAGTGATTTTTGGTATTTTTGATAGATAGATGCAAAGTAAAAAGTAAAGGCGAAGTAGAAACAAAGCAAGTAAATAAAGTGATATAGATTGATATGATGAGAATAGACCCGGGGGCCATAGGTTTCACTAGTGGCTTCTACCAAGAGCATAAGTATTCTACGGTGGGTGAACAAATTACCGTTGAGCAATTGACAGAATTGAGCATAGTTATGAGTATATCTAGGCAATGATCATGTATATAGGCATCACGTCCAAAGCAAGTACATCGAAACGATTCTGCATCTACTACTATTACTCCACTCATCGACCACTATCCAGCATGCATCTAGAGTATTAAGTAAAAACAGAGTAACACCGTAAGCAAGATGACATGATGTAGAGGGATAAATTCATGCAATATGATAAAGAACCCATCTTGTTATCCTCGATGGAAACAATACAATACGTGCCTTGCTGCCCCTTCTGTCACTGGGTAAGGACACCGCAAGATTGAACCCAAAGCTAAGCACTTCTCCCATTGCAAGAACTACCAATCTAGTTGGCCAAACCAAAAAGGATAATTCGAAGAGACTTGCAAAGATAACTCAATCATACATAAAAGAATTCAGAGAAGAATCAAATATTTTCCATAGATAATACTGGATCATAAACCCACAATTCATCGGTCTCAACAAACACACCGCAAAAAAGAAGATTACATCGAATAGATCTCCACGAGAGAGGGGGAGAACATTGTATTGAGATCCAAAAAGAGAGAAGAAGCCATCTAGCTACAAGCTATGGACCCGAAGGTTTGAAGTAAACTACTCACACTTCATCGGAGGAGCTATGGTGATGATGTAGAAGCCCTCCATGGTGGATGCCCCCTCCGGCGAAGCTCCGGAACAGGCCCCAAGATGGGATCTCGTGGATACAGAAGGTTGCGGTAGTGGAATTAGGTTTTTGGCTCCTGTTATAATCGTTCGGGGATACGTAGGTATATATAGGAGGAAGGAGTACATTGGTGGAGCTCCGAGGGACCTACGAGGTAGGGGGCGCGCCCAGGGGGGCGCCCTCCACCCTCGTGACCTCCTCGGGCACTACTTGGAGTAGGGTCCAAGTCTCCTATATCACGTTCGGTTGGAAAATCACGATCCCGAAGGTTTCATTCCGTTTGGACTCCGTTTGATATTCTGTTTCTTCGAAATACTGAAAAAGGCAAAAAACAGCAATTCTGGGCTGGGCCTCCGGTTAGTAGGTTAGTCCCAAAACTAATATAAAAGTGGAAAATAAAGCCCAATATAGTCCAAAACAGTAGATAAAGTAGCATGGAGCAATCAAAAATTATAGATACGTTGGAGACGTATCACTGGCTGTTTAATCGCAAGAGAAATAGAGTCTTTGCATGATTGTACGAAGTGCGGTGGAACTCGGATGGCCAAGGCATGCGTGCCAAAGATCAACCCCGGCGGGTGATCGGTTAACTGATGGAAGATGAAGATGGTTGGGCAGGGTATAGATCGTCAGGGTTGTCATAGTGGTGTAGAACCATCCGAGTGCGAGCATCCTTAACAGAGAAACCAAGTTCGTCAAATTCCATAGTTATGAGATTTTCACGAGTAAAAGAACGGATAGAGACTAAAGTTTGGATGAGTTGAGGTGAAACCACAACATTATCAAGAGATAAGGGCATGTAGTTAGAATGAAACGGAACGGAGCCGACATGTCTAACATGGAGAGATGAACCATCACCCATGATAATTTGTGTAGTGGTGGCAGTGGGATAGAAAGATGACAAGTTACCGGGGTGGTACGCCATGTGAGCGGTTGCACCGGTGTCCATGAACCAGTCGCCACCGATGCTACTTGTGACCTGCGTTGGGATTTCCCTAAGAGGAGGGGATGATGCAGTACAATAGAGATAAGTATTTCCCTTAGTTAAGAACCAAGGTTATCAATCTAGTAGGAGAACCATGCAACACCTCGTTAGCAGTACCTACAAACAAGATAACAAATCCTTGCACCCAACACGAACAAGGGGTTGTCAATCCCTCGGTGATTAATTGCAAGATTAAATTGTGTAGTGATAGATAGATAGAACAAAAATATATTATAAAATAAGTAAAGAAAAATTGCAGCAAGGTATTTTTAGAATTTTAATATATGATAAATGTTGATCCAGGAACCATAGTTTTCACAAGAGGCTTCTCTCCTAAAAATAGCATACGGTGGGTAAACAAACTATTGTTGGGCAATGGATAGAACAACAAATAATCATGATGATATCCAAGGCAATGATCATGTATATAGGCATCACATCTGAGACAAGTATTTTGGGTGGCTCTCTGTTAGTTTCCCAATTTTAGAGAATTTATAGAGGTGGAATTAGGTCAAACTGAGCGAAGGTGGGACCATGAGGCACCAGGGCACGCCCTAGTGGCTCGTGGCCAGCTCCTTGGTCTTCTGGTCCTCTCCCGAAGCTTCTAGTGTCTCTTTTGTCTAGAAAAAAGTCTCCAAAAAGTTTCGTGGCATTTGGACTTTGTTTGGTACTGATATTCTGAAAAACCAAAAATAGGCAAAAAAACAACAACTGGTACTGGGCACTAAGTTAATAGGTTAGTCCCAAAAATGATATATAATTGCTTGTAAATGCATATAAAACATCCAAGATTCATACTATAATAGCATGGAACAATCAAAACTTATTGTTACGTTGGAGACATTTCAAGCATCCCCAAGCTTAATTCCTGCTCGTCCTCAAGTAGGTAAATGACAAAAAACAAAATTTTTGATGTGGAATGCTACCTATCATATTCATCATATAGTGTTTTCATTTGTGGCATGGATATCTGGACTCAAGTGATTCAAAACAATAGTCTATAGTTTGACATGAAGATATAAATACTCAAACATACTAACAAGCAACCATGCCTTTCAAAATATCAACGCTAAAGAAAGTTATCCCTAGCCCATCATGCTCATTCATTGATCCATTCATGGAACACACTCAAGATTAACTACATCCAATGCACAAGTATGGCAATAGTGCTCTCCAGTTGGTTCTTTATAAGATAATATGTAGACTCAAAATAAAAATTGCATAAAAGTAAAATAGACAGGCCCTTCGCAGAGGCAAGCAGAGATTTACAGAGGTGCTAGAGCTCAAAGTTTTAAATAGAGATATAATTATTCTTTGAGAAAGGCATGTTTTTCCTGTCAATGTCACGATCAAAAGTTTCCAATATCTCCCATGCTACACACATTATAGGCAGTTCCCAAACAAAAAACAAAGTTTATTTCCTTTCCACCATTCTTGCACAATACATGGCCAGCCGTATCCACGGGTGCCTTCTAAACTTTCAACTTTCCAAGGAATTTATTATTTATTTTTCATTTCGGGACTGGGCATCCCTATTACCGGCCATTTTCTAGTGCAAAGACAAGTAAATAAACACTCATCTTGAGATTAACCCATCCAACATGAAAGATATTGACCACCCTCTGTCGCTTCATGAGCGGTATAGGCATGAAAAACAAATTGCTTTTGAATGATTAGAGTTGGCACATGCAAATTTACTTGGAACGACATGTAAATACCACATATAGGTAGATATACTGGCCTCATTTGGCACAACTTTTGGTTTAAGGAATTGGATGCACAAGAAGTATTCCCACTTAATACAAATGGAGGCTAGCAAGTAGATTGAGAAGCAACCAAGCAGAAAACAAAACGGTCATAAACATGCATTGAGAATAACTAACACTGAGTAATGCACCATAAGTTGGATATAACTTCATTGCATAACTATTGACTTTACGTGCATTCATAGGGAATCACAAACCTTAACACCAATATTCTTACTAAACCACAATTACTCACTAGAATAATTCACATATTATCATCTCCCTATCGCAAAAATATTGCAAGGAATCAAACTTATTATATCCAATGATCTAGATGAAAGTTTTTATTATATCCTTCTTGAATATTCATTACATTGGGAACAAATTCATATCTTGTGCAAATTACCATTACTTTTATCAACTCTCAAAAAGATATAAGTGAAGCATGAGAGTTCATATATTTCTCCAAAATATAATACCGTCGTGCTTAAAAAGATATAAGTGAAGCACTAGAGCAACTGCCTAGCTCAAAAGATATAACTGAAGAACATAGAGTATTCTAACAAATCATGAAAAATGTGTGTCCCTCTCAAATAGGTGTGTCCAGCAAAGATGATTGTGACAAACTAAAAAGAAAACAAAGCAAAGACTCATATAATACACGACGCTGCAAGCAAAACTCAATTCATGTGATGAATACAAATATAACTCCAAGTAAAATTATCGATGGTCGGTAGAAGGAAGAGGGGATGCTTTCCGGGGCATACCCAAGCTTAGTTTCTTGGGAGTCCTTGAATAGTACCTTGGGGGTGCCTCGGGCATCCCCAAGCTTAGGCTCTTGCCACTCCTTATTCCTTCATCCATTGTGATCTCACTCAAAACTTGAAAACTTCAGTAGACAAAACTCAACAAAACCTTCGTGAGATCCGTTAGTATAATAAAGCAAATCACTACCTTAGGTACTGTTGCAAACCCATTAATATTTTATTATTGCATTATAACTACTGTATTCTAACTTCACCATGGCTTATATCCCCCGACACAAACCATATATTCATCAAAACAAGTGAACAACACAATGAAAACACAAAATCTCCCAACAAGAGAACAATCTGTAGTAATTTCGAACAATGACCATACTTATGTAACTCCAAAAATTCTGAAAACTTAGGGAAACATGGGAAATTTGTATATCAATACTGTGTAAAACAATCATGATTTTATCACTCTCCAGCACAACAATTCTGCTACTAGATGCAAAAGTTTCTGTTTTTACATAGAATCAAAACAACTATCATCCAAATCATCCCAAAGGCTTTACTTGGCACAAACACTAGTTAAAACACAAAAACACAACCATAACAGTAGCATAATTGTGTGCACACAAGAAAACAGAAAAATAAACAAGAAAATTAAGATAACTATTGGGTTGCCTCCCAACCAGCGCTCTTGTTTTACGCCCCTCATGGGCCACTGCTCCATCTTCTCGTCCCCTCCCGAAGCTTCCAGGGTCTCTGATGTCTAGAAAAAATCACCAAAAAGTTTCGTGGCATTTGGACTTTGTTTGGTATTGATATTCTGAAAAACCAAAAACAGGCAAAAAAACAACAACTGGCACTGGGCACTAAGTTAATAGGTTAGTCCCTGAAAATGATATATTGTTGCCTGTAAATTTATAGAAAAAGTCCAAGATTGATACTATAATAGCATGGAACAATAAAAAATTATTGATAGGTTGGAGACGTATCAAGCCTGCACCTTTTTTGTGTGCTGGCATGTGCGCCGGCCGCTAGCAAGTGCGCCAGCATGAACTGATCTCTGGTCGCGGGCCTTTTTAGTTCAAATTGTTTTCTACGAGGACGAGAATTGGGTCGGCCGGTTGGGTGCACCGGTTGAAAACAAGCGGACAACAAGCACCCAGGTGACTCAAATGGACAAAAAAGTGGACAAAGCGCGCGCCCTTTAGGGCTGCTGTTGGCGATGCTCTTAGGTGCCATGCACGCCACAGCATAACAAGAACTCTAGTTCTCAGGTCTGATTCTAGAGAGGAGTAGAAGGAGCCACTCTAGTTTTGAATACTGAAAGACATGCTCATCGGGAATGTCCCACACAGCTCGGAGTTCCTCCTTCAACACATGGGCTTTAGTGTAGTTCACCACCACATGAAAAACATTTTCTTCAACACACTGCACATCACATATGTTACGAATGTTGCCAGCTTCTAGGGACCTTCGCTATTTCTCTCTTTAGTGGCTAGATTGTCTGAAGCCAATCACGAGCCAAAAACTCTTAATTTTGTGTGGCACATGTGTTCCAAATCAGTAACCACATGGACTACTGCCCATAGGAATTGTTACTGTTGCTCGCCATCGTGAAGTCAGCATGCTTTAGGTTGTAGGCAACCCTGCGCACTGCTTCCAAAGAGCCACACATGGTTGTCCTCAAGGTCCCCTCTCGGAACTTTAAACTTCATGATCAATTTAGCATCACCGGGTCAGAAAACTTCCTTATCAAAGAAACCACACATGTCGATATCATATCCTTGAATTTCTCCAGCTACCCTGAATCTTCAACAAAGTTTCCTTTGGAATCTAATTATCCCTACAGACTCAAATATAATTACCAATTACCGACTCTTCAAATGATCCCTCTTTTTTAAGAAGTTTCAAACCGAGCTCAATTCCTCTCCATTCGTGGGATGCTTCACCAGTAAAAACTATATCAAGGACATCGCTAGTTGGGTAGTACCTCGGCTTTGAAAAACCGAGCACATAAACCCTCTGCCTACTCGATAAGGCTCCATGCCTGCCGCACTAATAGAGCCTGGTTGAAGCACTTTGTGTCTGTAAATCCTATGCCTCCACGTATTTTTTGTTTGACCAAATTGTCCCACGATGCCTAATGCACTATCCTTTTCCTGCATCTTCTCCCCACCAAAACCGCCTGATTGTTTTCATGTGCTCCCTCCATAAAGAAATATAAGAGCACTTAGATCACTACTCAGTGATCTAAGCGCTCTTATATCTGCTTACGGAGGGAGTAATCATTATGGGAACTTGAGGGAACTTTAAACACACTCATGGTGTATGTAGGAAGATCCTGCTCCACTTATTGACCAACACTTCCTTGGTTGCCATAGACAGGAATTTTTATTCCAATCTGGGAGCCGCTTAGTGAATATTTTATTGATAGGTTGGAATATTGCCTAGCTATTTCTCTTCAAATGTGCACCTTTCCTAGTGTGGATTTCACCTCCTCTTGTCTTTCCACCTGCCATCCACTACTAAACAAGAGAAAGTATTTTTGTGAAGTTGACAATTGTCCAGTGCGCCCCTCAAATTTATGTATCACATTCTTCACAACCTCAGCCTGTTGTTAGTTTGCTTGGAAGAATATGCTACTGTCATCAGGAAACAACAGATGTCAAATTCCTGGAGCTCTTCTAGCGATCTTCAGGTCCTTCAATCCCCCATGATTCACTACTTTCTTCAAAAACCCCAACAAATCATCTGCTAGTGTTATCTAATCTTCCTATCAAAAGAAACACAAGGTTTTCATCTGGCTTCTCTTGCAAGATAAACTTCATAACAGAGATATGCTTTGCTGCATGAATTTCTTCAGTGAGGACTATTATTGTATTATGTGTGAAGAAGATGCGGTGGAGATCAAAGTCACTTATTTTTTAGATTTCTTTTCACTAAAGCCTACCAGAAATAGTTTTCTCTAATTGGGGCTCCTGTCATACTAATCAACTGCATTCTTGCCTAACAACAGAGACTGCCAAACCTTTCTATATGGAGATTATCATTCTAGGGGCTTCTTAGCACTCAACTCCTTCTCTTTTCTTGCTTGCAATATTAACCAAAATCAATAGAAATTACGTAGTAGGGTCCTACTATTTCTGTAAAAAGATAAATGGTCTCTTGTTTCATTTTTTCGTCTGTTTTGCTATTACTTGATGTCGTAAGAAAAAAAAGAGGGGTCACAGCAAGTTTCAAAGGGTCCAATAAGAGGGGCAAGTGCCCTCTGAGATACTGCAAGAATTACATTCGTAACAAGTAAAATAATTTCCTCTCTGCTTTTTCCTAGAGCATGTGGGAGGAAATCCTCTTTGGGTTTGTTTATCAATGTTCTATTTGTTTAACATGTACCATTTGATTTCGGATGAGGTGTTGAAGAAGGAGGCCTGATAATGCCCCAAATGCAGTGTGCCAGTGAGCAATCTGAAGTCGATTCTTGACATGGGGGGATTTTAGAATTTCTTTCTAATTGATGGATCTCTTTATCTGGTTTTATTTGGCAGAACTAGGGAAGGGGAGGCACCGACATGGCGAATGCTCTATGCTACCAAGAGGCCAAAGGCTAACCTGGTGCGAACTGAGAGCAATGATGCTCTCAAGGATAAAATAGTTGTACCCAGGGGTACTCTCGTGACTTGGCTTGCAAGCATAGAGCTGCAGTTTGAAGATGTTGGTGCTCCAATTCAATTTCTGGAGTTCTTTCATTCATTTGGCAAGGTAATTTTGGAAAGAAAATAGTAATATGTTTTATTTAGCATTTCATGTTGCATTGGATCATTGATGCATCTACTCCTCATTTCTAAATCGGTTTGCTTTAGCTAGTTATGGTTAGTTAGGTTGTTTGAGAATGTTGCCAAGCTAAAAAATCTGTTGTTTTCTTATTGCTTCTGTCTTGTTAACACAAAATAGATAATAAACTTGAGTGGGGTATTGTTTATTATTTCTCAATTTATAATATAATGAAAGTTTATTTGCATTTTTTTATAATCTGGGACCAATCTTGGTATATGTTTCCGTAAATGAATTTTTTAATTGTTCTTACCTGCATGCTTGCTTTTAGAGACCTTTTCTTTTGCATTATAAATATAATAATGTAACAAATGATGTAAGTAGATCTGCAAAATAAGGATGGGGCAACTAGAAGAAACTCTCAAAGACTTAACTCAACTTGAAGAGGTGTCTTTAGTTGTTGCCGACCTTCACATAAAGTTGCTGTCCATCATAGAAATTGGCAAAGATATGTAAGTATACTCCAAACTGCTATTTCCTTGTTTTTTTGCCCATGCAGTCAATAACTTGGTAACTGAGGTTGTTTTTTTCTTAGCTCTTTTGAGCACCCAACACATGGAGATGAATGGATAAGAATAGTCGGCGAGTACATCACTTTGACATTACACAGAGAAAATTTCACCCTTCGCTGCTTAAATCAGGGGGTATCGGGATATAAAAATTTGAACCCTTCTTGTAAGCTGGAGGTGCTGAATTGTTTGTGTGATGAGGCATTATCTTCTAAGTAAATGGTATCATATTTGCTGGATTAGTTCACTTACTTACTGTCATATTAATTATCTTGTTACTTTGTTAAAAAAGTTGAGGACCTGGATTGACATTAAAGATAGAGAATGTGTGGCCAGAGAAAAAAAATCAAAGCTGCAACTACAAAGTATTTATCTTGGGAAGTTCCTTTTCTGTGGTCAAGTCACTTAGTTGACATTAACGACCATAGGTTTTGTATTGTGTCATAACAAAAGGAGCTAAAAGGAAGATATAATGACATGGCTAAAACAATCGAAGGAGGAGAAACTGCTAGCAATGAGGAAGTTAATAATATCCTTTCTCAAATAAAGGAAGCATAAGAAGTCAAACATGCTTCTTATGCTTCCTTTATTTGAGAAAGTATATGATTAACTCCTTTTAGCTCCTTTCTCAAATAAAGGAAGAAGATGTAGTTAATAATATCCTTTCTCAAATAAAGGAAGCAGAAGAAGTCAAGCAGGCTTCTTATGCTTCCTTTATTCGAGAAATGATATGATTAGATTCCTCATTGCCAGTAGTTTCTCCTCCTTTCATTGTTTTAGCCATGTCATTATATCTTTCTTTTAGCTCATGTTGCTAGGAAACAAGACAAAACCTATCACCATTAATGTCAAGCAAGTGACTTGACCACAAAAAAGGATCTTCCCAAGATAGATACTTTTCTTGTTGGAGCTTTGATTTTTCTCTTTGGCCATACATTCTCTACCTTTAATGTTAATCCAGGTCCTCAACTTTCTAAACAAAGTAACAAGATAATTAATATGACAGTAGTGAACTGAACTACTACGGCAAATATGATAGCCTGTACTTACTCAGAAGGTAATGCCTCATCACATAGACTATACAACACCTCTAGCTTACAAGAAGGGTTCAAATTTTTATATCCCGATACCCCCTGATTTAAGCAACGAAAGGTGAAATCTTCTGTATGTAACTTCAAAGTGGTGTACTCGCCGACTTTTCGTATCCATTCATCTCCATGTCTTGGATACATGAAAGGGCTAAAAAGATAACCTTATTTACCAAGTTATTGACTACATGGGAAAAACAAGGAAATAGCAGTTTGGAGTATATTTACATATCTTTACCATTTTTATGACAAATAACAACTTTATGTGAAGGTCAACAACAACTAAAGATACCTCTTGAAGTAAAGTCTTTGAGTGTTTCTTGTAGTTGCCTCTTCCTTATTTTGCAGATCTTCTACAATAATTGGTACATTATTCTAATTATAATATGGAAGAAAAGGTCTCTAAAAGCAAGTGGGCAGCTAAAAACAGTTAAACATTTTCATCTATGGAAACATATACCAAGTTTGGTGCCAAATTATAAATAAACTACAAATAAAATTTCATTAGATTATAAATTATGAAATAAAAAACAATATGCCCCTCAAGTTGATGATCTATTTTGTGCTAACAAGACGGAAGAAACAAGCAAACAACAATTTGTTTTAGCTTGGCAACATTCTCATACAACTAAACTAACCATAACTAGCTAAAGCAAAACAGATTTAGAAATGAGGAGTAGATGCATCAATGATCCAATGCAACACGAAATGGTAAATAAAACATATTACTATTTGCTTTCCATAATTACCTCACCAAATGAGTCACAAACTCTAGAATTGAATAGGAGCACCAACATCTTCAAATTGCAGATCTATACCTACAAGACAAGTCACGAGAGTACCCCTGGGTATGACTATTTCATCCTTGAGAGCATCATTGCTCTTAGTTCACACCAGGTTGACCATCATCCTCTTGGTAGCACAAACTATTCTCACTGTCGGGGCCTCCCCTTTCTAGTTCTGCCAAATAGAATCAGATAAAGAGATCCATCAACAAGAATGAAAATCTGAAATCCCCCATGGCAAGCATGAGCTTCAGATTGCTCACTGGCACACGCCACAGTTGCACTCCTTCCTGCATTTGGGGCATTCGGAGGCCTCCTTGTTCAACACTTCATCCACAATCAAAGGGTACCTATTAAACAAAGAGAACATCAACAAACAAACCCGAACAAGATAGCCTACCACAGGCTCTATGAAAAGTAGAGATGGAATTATGTTACTTGTTGAATGCAATTCTTGCAGTATCTAAGAGGGCACTTGTCCCTCTTATTGGACCCTTTGCAATATGCCATGACCCCTATTTTTCTTCGTCTAGTTCCAGTCCAAACCAACATCTGTCCACCACATGTATTCCTACGAGGTCACATACCTGAAATTACGTAAGGCCATATTTTGTCAGAATCATATGTTATCTGTACAGCAGTATAGATTATTTCCAACTGGAGCTAATATAAATATGGCATGTTGCCATACATGCTAATGATACCGAAAATTAATAGCAGGAGTTTAACTATGATCTTGTGTAGCTAGTTTGCACAAGATAATCTATAAATTCACAACAGGATAGAAGCCATATGCTTTCATACTCACCAAATCTCTCAAGGCATGGATACACACTCAAATATAGCTCCCCAAAGTTAGCATGCTTAGCTAAATACGAAATCCAAGCATTGGCATAATCTTACTTGTCCACAACCGCCCATCACTTCAAGCCACAAATTAAGTCTTATAAATGCCTAAATAACCATAGGTAAGATTTAAAGCAATAAACCGGTAGAACTGGCAGTGGCAGGAAGAAGAATAGGTCAAGGAGGAAATCGTGGGGAAAACCTTGGAGTGTAACCTATCTAGGGTCGATCTTGGAATTACTATCGGCATGGTCCTTGGGGACGACCAATCCGCTCTCTCCAGATATGGCGGCTACCCCGGCTTCCTACAAGACCGAAACAAAATAAAAGATCCTAACATGATCTAAGATCTCGTGAGCAGACAGAGAACACGCTATCTCTGGGAAGGGAAGGCTGGACAAACCTGAGGTCCTAGATGGATAATCCACTGGAGGGGAAGACGATGAAGGCGCCCCTCTTTGACGTGGCGACGGGTGCGACACTGTTGGTGGCCATCATGGCGGAGGTGGGGAGGATGAACTGTGTCGTGCGTGCGTAGGGGCGAGGATAGGGGATTCCTGACCATGAAGCGGGCCTCCGGCCAAGAGTAGCGGCAGGCAAGGAGGGCAAAATCCGATGCCACCACCTCCCACATCGAACATGAGGAGCGAGCACAACGCAATAGCTAGATCCACTGACACCACAGACGTACGTGCCGACATCTGGAGCAGCCGAGGTGATCACAGGCATAGGGGTGTGCACGGGGCAAGGTGACCAGGGAGAGGGAACACGGAGGGCGTCGATCTGGTGGGCGCCGATGGGAGAGGTGGAGGCTGGCGGCAAGGAAAAAAGGGAGCGGAGGTGAGGAGCGGACGGGGCTGGGAAATAGGGTTAGGTTTGTGTGAGCGAGGGATTTATAGCCATTGGCCTTACTGGGCTGCTCAAGTATGGCCAGATCTTGGGTTTAGAAAAATTTGGGCCCATAAGATTCTATGCATTTGTATATATATTTTTATTTCCTTTTGATATAGTGTTGTTATTGGAAACACTTTATTTAATTACGAGTTGGCATTGTTAGAAAAGTCGGCAACATTAAAAAAATCAATCACATCAAGTGGAATATAGTAGATTAATGTATTAGGTCAATTCGAGATAATATGCAGAACCAACACAAAAGTGTTATCATAGGTGGTGGTGTGGCTGAACTGGAAAAGGTTTCTACATGGAACGCATTACATTATAATGTTCATGTAAAAATTAGATATTTGTGCATTGTCGTATGTTACTAGTGAAGCAAAATGATCCCTTTATTCCCGTGTCTTCGACTACTTTATACCCAAATTAGATTTCAGATGTTAGATGAAGTTTATCTATTTATTGGATATAGTTCAAATGTGAACTACATGTATCTCAAATAATGTTTATAAAAATAGAATTCATTTTAAGAAATTGTGCAAAAGATCTTTTATCGATAAATATAAAATAATTCAAAACATTTGTGGGGAACATTCAAACATACGCATACATCTTGAGTGATATTTTTCTGTTACAAATCTAAATAAGGTCTACAAATTAGGAAATTAGCATGGGCATATGTGTTTTTATTTTGGCACCTATATTATATTATATTATATAAACATTCATGATAGAAAATTGGCAATCTTCAAAAGAATTAGAATTCGTTATGTATTTATCTAATATTTTTGCATTTATTGACGTAAGAAAATCTACTCTCTAATGCTCATAGATGAAAATATAATATATTGGCACCCACATGTTACAATGGGTCCCACCTGTGGGTCTGACATGTTCGCATGCACAAGGCAATGGGTCCCGAGATCACCATGCATAGTAGATCCATATGACACATGGGTCCGGGAAGCCTTTGGGACCTACATGGTAGAGTGGGTCCTTTGGTTAAGTATAAAAGTGGGTATGGATGATACATGGGTCTCACCTATTGTAGTAGCGGTATCAACGTACAAGAACGAGATAAACTTGACACTCGATGAACAATCATCAATTGATGAAACGCAATCTAGTGTCAAATTATCCCGTTCACATAGGAAGAATTGATTTACCTAAGAAACAACAGAGAAGCTTGCGGCCATCCGCCGGCATGGCTATTTAAGCCGGTCAGCATCCGCCTCGCGCGGGGATGTGGGACAAAACTTTGGGTGCATTGATAAGAGAGGAAGGAGTTTTGGTGGCTGCAGGTGGGACCACTACGACCTGTAGCGGGTCGGCGGGAAGCCCGGCCACCGCAATATTCGCCCCATATTTGGTCTGAATAAGAGGGGTGCCGGCCAGCCCGGGCATTTGAGGCCCGTTTGAGGTGCCCGAGTGGGTCAGTTTTTTGTGACTGGTCAGTGGCCGGGCTGTCCGCCCGGGTGTTTGTGGCGGGTTTGGGCCGTCCGGCTGTACATATGCTCGTATGGTGGTAGCATTAGTTCACTTCCATCCATGCTATACATTTCAGTGTTGACCTGGGAAATTAAGGAATACATATACGCAGAATAGCCAAAATTATTCCTGGAGAACGCGAATCTCGAAGACAAGATTCATCCTAAGGGGGGGTAGGGTATTAAAAATTTCCTACACGCAGAACAACCAGGAACAGTCTACGGGAATGGATCATGGATCGTTACCTCTAGACGCATAGTGACATGCAACGGAAGTTGGGGCAGCACGTCCAGAGTGTCTCCTCCTCATTTGATCTCCCTCAAACAACCGGTTGTCAGATCCCACGTATAGGTTCGCCGGAGCGGTGCAAGGGCACCACCTCTATCGGTGTCCGCGCGGAGAAACACAGTGCGGCAGACTACTAGGTCCGATCACATAGTCAGCGGCGAGTGGAGGTGGCTACTTGCAACACATGCAAAGCCCTTGTGATGGCGCCGAAGCGATCAACCGAATGAGTGTGTGCCGCACCTCCACTATATATAGGCATTCGTTGTGGGGTCAACACTTGGACCTTGCACAGACCCTAAAGTCTAAAGTCTGTTCAGCTTGCATCCAAGTCCAAGTAGGATCACATCTGACTCGTGGAGTCGGATACAACCTCACAAGTTCCTTCCCTTAAGCGCGTGACCCCTTAGGTTCAAGTCGGCTTGTTCGCAGGTTGGATCACCTCCGAGCTGCTTGGTTGGTAGCGACCTCTAGCAAGGCATACCGACCACCATGTAAACAATGAAGCCGGTTGGTGAACCTGTACAACATATCACACTTTTGTTCCCTTTGCCACACGATATATGTTGTCAGGCTCAAGGCGAGTCTGTCATCCTTGTGGTAGCCCGACCTCTTTCTCGTTCCAGTGATGGTGACCATAAACCGGACTATATCATAATCCTTGTCTCATGGCCATGCTTATTGATGTCTACTATGCAACTTTATTCTTGCAGACTAGTGTTGGGCCTCCAAGCGCAGAGTTTTGTAGGACAGTAGCAATTTTCCCCCAAGTGGATGACCTAAGGTTTATCAATCTGTGGGAGGCATAGGATGAAGATGGCCTCTCTCGAACAACCCTGCAATCAAATACAAGAAATCTCTTGTGTCCCCAACACACCCAATACAATGGCAAATTGTATTGGTGCACTAGTTCGGCGAAGAAATGGTGATAAAAGTGTAATATGGATGGTAGAAATATATTTTTATAATCTAAATAATAAAAAATTCAAGGTAGAAATTGGTAAAAGTGAGCACAAACGGTATTGCAATGCTTGAAAATGAGGCCTGGGGTCCGTACTTTTGCTAGTGCAATCTCTGAACAATGCTAATATAATTGGATCATATAACCGTCCCTCAACGTGCAACGAAGAATCACTCCAAAGTTCCTATCTAGCGGAGAATATAAGACAAAATTGTTTGTAGGGTACGAAACCACCTCAAAGCTATTCTTTCTGATCAATCTATCCTAGAGTTCGTACTAAAATAACACGAAGTTATTCTTTCCGATTGATCTAAACAAGAGTTCGTACTAAAATAACACAAAAGCAAATTCAGATCATATTCAATCCAACACAAAGAACCTCAAAGAGTGTCCCAAGATTTCTACCAGAGAAACAAAGATAAGAACATGCATCAACCCCTATGCATAGATTACCCCAATGTCACCTCAGGAATCTGCGAGTTGAGTGCCAACACATATATCAAGTGAATCAATACAATACCCCCTTGTCACCACGAGTATTCAATTGCAAGACATATATCAAGTGCTCTCAAATCCATAAAAGTATTCAATCCGATAACAACAAAATCTCAAAGGGAAAAACTCAATTCATCACAACAAGATAGAGAGGGGAAAATACCATATGATTCGACTATATTAACAAAGCCCGCGGTACATCAAGATCGTGACATCTCAAGAACACAAGAGAGAGAGATTAAACACATAGCTATTGGTACAAACCCTCAGCCCCGAGGGTGGACTACTCCTTCCACATCGTGGTGGCCTCAAGGATGATGAAGATAGCCACCGGAGATGATTCCCCCCTCCGGCAGGGTGCCAGAAAGGGGTCTAGATTGCTTTTTGGTGGCTACAGATCCTTGCGGCGGTGGAACTTCTGATCTAGGTTAACCCAGAGGGTTTCGGGAATATTTGTGAATTTATAGGGTAAATAGGGGGTGCAGGAGGCCACCGAGGTGGTCACAACCCACCTGGGCGCGCCTGGGGGCCCAGGCGCGCCCTGGTGGGTTGTGCCCCCCTTGGGGCACCCCCTGGTGTTCCTCTGGCCCATTGGTGGTCTTCTGTTCCATAAAAATTCACAAAAAGTTTTGCGGTGTTTGGACTCCATTTGATATTTATTTCCTGCGATGTAAAAAAACATGCAAAAAACTGCAACTGGCACTTGGCACTATGTCAATAGGTTAGTACTAAAAAATTGATATAAAATGATTATAAAACATCCAAGAATGATAATATAACAGCATGGGACTATAAAAAATTATAGATACGTTGGAGACGTATAAGCATCCCCAGGCTTAATTCCTGCTCGTCCTCGAGTAGGTAAATGATAAAATAGAATTTTTGATGTGGAATGCTGCCTAACATGTCATCTCATATTTTTTCTTTGTAGCATGGATATTTGGACTTTTATATGGTTCAAAGCAATAGTCTAGTTTTGACATGAGACTTAAATACTCAAGCATATCAACAAGCAACCATGTCTTTCAAAATATCAACACTAAAATAAGCTATCCCTAGCCCATCATGCTCAATCATTGATCCATTCATGAAACACACACGCATATTAACTACACCAAATGCTCAAGTACGATCATAGTACCTCCTAATTGGTCCTTTAAAAGAGAAGATCGAGACTCAAATTAAACATAAAAATTTCATAAAGTAAAAGAAAGGCCCTTCGCAGAGGGAAGTAGGGATTTGTAGAGGTGCCAGACCTCAAAGCAAAAATCGAGAGATAAAAACATTTTGAGAGGCATACTTTTCCCACCAATGAAAACGACTTAGAGCTCCCAACACTTTCCATGCTAGATATATCATAGGCGGTTCCCAAACAGAAAATAAATTTTACTCCTTTTTCCACCATACTTTCACTTTCCATGGCTAACCGTATCCACGTGTGCCCTCCATACCAACACTTTCCAAGGAATTTATTATTTGACAACATAAAGTAAATTCATTTTTCATTTTGGGACTGGGCATCCCTAATACCCTTGCTATATTCTCGTGCAATGACAAGTGAATAAGCACTCACCTTGAGAATAACACATCTAGCATGGAAAATATTGGCCACCCCCTACCGCTTCATGAGCGGTACGAGCACACAAAAGAGAAATTTATTTTGAAAATTACAGATGGCACACACAAATTTGCTTAGGACGGCAAAAGAATACCGCATATAGGTAGGTATAGTGGACTCATGCGGCAAAACTGGTTTAAAGGATTTTGGATTCACAAGTAGTGATCATATTTAGTGCAAAATGAAGGCTAGCAAAAGATTGAGAAGCGACCAACCAAGAAACAAATAATCTCATAAGCGAGCATTGAGCATAATTAACATCGAATAATTCACCACAAGTAGGATGTAATTTCATTGCATAACTATTGACTTTCGTGCTTGCATAGGGAATCACAAACCTTAACACCAATATTCTTACTAAAGCATAATTACTCATCAACATGACTCACATATCACATCATCATATCTCAAAACTATTGTAAGGAATCATGTTTATTTTGTCCAATGATCCTAATGGAAGTTTTTATTATATCCTTCTTGGATATCTATCACTTTGGAACTAATTTTCATGTATTGCTTTTGATAAGCTCAAACAAATATAAGTGAAGATCATGAGCATAATATTTCTTTCTCTCAAATTAATTTAAGTGAAGCAAGAGAGAATTTCTTCAAAAATACTAAAGCACACCATGCTCAAAAAGATATAAGTGAAGCACTAGAGCAATTCCATAGAAAAGAGCTTTGTTGACGGGATGTGCGTGCCGCTTACCTAGCCTCTCTGGCAACTATTTGAGGACTCTATTTTATTTAAAAACTTTCAGATCTAAGTACTTTATTAAAACAACAAGCAAAACAAAATAAAAATGACATTTCAAGCATAGCACAACTCATGTGAAGAAGCAAAAACTTAGGCTCAGCCGATACTAACCGATAGTTGTTGAAGACAAAAGGTGGGATGCCTGCCGGGGCATCCCCAAGCTTAGATGCTTGAGACTTCTTGAAATATTATCTTGGGATGCCTTGGGCATCCCCAATCTTGAGCTTTTGTGTCTCCTTAATTCCTCTCATATCATGGTTTTCCTAAATCTCAAAAGCTTCATCCACACAAAACTCAACAAGAACTCATGAGATAAGTTAGTATAAACCAATGCAAAAACCATATCATTCTCTACTGTAGCAAATCACTAAAATTATTATTCAACATTGCATACTAAATGCCTCTGCATATTTAATACTCCTATCCTCAAATAGAATAATTAAACAAGCAAACATGTGCAAACAATGCAAACATAACAGCAATCTGCCAAAATAGTACAGTTTGTAAAGACTACAAGAGTATCAATACTTCTTAAACTCCAAAGATTATGTAAATTTAACACACTATAGAAAATTTATCAGAGCTTATTTTTCAAAAAGTTTCAACATTTTATCACATTCTGACTTTTGTAGGGATTTTTTGCAACAGCGGTAAACTTTCTGTTTTCAAACAGCAACATGTATTCTTGCAAAATAAACATGGCAAAGGCTATCATTGCCACTTTTATTGAAATAAAATATGAAAACATTATTATAAATAACAACAAGCAAATACTAACAAAATAAAATGATGCTCCAAGAAAAACACATTTCATGTGATGAATGAAAACATAGCTCCAAGTGTGGTTACCGATAATGTTGGAGACGAAAGAGGGGATACCTTCTGGGGCATCCCCAAGATTAGTTGCTTGGATCTTCCTTGAATGTTACCTTGCGGTGCCTTGGGCATCCCCAAGCTTAGGGTTTTCTCACTTATTATTCTCCACATATCGATATCTCACCCAAAACTTGAAAACTTCAATCACACAAAACTTAACGGAACTACGTGAGATAGGTTAGTATGATAAAGAGCAAATCATTTCACTTTGTTACTGTCCAATACAATATTCATAATTGTTTCCACACAATGCCTACTGTAGCATATCATTTCTATAATTTATATTGAGCAATATAAGCCATAGAAACTAGAAAACAAGCAAACTATGCATTGAAAACAGAATCTGTCAGAAACATAACAGTTTGTAGTAATTTGTACCTCAACCATACTTCTGCTACTCCAAAAATTCTGAAAAATTAGGATAACCTGAGAAATTTGTATATGGATATTCTGAAAAAAGCAAAAGAGCAAAATCACATTTCTGTGATTTATGGAAATTTGTATATGAATATTCTGAAAAAAGCAAAAGAGCAAAATTAGGTTTTTGTTTTTCAGCAAGATCGAACAACTGTCACCCAAAAAGATCCTAAAGGCTTTACTTGGCACTTTATTGGAACAAAAGCTATAAAAAATGGTTACTACAGTAGCGTAATCATGTGAACACACAAAAAAGTAGGTAAAAGTGTTGGGTTGTCTCCCAACAAGATCTTTTCTTTTATGCCTTTTAAGCTAGGCATGAAGATTTCAATGATGCTCGCATAAAAGATAAGAATTGAAATATAACAAGAGCATCATGAATCACATGGAAATCACATTTAAGTCTAACCCACTTCCTATGCATAGGGATTTTGTGAGCAAACAACTTATGGGAACAATAATCAACTAGCATAGTGATGACCCACAAGTATAGGGGATCTATCGTAATCCTTTCGATAAGTAAGAGTGTCGAACCCAACGAGGAGCAGAAGGAAATGACAAGCAGTTTTCAGTAAGGTATTCTCTGCAAGCACTGAAATTATCGGTAATAGATAGTTTTGTGATAAGGTAATTCATAACGGGTAACAATTAACAAAAGTAAACAAGGTGCAGCAAGCTGGCCCAATCCTTTTTGTAGCAAAGGACAAGCCTGGAAGAACTCTTATATAAAGGAAAGTGCTCCCGAGGTCACATGGGAATTATCGTCAAGCTAGTTTTCATCATGCTCATATGATTTGCGTTCGGTACTTTGATAATTTGATATGTGGGTGGACTGGTGCTTGGGTACTTCCCTTCCCTGGACAAGCATCCCACTTATGATTAACCCCTCTCACAAGCATCCTCAACTACGAAAGAAGAATTAAGGTAAACCTAACTATAGCATGAAACATATGGATCCAAATCAGCCCCTTACGAAGCAACGCATAAACTAGGGTTTAAGCTTCTGTCACTCTACCAACCCATCACCTACTTATTACTTCCCAATGCCTTCCCCTATGCCCAAACAATGGTGAAGTGTCATGTAGTCGACGTTCACATAACACCACTAGAGGAAAGACAACATACATCTCATCGAAATATCGAACGAATACCAAATTCACATGACTACTTATAACAAGACTTCTCCCATGTCCTTAGGAACAAATGTAACTACTCACAAGTCATATTCATGTTTATAATTAGAGGGGTATTAATGTGCATAAAGGGTCTGAACATATGATGTTCCACCGAATTAACCAACTAGCATCAACTACAAAGAGTAATCAACACTACTAGCAACCCACAGGTACCAAACTAAGGTTTTGAGACAAATATCGGATACAAGAGATGAACTAGAGTTTGAGGAGATGGTGCTAGTGAAGATGTTGATGGAGATTGACCCCCTCCCGATGAGAGGATCGATGGTGATGACGATGGTGACGATTTCCCCCTCCCGGAGGGATGTTTCCTCGGCAAAACAGCTCCGTCGGAGCCCTAGATTGGTTCCGCCAAGGTTCTTCCTCGAAACGGTGGCGCTTCGTCCCGAAAGCTTCCTTCTGATTTTTTCCAGGGCAAAAGACACCTTATACCAGAAGACAGGCATCGGGGGGCTTCCAGGTCGCCGACGAGGCAGGGGCGCGCCCAGGGGGTAGGGTGCGCCCTCCACCCTCGTGGACAGTGGGTGGCCCCCCTCTGGTGCTTTCTTCACTCAATATTTTTAATTTATTCGAAAACTGACTTTCATTGAGTTTCAGGACTTTTGGAGTTGTGCAGAATAGGTCTTTAATATTTGCTCCTTTTCCAACCCAGAATTCCAGCTGCCGGCATTCTCCCTCTTCATGTAAACCTTGTAAAAGAAGAGAGAAAAGGAATAAGTATTGTGACATAATGTGTAATAACATCCCATAATGCAATAAATATCAAAATAAAAGCATGATACAAAATGGACGTATCAACTCCGGCAATCTTAGACCTCGCTTGTCCTCAAGCGGAAGCCGATATCAAAAAATACGTCCACATGTTTAGAGATAGAGGTGTCGACAAAATAAAATACGGATATGAGGGCATCATGATCATTCTTAGAATAACAACATATATATTGTCATATGATTTCTTATGCTAAAGTAGCAATCTATTCACAATGTCAAGTATGAATCAGAAACTTCATTGAAAACTAGCGAACTATAGTCTGAGTCATTGAAGAAATTGCAATTTATCATAACATCAGAAAGAGTCAATATAAGAGCTTTTCAGCAAGTCCACATACTCAACTATCATTTAGTCTTTCATAATTGCTAACACTCACGCAATACTTATGGGTATGAAGTTTTAATCGGACACAGAGAAAGATAGGGGCTTATAGTTTTGCCTCCCAACCTTTTACCTCCAGGGTAATGTCAACAATAATGCTTTATGAAAACCCACATCCAATTGGATATATATATATATATATATATATCAGGATCTTTCCAACACATAGTGCTTGCCAAAGGATAAAGTGTAAAAAAGGAAGGATGAAGATCACCATGACTCTTGTATAAGGTATAAGACAAAAATAAAAGATAGGCCCTTCGTAGAGGGAAGCAGAGGTTGTCATGTGCTTTTATGTTTGTATGCACAAAATCTTAATGCAAAAGAACGTCACTTTATATTGCACTTGTGATAGGGACGTTTATTATGGAGTCCGTCGCTTTTATTTCTTCCATATCACAAGATCGTATAAAGCTTATTTTCTCCACACTAATAGATCATACATATTTAGAGAGCAATTTTTATTTCTTGCAACAATGGCAACTTACTTGAAGGATCTTACTCAATCCATAGGTAGATATGATGGACTCTCATGGCAAAACTGGGTTTAAGGATATTTGGAAGCACAAGTAGTATCTCTACTTGGTTCAAAGAATTTGGCTAGCATGAGGTCGAAAGGCAAGCTCAACATGTTGGATGATCCATGACAATATATTTTATTTCAGATATAAGAAAACATAACCCATTACATTGTCTTCCTTGTCCAACATCAACTTTTTAACATGTCATAGTTTAATGAGTGCTCACAACCATAAAAGATGTCCACGATAGTATATTTATATGTGAAAACCTCTCTTTCTTTATTACTTCCTATTAATTGCAATGATGACCAAAACTATGTTTGTCAACTCTCAACAACTTTTATTCATCATACTTTTTATATGTGAAGTCATTACTCTCCATAAGATCAATATGATCTCCTTATTTCTATTTATTATTTCCTTTTTTCTTTTATTCCCTCAAGATCATAGCAAGATAACCAAGCCCTCGACTCAAGACTAATCTTTATTATATATAGCTCACGGACTCGATTGCATAGATAAGCATCAACACAAAAACTCAAAGCTAGATCATACTAAACTTTATTCTACTAGATCAAGAAATAACCAAAAGGATCGAAGTAAGAAAAACAGTAAAGATAGAAGTGTGATGGTGATACGATACTGGGGCACCTCCCCCAAGCTTGGCAGTTGCTAAGGGAAGTGCCGATACCCATGTATTTATGTCTCTTTCTTCGGAGGTAGTGATGTGATATTTTTTTTGGCAATGATGCCCCTTAGGATATGACTCTATTCCTCGATCTTATTGACTTGCTTCTTAAGATCTAGTGTTTCCTTCCGGAGTTTACCCGCGACGGCTAAAGCTTCTTTCACCCATGGATGTTGCATAGCTGCGGGAGAACAAGTAACACTATTTTTCATATTTTCATAAGAAAGAAATCTAGCATTGGGAGGGATGATCGAATTTGGAATTTCTGAGCTCTGGAGTTCCTCCATCATCTGGCTTGGAGACGAGAGGTAACTTCTTGATCTTCCTCCATGGCATCTATCCTTTTCAAGTCGGCCTCCATCTCTTCCTCAGTTGATGGCCCAAAGTAATCGGCATCGCTGTTTGCTTTTGGCCATGGTGTCGGGTGAGATACCCAGCTCTCCCCGACTGACTCTTGAGAAGACATCTTGGTCTAACTGCGGCAGAGACAACTCAAAACAAAAACCGAGGATTTTGTCGTGCTACGGTGGTCAAAACCTTCGGGAGATTATATAATGATTTTTTACCGACCAAAAGAAATATCAGGCAAGAAAACGGAGTCCGGAGGGCACAAGTGTAGGGGATCTATCGTACTCCTTTCGATAAGTAAGAGTGTCAAACCCAATGAGGAGCAGAAGGAAATGATAAGAGGTTTTCAGTAAGGTTTTCTCTGCAAGCACTGAAATTGTAGGTGATAGATAGTTTTGTGATAAGATAAATAGTAACGAGTAACAAGTAAATAAAGTAAATAAAGTGCAGCAAGGTGGCCCAATCCTTTTTGAAGCAAAGGGTAAGCCTGTACAATTTCTAATAATGAGAAAGGAGCTCCCAAGGACACATGGGAATTATCGTCAAGCTAGTTTTCATCACGTTCATATGATTCGCGTTCGGTACTTTGATAATTTGTTATGTGGGTGAACCGGTGCTTGGGTACTGCCCTTACTTGGATAAGCATCCCACTTATGATTAATCTCTATTGCAAGCGTCCGCAACTACAAAAGAAGTATTAAGACCTAACCATAGCATTAAACATATGGATACAAATCAGCCCCTAACGAAGCAACGCATAAACTAGGGTTTAAGCTTCTGTCACTCTAGCAACCCATCATCTACTTATTACTTCCCTATACCTTCCTCTAGGCCCAAATAATGGTGAAGTGTCATGTAGTCGACATTCACATAACACCACTAGAGGAAAAGACAACATACATCTCATCAAAATATCGAACGAATACCAAATTCATGTTCATAATCATGTCCTCAGGAACAAATATCGAACGACTACTAATAGCAAGACTTCACCCATGTCCTCAGGAACAAACATAAATACTCACAAAGCATATTCATGTTCATAATCAGAGGAGTAATAATATGATTAAGGATCTGAACATATGATCTTTCACCAAGTAAACCAATTAGCATCAACTACAAGGAGTAATCAACACTACTCGCAACCCACAGGTACCAATTTGTGGTTTTGATACAAGATTGGATACAAGAGATGAACTAGGGTTTTGAGAGGAGATGGTGCTGGTGAAGATGTTGATGGAGATTGACCCCCTCCCGATGAGAGGATCGTTGGTGATGACGTTGGTGATGATTTCCCCCTCCCGGAGGGAAGTGTCCCCGGCAGAACAGCTCCGCCAGAGCCCTAGATTGGTTCTGCCAAGGTTCCGCCTCGTGGCGGCGGAGTTTCGTCTCGTAAGCTTGCCCACGATTTTTCCAGGGTAAAAGCTCTCATATAGCAGAAGATGGACACCGGGGGCCCACCAGGGGGCCCAGGAGATAGGGGGCGCGCCCAGTAGGGGGGGCGCCCCCCACCCTCCTGGACAGGGTGTGGGCCCCCTAACGTATTTCTTTCGCCCAATAATTCTTATTAATTCCAAAAACATGTTTCGTGGAGTTTCAGGGTTTTTGGAGCAGTGCAGAATAGGTTTCCAATGTTTGCTCCTTTTCCAGCCAGAATTCCAGCTGCCGGCATTCCCCCTCTTCATGGTAAACCTTGTAAAATAAGAGAGAATAGCCATAAGTATTGAGATATAATGTTTAATAACAGCCCATAATGCAATAAATATTTATATAAAAGCATGATGCAAAATGGAAGTATCAACTCCCCCAAGCTTAGACTAGCTTGTTCTCAAGCGGAAGCCGAAATCAAAAAATATGTCCACATGTTTAGAGATAGAGGTGTTGATAAAAATAAAATACGGACATGAGGGCATCATGATCATTCTTATAATAGCAACATATATAGAATTTGTCATACGATTTCTTATGCTCAAGTAACAATCAATTCACAATGTCAAGTATGGTTCAAAAACTTCATTGGGGACTAACAAACTATAATCTCAGTCATTGAAGCAATTGCGATTTATCATAACATCAGAAAGAGTCAACAACAGAGCTTTTCAGCAAGTTCACATACTCAACTATCTTGTAGTCTTCTACAATTTCTAACACTCATGCAATACTTGTGGTTATGGAGTTTCAGCCGGACACTGAGAAAGATAGGGGCTTATTGTGTTGCCTCCCAATGTATTCACCTTTAGGTGATGTCAACAATAATAGCCCATGCTAACTTACATCCAATTGGATATATATATCATGATCTTTCAAACACGAAGATCTTGCCAAAGGATAAAATGAAAAAGGGAAAGGTGTGGATCACCTTGACTCAAGAATAAAGTAAAAACATAAAGTAAAAGATAGGCCCTTCGCAGAGGGAAGCAGTGGTTGTCATGTGCGTTTAGGGTTGATGCACAAAATCTTAATGCAAAAGAACGTCACTTTATATTGCCCCTTGTATGTGGACCTTTATTATGCAGTCCGTCTCTTTTATTACTTCCACAACAAGATCGTACAAAGCTTATTTTCTCTGCACTAATAAGTCATACATATTTATATAGCAATTTTTATTGCTTGCAACATGACAACTTACTTGAAGGATCTTACTCAATCCATAGGTAGGTATGGTGGACTCTCATGGCAAAACTGGGTTTAAGGATAATTGGAAGCACAAGTAGTATCTCTACTTGGTGCAAGGAATTTGGCTAGCATGAGGGGGAAAGGCAAGCTCAAGATGTTTGGAAGGTCAATGACAATATACTTTAACTAAGATGTGCGAAAACATAAACCATTACATTGTCTTCCTTGTCCAACGTCAACTCTTTTAGCATGTAATATTTATTGAGTGCTCCCAATCATAAAAGGTGTCCAAGATAATATATTTGTATGTGAACCCCTCTTTACTTATCACCTCCTATTAATTGCAACAATGATCAAAACTACGTTTATCAACCCTCAAGAACTTTTATGCCTCATACTTTCTATGTATGAAGTCATCACTATCCATAAGGTCAATATGAACTCTTTTATTCTTTCTACTTTCTCAAGATCATATCAACATAGCAAAGCCCTTGACTCAACACTAATCTTTATTATAGATAGCTCACGGACTCGATTACAAAAAGAGATCACAATGCAAAACTAAAAACTACTTGATATCAAAACTTCAATCTACTAGATCAAGATACTACTAAAAGGGTCGAACTAAATAAAATGGTAAAGATAGGAGTATGATGGTGATACAATACCGTGGCACCTCCCCCAAGCTTAGCAATTTCCAAGGGGAGTGCCCATACCCCATGTGATTATGTCCTCAGAGGTGGTGAAGTAGGAGCTGTCGATGATGTAGGCTTGTCGTTCGTCTTCCAAGGCATAGGCTCTCCATCATAGAAGGACGATCGAGTCTCCGGGATCCTTAAATCTGCAGCCAAACTCATCCTCCTGAATCTATATTCATACTCACAGTTCTGGTTTTGCAGGTCATAGATTTGTGCTTGGTGAAGGAAATATGCCCTAGAGGCAATAATAAAGTTATTATTTATTTCCTCATATCATGATAAATGTTTATTATACATGCTAGAATTGTATTAACCGGAAACATGATACATGTGTGAATACATAGACAAACATAATGTCACTAGTATGCCTCTACTTGACTAGCTCATTAATCAAAGATGGTTATGTTTCCTAACCATAGACATGTGTTGTCATTTTCTTAACGGGGTCACATCATTAGGAGAATGATGTGATTGACTTGACCCATTCCGTTAGCCTAGCACTTGATCGTTTAGTATGTTGCTATTGCTTTCTTCATGACTTATACATGTTCCTACAACTATGAGATTATGCAACTCCCGTTTACCAGAGGAACACTTTGTGTGCTACCAAACATCACAACGTATCTGGGTGATTATAAAGGAGCTCTACAGGTGTCTCCGAAGGTACATGTTGGGTTGGCGTATTTCGAGATTAGGATTTGTCACTCCGATTGTCGGAGAGGTATCTTTGGGGCCTCTCGGTAATGCACATCACTATAAGCCTTGCAAGCAATGTAGCTAATGAGTTAGTTACGAAATGATGCATTACATAACGAGTAAAGAGACTTGCCGGTAATGAGATTGAACTAGGTATTGAGATACCGACGATCGAATCTCGGGCAAGTAACATACCGATGACAAAGGGAACAACGTATGTTGTTATGCGGTTTGACCGATAAAGATCTTCGTAGAATATGTAGGAGCCAATATGAGCATGCAGGTTCCGCTATTGGTTATTGACCGGAAACAGTTCTAGGTCATGTCTACATAGATCTTGAACCCGTAGGGTCCGCACGCTTAACGTTACGATGATAGTTTTATTATGAGTTTATAAGTTTTGATGTACCGAAG